>NC_056739.1:1143059041-1143061541 GCF_019279795.1 Protopterus annectens
GTTTGTTTATGGCTGGGGTCCACCAGACTGGACGTTTGCCCTTGGTGGAAAGAGTCTTGGTTTTATTTGGGATTGCCTGATCCATGCAGTCCTGAAGGTGTTCATAGAAGGCATTTGTAAGGGCTTCAGCAGATTGGGTTGTGATTTCCATTGGCTCGGGGGCCTTGAAGGATACCACACCTGTCTTGAGTAGTGTGAAGTTTGCTTTAGAGAAGTTCTTCACTGTGGTCTTTTTTGTTTGGGGTGGGGGCGGGATGTGGATTTCTAGTGAGATTAGTTTATGATCTGATCTCAGAGGGATATACTTCCGGTGTGGAGCATTTTGTCCCCATGTTTGTGATGAGATCTAGTAGATTTTCTCCTCTTGTGGGGACGGTGACTAGTTGTTCCATGGCATTTGAATTTATTAACTCCAGGAACCTTTGGGCTAGAAAGTTGGGGCTTGAGTAATGTTCCCAGTCTATATTCGGGTAGTTGAAGTGACCCAATATGATGGTGTTTGGTGATACATTTATACTCTCCAGTGTCTTCAGGAAGGCTGTGTGGGTTTCCCAGAGTTTGAAAAGGTGGCCTGTAGCATGCTACAAATTGTAGCGCAGTTTTGCCTATGGTTAATTGCACCTGGATGGTTTCCGATGCTTCGTGCGTAGCCACCAACCTGGAGATGTGGGTATCCTTGATGAAAATGGATACACCGCCTCCTTTTGTGGTATGGTCCGGGTTTTGGGGCCGGAACGCATGATATGACGTAAAACCTGATGGTGCCGGGGTGCTCTCAGGAGCCTTGAACCAGGGTTCAGTCACAGCACAGACATCGATGTTCTCCATACTGAGAAGGGCCTCGAGTGCGTGGTTTTTGAGATTTAGACTTCTGGCATTGAGCAGCATTACCCTGAGTTTCTTCCCGTTTTTGTTTTCTAGGGTGGTAGGTTTAGAATTTGAGCCTTGCCTAAAAAAGGCACTATGGGGGTGGCAAGAGCCTTAGCCAATATCCGGAATCCCAGGGATGACAGGCACAAGCCGTCCCTTGCGAAGCAGTGTGGCTTGTCAAGCATGTCATCCCAAGCAGACAGACACTGGATCCCCTTTGAATGCCACCAGAAATTAAACCAATTGTTAAAGCTGATCATCTTGTCACTATGTTGTGGCATCATTCGTGGTGAAGGAAGGATACTGCTCAGGGTCATACCTGCCTGGGCTACATAATGAGAGCTCCTTTATGTCTCTTCATGTAGTCCAGGGAGGCAAGTCTCAGGTCGTTCACACCAGCATGGACAATGACTGTCATACTTGTACTTGCCGTGGAGTGACCTGAGTGCTTGTGTTATGTGGCGGATTCTAGCGCCAGATAGGCAGCTTACCATGACCTTCTCCTTGTTCAGCCTGGTGAGTGGGACATCAGTGTGTCTGACTGTGGAGTCACCTATGATAAGTATGTTTGGTGTTGTATTTGGCCTTAAGGGCAGTGACTGCTTTGCACACTGATTTTGTTTTTTATGTGTTTGTGTGGTGTCTTGAGTTTGCAGTTGCTTGGGTGTGCTTTTGAGGCCTTTGCTGTTTAGGTAAATTTTTACTCGGAGCCTCCGAGTATGTCTTCGTGTGTTTATGTTTTTGATTCAGTGGTGTGGTTGAGTTATGTGAGACTTGTATTGTGGTGTGTGTAGTTGCCTTCTCCTCCTGCCTGGTCTTGCCAGTCCTGAGTTGAGAGCTCAGCCACCAGTTTGGCTAAATAGCTGCATCTCTTGCAAGTGTTAGTGTTATGTGGGAGGAGGAGAGAGTTGTCCGTGCACATGAGGCAATTGTAACATTGCCTCAGAATTCCCAGATTCACCAACTGGGCAGGAGAGGACGCCAGCATCTGACCCTTCGACATGCTAGAAAGAATTATGAGTTGGTACGAGACAGAAGTAGAGGGCTTAGCAGGGAAGTGGGCACTCCTAGGGGGTTTTGCAAGTGAGGGATTTGTATAATATAGGAGTGATTGACCTGCAATGAAAATGCTTATACGACAAGGGATATGCTTTTAAGAAAAGTGCTGAGCTTTTTGAGAAGAAAAAGCAATTAGGAACAAGTGCTGTGCTTTTTAGTGAAGGTGTAAACTGTTTAGGTTCCTAACAGAGCAGTTCTAAGGGAAAAATTGAACAGACTTTATGGAGCCAGAAAAAGTTTAACCTTGTTAAACCGGCGCTGCCCGATGCTCTAGTGGCAACTCTGCGCTAAAGCACGTTAAAGCATGCTTGATAGCAGGGGCTGGAAAGAAGCAGGAATAGACCCAAAACGGACAATAAAACTACAGTTTCAAGTCAGTAACCACTCCTACGGGGGGCAGGGAAGGCTGCTCAATGTTATTCACTGCCACCAAACAGAGACACCTTCCTTTAGCCCAAGCAAAAATGGCCTCACAGAAACTTACAGTTCAGGAAACAGCAAGCCTGTAACTGAACTTTATTAAATCTCAGAAAAGTGGGAAAAAAGCAAGATTTTTTTTTTTGTTTTTGTT
>NC_056739.1:1143064041-1143151541 GCF_019279795.1 Protopterus annectens
TTAAAAAGTGCAATATTTAAAATTTATCCTTATTTTTTCGGCCATTGCATCCACATTGTTATGCTTTTTTTGCACTAAGATTGACAGGTATGCATACCTCTCAACTGTCCACACTTTTGCCTCATACTTTTGGCCCATTCCTCAAATAGTGGTTTTCTGGCAAATCACCGAGGATGTAAATTAATGTCATGCATTGGAGTTTCAACCTTCATTTGGGAAAGTCCATGCTAACACAAATAATGTCATTGTAGCAACTTTCTAGGTCTTAAGAGCAGTTTTTATAATCTGCACCTGTTTGGGGGCCTTTGTCCCCCCATAATATTAGCCTTTGTTCAGATTTGTGCCAACAGGTTGAGAGGTATGGAAGCATGGTATGTAGTGCTCTAGTTGCTGATTTGGTGCATTTTAATGGGGGTAGGGGTTCTGCATTCCATAGTGTGCCCTCCTTTGTTTAGGATACCAAGTAACTATGAACTTGATTTCTCAGTAATCCTCTATTGGAATATTACCAGCTTACCAATTTTTTTTTTTTTTTTTTTTTTTAGTGTAGGCAATTAATTCTTTAAGGGCAGCACTGAATTTGTAGATGAAATACTGAAACGTAAAGCTGTTTGCCAATAACAGCCTCTTCATTGGTTACACATCTTAGAATTATTCGGATGAATTTTACTTCTGCAGATATTGTCCTTATTGACTGGTAGTGATGGGTTGTAATGACAGATGTTTGAGAAGCCTTTTATGGTTAAAATATTCTGAAATGGGTAGTCATTGGTTTATGCATTTTGTTTCATTGCTTACTGGAAAATGTTTCAAAACTACTAATTTAAAACACTCCAATAAGTGTAAAAGTTTCTAATGTGCAACTAACTTTTTGTTTATCAAATTGCACACTTGTAAAATCTGAAAGCATGTTAGTACCACAATTGCCTTTGGTGCAGATGGCTGTGGATTCTACTCCCACACCATGTAGATGGGAGTGCCGATATTGCATTGCCCATATGATTGTTGATTTGGTGCATTATAAGGGGGACAGGGGTTCTACACTCCTGAGTATGTCCTTTGTATGAGATGCCTAGTGACTATAAATGTGCTGGTTTGTTAGTCATTTCCTATTGCAATATTACCAGCTTACCAATTTTTTAATGTAATATAGAGGCAATTAATTCTAGGGCAGTAGGCACTAAATTTGTAGATAAACATTGATATACGAAGTTGTTTTGCCCGTAGCAACCTCTTCATTACAGATTTATTTAATGTGGAATTCAGATGATTTTACTTCTGCAAACATCTTGTGTATGGAGTAATATTGGTGGATAGAGTCTTGAGTGGTCTTTTACAGCTGAAATTTTCTGAAAAGGGTAGTGATTGGTCCATACATTGTTTCATTGCTTATTAAAATAACGTTTAAAACTACTAATTTAAAAACACTAAGAAGTGATGCTGTATTATACAAGGAATATAATTCAATGCAATCAGGAAGGTGAAGCAAAGAACAAATACATGTATGCATGCCCCTAAAAAAAAAAAAAAAAAAAAAAAAGTGTGCAAGGAGTCTGTTTTGAAAACAGCCCACAGGTAAACTTAATTCTTCACTGGCCAGATGCATTTTCTATGAATGTGGGTTTTCATGCCGTTTCAATGAATGAGTTTTTCCATTTCAATGAATGTTTCAAGGGCAGAGAAGATAACTGCTTATGCAAAGTCTGTTTTTATTGCAAGACTGTAGTGTTTAGCAAATGGCTACCTCTGTTTGTGCTAGTTTAATATCGGACATCACTGTAGAAGCAAATAAGAGAACAGTATGCATGTTAACTGGTGAGAAGTAACCAAATAATGGAACACTGGAAAGGCTGAGGAGGGGGCTGCTCTGGGGGGGGGGGGGGCAGTCTATTACCCTGCCTAGGGCCCTATTTGACCATGATCCAGCTCTGGTATTTAAAGTAGAAAATACTATGCAGAGGTAGTTGCGGTTAAAGATACCTTCTAATGTAGTTATTCTTCCTCTGCATGTAAATAAAATTTAAGGAAATTATTGGAGTGGCTTTCTTGGGGAGTGTCCCTATGGGTGTGGCTCAAATATGGGTGTTTCATGACTATGGTGTGGGCAGGGCTTAAGGGGCACCAGAGCACTACCTCACCTATGGTGTGGGCAGGGCTTAAGGGGCACCAGAGCACTACCTCACCTAGGGTGCCATTTCGGCTAAGGCTGGCCCAGACAGTGAGACGTAGTTATCCAAGGGCAGACCCAACATCAGCAATGAAAAGCTCACTTAAATGCTGGAGTATCACAGAAACCAGTGCAGTTTTTAGGGACCCGACAGTAGCACACCAATAGGAACCCCCTTCCATTTAAAATTGGTTCAAAAGGTAGTAACTTCGTATGCAGTCCAGTAGACCAGCGAGAAGCCCAACTCAATTGCCCCAACTGCCTCAGAGCACCAGCTGGTTAAGAAACTTGCTCAGAGTCCCACACTATGCAAATCGAGGCAGAGGGAATCAAAATCATGGACTTCAAATAATTCACAAGCTTAGTCAGTGCTGCAAGGACAGCAACTTCTAACCTGAATGCCTCAAACCAATAAAAGTCTTCGTGAGAATAATGCACAACAGCAGCATTAAGTATATTTTCTTACAACCTTGGACTTCCTTGTCTCAGTGCAATCATACCTTCTGTGCATCAATACATAAACAGGTAGAAGGAAACAGGGCTCTAGTTCAACCAGATGCAGCATGTCCTGCTATTACTAAGTGTACTTCCCATCTTAGAGTAAGGGGAGCCAAAAGCACCCTAACATTGAAATACTGCAGCTCAGAAGGCGAGCTCACAAAACGGAAAAAGCAATCCTCTGAAAGTGTGCAGATAACTTCTCAATTCCCAACACACTGACATCCTTTGGCCCATCTACCCTCTGAAGTACCACCCCCACATAATGGCAGATTAATCTCCACAGACATGTCAGAAAAGTCATTTGCAGTAAGGATGTGCGAGATTATTCCACAAAGATGAGAGCTGTGGATATTGTAACTTGGTAGTTACACTGACATCTATCCCACCACCAATGACCTACAAGTAAAGCAGGCTGTGTGGAAACATTTAAAATGGAATATGCCAAAAGGCAAAATACCCAAAGTGACATTACTACTGGAGGAAAATAATCTCAGAACTGGCCTACTGCATTCCATGACAACTTGGATACTTCCAGGGATGAAAAACCAAGTCCCTAACCCGGGCAGAGATACTACTTCACAGTTTAGTGTCAATTTCAAGAATGGAACAATTTCAGAACTTATTCCCTCTGCTCGACAAGACTGCTGACAGAAACAAATCTGCTACATAATTAGTTTGGAACTCGGGAGCTACAAGTAGGCTGTTACTATGATCATGTACACTGTGGAGGTCAGAAATGAAACCAAGAAGGAAAGTCCAGAAGTGGTGGTTGGATCCAAAAAAGAGAAGGAACCTTCTGGAACACTACTACTAGCATTCAAAACAGCACCCTGAAAGGGCCAATTATCCTACATACTCTTGGCCTGAGATCTAGTGTTATCTTTACAACTAAAGAAAAACTGGGAACAAAAATGCCTTGCTAGTCTAACAGAACCTGCAGACTTAAATACACACTCCCACACTGGGGGTGAGAAATCCTTTACAGGCAGGGGGAAGTGAAGGTTAAGAATAGACAGGGGAATAATACAGCCTTGGGGATGAAGGAATGGATCAGAGAGAATCTCTTTTAAGCTTCAACATAAGCAACTGGGAAAGAAGTCAGGAGCACAGTTATCAGTTCTGGCGCTTAAAAATAAACAGGAGAATTCAGCAAGACAGGACTGCTCATTTAAAGCCATCTCTAGTCCTGGCTGCAGGCTACGCCAAAATCAAGAGACAAGATCGGTGCATTCTGGCATATGAAGATGGATGAAACTACTGTACAAAACAGCCATTAGGGTCTGGCTTCCCTTTTTCCACCCCCCCCACACACACAAATACTAAATACCGGACAGTCTAAGCTAAGAGACCTTTAGAAGTAGAAAGATCTCCTCAGTGCACTTGGTAAAGAGATGAGGGCATGAGTGCTAGCATACAATTACACTGGCTCCAGTCAATCTTGCTGCCCCCACCCTCTTTCAGCAGCACTGTAGGCCGCATGGACTAACAGGTTGCTCCGTATGATGAAAATGAAAGCCTAGGCCTTACAAGGATTCTTTAAGGGAGTAGTCAGGCAAGTCATTAACAAACCACTGCAGCTCAGCCATTAGATCTCACTTGAAGTACTTAAGTGTGTGCGCGTGCGAGTGTGGGCGTACATGTGTGTACACATGCTAAGTGAAGGATGCACAAAGATTGTATTGCATTTTATTTTTGTTTCATAGAATACTGTGGTCTACAGTTAGCCTGCCCTCTCTCTGTTCTTGTTTTGGTATTAATCTTGGCTTTGGAATTGCCTGCCCCTCCTGTGTGTTTGAACACTCCTCCTGGGTCTATATCATTTGCTCAAACAAGTAGTTAGATCATATTTTGACTTCAGACATTCCTACCAGTCCCATCTGTTCAGCTCTATCCCAAATCTATTCCAGTGTAGTGTCACTAGCTCATTTTTCCTAATACAAGAGAAAATTTGTGAAGGGTAAGCCACTTGGGTCCTTAATTATGAATCATCTTCTGTTTCTCCTTTCTCCCTTTCCAAAAAAAATATTAAAATGTCTAAGCTTGCATCCTGCCTTTCCTGTAACTAGTCTAGTCCAGATAAAAATTTTCTGTATCCAGGACTGTTTGTAAGCTTCTGAGTCCTCCATGCCTTTGTGTTGTAGGGAAGCAGTCTAGCTCATCATTGGGAGTGGTAAGCACTAGGTAGCCTACCTACCACAACAGTGGTTTCTGGCCCAGAAACAAGTTATGTACGCATCATAACGTTCGATGTATGTAGTCCATCTTGCCTCACATTCTTACCAGTGGGTTCAGAGCTGAATGTTGGCTCTGACTCTACCAAACTTTTCTAGCTCAAAGTCTTTCTATTGGCTGGGCTAAGATGGTATCCCATGCTGGACTGCTCTATAATCTCAGATCTAGTTTGCTGAAAACACCAGCAAACATTCTCCACGCATACCACCACCCAAGGAAAGGAAGAACCAACCAAGAATGAAGGAAGCCCTGAAACCAGACCTAACCTCCAAATCTTCCAGGAAGGGAGAAGGAGGGGGGTAAGTAAGAATGTGAGGAGAGATGGACTACATACATAGAACGTTATGGGGAGTACATAACTTCTTGATGTTATGTAGTCCAATCTCACCTACATTCTTACCTGTGGGACAGTGTCCCTAGCACCTAAATCCTGGGAGGCTCAGTAGAAAATACTCCAGAGCACTGTGGAACCAAAGGAAGACCTAACCCTAGACACCACATCCAACTTGTAATGAGTAACAAGTGTGAGGGAGATGCCCAAGTAGCCGCAGCACAAATATCATCCGTAGACAATCTGGCCTGATAAGATGTAGATGTAGATACAGAGTAGAGTGAGCCTTCATTGGGAATGGTAAATCTTTACCCCCCCGAGGAATAAATGAAAGAAATGCAGCTAGAGATCCACCTGGACAGAGTGACTTTGGAGACAGGAGACCCAATTCTGTTTTCCGAAAAGGAAAAGTACAGTTTTGTACCTACCATAAATGTAGATGTCCGATAGATATGCATCTGCAGTCTTACATATGGGTTGTCCTGCCTCAGGCAACTCAGCCGGATTCCAAAGTCTGGGTCCGGCGTCGGCTGATGTCGCCTCCTCCCAGACGTCAGAGCGGCTGGGGTATAAAAGCATCAGCCGACGCCATCTTCCTCTGTTTCTTGCCCCAGATGCCAGGTGCCCTCCAAGGAAGGCTAAATTTAGAACTGGATAAAAATTCCAGTCATACACAATAGCAATAAACAGATACACCATAACAGATATCCCCAGCTAAGCATAAAAAGGAGGGAAGTGGACCCAATTGGACCCAATACAGAGGGGTAGGAGGGAGGGAAGGAAAACCCGACTGCAGTTGCATATTTATCGGACATCTACATTTATGGTAGGTACAAAACTGTACTATGTCCTTCAAGAATGCAACTGCAGTCCTTACATATGGGTTGAATACCATAGCCAAGCTGGAGGTGGTAGGCTCTAAGATAAGGATGGTGTAGCTAAAATGCCCTGCAGGACTGCCGAAGCAAAGCCTGTTCGGGATCTGGAATATAAAGGCAGGTTGTAGTGCTTGGAAAATGTATGCACGGAGCTCCATATAGCAGCTTCTAGAATGTCCTTTGTAGCCACCCCACTTAGGAAGGCTGTGGAGGTGGCTGTAGCTCTGGTGGAGTGTGGCCTGATATTGGCTGGCACACCCTTTCCATGGAAAGAATAACAGAATCTGATGCAATGTCCAATCCATTTTGAAATTGTTTGGAAATTGCCTTTCCTTGCACTCCAGGAGCGTATGCTACAAATGGTTGGTCAGACTTTGTTGGCCTTTGTTCTGTCCAAGTAGTAGCGTAGTTGTCTGTGAATGTCCAAAGTGTGCAGCAGCTTTTCCCCTTTATTTTGAGGATTGGGGAAGAAAGTAGGCAAGTGAATTGCTTGATTTGGAGACACCCTGGAGATCACTTTTGGCATAAAAGGATTGGTTCTTAAAGAAACCCTGTCCTGATGGAAAATGAGAAATGGAGGTACTGCCATGAATATCTCCGAAACTCTTCTTGCTGAGGTAATTGCCAACAGAAAAACTGTTTTCCAGGAAAGAAATTGCAATTCTGAAGATTCTGCTGGTTCAAAAGGAGGAAGAGTTAATTTTTCCAACACGAAGTTGAGGTCCCATGCAGGCACTGGTGGTTTTCTGGGAAGTTTGATATTCTTTATCCCTCTTAGAAATAGTCTTAGCAAAGGATGTGAAAACACAGGTGGATCAGTGTTGTATTTTGCTGAGATTGCTGAAGCGTGTATTTATGGAAGAATAGGAAAGTCCATTATGCAGCATTTCTGCCAAGTATTCCAGTATCTGTGGGATGCTCATTACTGATGGATCCTGTCCCTTGTTGGTATTCCAGATGTTGAATCTCTTCAATTTGGCTGAATAAGTCTCTGGTGGAAGGTCTGCGTGCTTCCAATAATATCTGTTGAACTTCCTTGGAGAGAGAGAGAGATATAGGGAGAAATCATGGAACCCTCCAAGCTGTCAGCTGCAGAGTTGAGATGAACCGTCCTGTAATTGCGCTGAGTCGAGTAGCGGCCATTGAGGCAGGGGCCACGGCTTGGTGCAGGTTATGCTCCTTAGTAATGGATACCAGTGCTGTCTTGGCCAATCTGGAGCTATTAAGATGCCTTCCGGTTGCTCTGCTTTGATCTTCAGTAACACCTTGGTCATTAATGGTAGAGGTGGGACTGCATAGATTGTTAGAGAGTTCCAGCTGAATGAGAGCATCTATTCTCCAGGCTTGTGGATGGTGTGTCCTCGAGCAGAACTTTTTCAGATGATTGAGGTGGGAGGCAAAGATCTATGTCCGGCCTCCCCCATGCACGAGTTATTTGTGCAAAAATGTCTGGATGCAACATCCATTCGTGCGGGTCCAGGATGTTTCTGCTTAGACTGTCCGCCAGAACATTGTCCCTGCCCGGAACAAACTGGGATTGCAGCTGTATGTTCAGTTTCAGGGACTTTTCCCAAAGTGTCATTGTTAGCCTGCAAAGGGGGGGGGGGGGTAAGAATGAGTACCTCCCTGCTTGTTTATGTACCACATAAGTGGTGTTGTCAGTCTTTACTAGCAGATGACCTTGAAGATTTTCCGAAGGCCTTGATTGCATGAATTACTGCTAACATCTCTTTTTGATTGGTGTAGATGCATTCAAGGGCAATGGATCCCCCAGGAAGTGCATCTGCCCTCCATTTTTGATTGATGTGTAGATGCATTCAAGGGCAATGGATCCCCCAGAAGTGCATCTGCCCTCCATGTGTGCCCCCCATCCATGGTCTGAGGCGTCTGTTGTAATGGTTTGGCTTGTTTGAGGTTTGTTGAAAGGCATACCTGTGTTTTAACTGGCTTGCTTGGGCCCACTACAAAAATTCCCTTTGTAGACATGGGATGAGTGGGATAATTGCTTCTACGTTGTGGCTGTGTTGAGACCATAAACTTTTTAGGTACCATTGTAATTCTCGTGTAGTCTTGCCAGTGGAAATCAGTAGAATGCAAGATGCCATGAAACCCACGGCCTGCAGGATTTTCCTTGCAGTCATCTGGGTGAGTTTTGCTAGGCTTTTGAAGTAATGTGGTAATTGTTCTTGCTTCTCTTCTGTGAGGTAAGCCATTTGTGATTCTGTGTCTAGTTTGGCTCCTAGAAAAATAATTTGTTGGGATGGCAGTAGTCTTGATTTTTGTAAGTTGACTGTGTATCCCAAAGCCTGCAGTAAGTGAATGACATAATTCAAGTTTTTTGTCAAGGCTTGCTTGCTGTCTGCTTGTATAAGGCAGTCGTCCAGGTAAGGATATATTTGTATCCCCTGAAGTCTGCAGTGTGCAATTACTGATGCCAGGCATTTCGTGAATACTCTGGGCGCAGTAGATAAGCCAAAAGGCAATGCTGAGAATTGATAATGCTCTGACCCTGCAAGAAATCTGAGGTATCTTCTGCAACTGTCTGATTGGGACATGCAGGTATGCCTCCTTGAGGTCCAGAGTAACCAGCCAAAACCCCTTGCCCAGCATGGGAAGGAGTTGCTGTAGCGTCAGCATTTTGAATTTTGGTACAATGAGGAAAGTGTTTAGAGCGGACAAGTCCAGTATAGGTCTCCATTGCCTTTCTTTTCTTGGAACAAGGAACAGTCTTGAGTAAAATCCCTGGCCTTGTTCCTGAGGAGGAACCTTTTCTATTGCTTTGATTTGTATCAGCTTTAAAACTTGCACGAATGCCTCTGCCCTTTGATTTTGTAGCAGGTTTGGCATGCCTTGTCTTGTTGGTAAAGTATGGAAGTGGAACCTGTAGCCTTGGTCTATTCTGTCCAGTATCCATTTGTCCTTTGTTAAAATGTGCCAATTTTTTGAAAATAAGGATAATTTTCCGCCTAAAGGTGCTTCTCTGAGCCTTGGTCGGCGGTGTCAAAGTCAAGTCATTGTGATTGTCCCTGTGGAGGAGTAGAAGTCCCTGCGCCACCTCTGATTAGTCGGTTGCCATTGGCGTCCCCTGTAGGAGCCTCTGTATTGCCCGCTCCCTCGGGCACGCCTGTTTTTTCCCCTTTGAAACTGGTCAGTGTCTGGAAAGGACCAGTTCTTAGAAGGCCAAATCCTGCTGAACCTTGCTGGCTGAACCTGGAGGAAATCTTTGACTGTTTGCACTGATTTAGCCTTTTCCTCAATTGATTTCAACACATCTTGAGCATTAGCACCAAATAGCTTGTGTTTTTCCAGAGGTGCATCTAGAAGCTTTACTTTAACATGATCTGGCAAAGCCTGTTCTTTCAACCATGCATGTCTACGTATGACGGCCCCTGTCATAGCTGCCCTACATGAAGCTTCCAATGCATCATAACCACACTGAAGAAAATTGCTAACCTGCACCTGCTGTGTATTACGAACCAAATCCTGCAAGGCCTTTCTATCTAAAGGCTCAGGAGAGGCTAACTTTCTACAAATCATCCATCAAGAAATCTTGATACTGAAACATATGAAAAAGGCAATTACGGGCCCTCATGGCAAGTGTGGTTGAGGTATAAACTTTTTTTGCCCCACCTCTCCAGGGACCTAGCTTCCCTGTCCGAGGGCAAAGGATTTTTGGCCGTGGATGTGGCCACACCTTTGGGCCTCTGGGAAATAGTTTCTAGAACAGAGTGGGCCTAGAAGAAATGTTTACGAGTTTCAGGAACCCTGTAGTATCTGTCTGGCTTGACAGGAGCAGGGGGGGGGGGGGAGAGAATCAGGAGAAGCACTCTAATCCGAGTACACATCATCCAGTACATCTAAAACTGGAGGGATAGCTAAAGGCCTGTGCTGGAAGCTTAAGAAAGGTACGAAGCAGTTTCCTGGAGTCGGAGAATTCCTGGCCTTGCCACTGAAAATGCTCTCTCATGGAGTGGAGAATTTCCCCAAAAGAAATATCCTCAGGAGGAGAGGAAGAAGGAATAAATTCCTCCGCATCAGAATCCTCGTAGGCCTGGAAGGACTCTTCCTGGGTATCTGAGTGATCAGAGTCACCAGAGGCTTCATCAGAAGAAAGGGTGTCTGTCTGCTCAACCCTGGGCCTTTTGTCTGAAGGCGGCTGAGAACCTCAGTCAGGATGAGCCGGGGAACCTCTGATTAAGGAAATTAGATCTGCAGCTAAAGTCATGATCTGTTTATCATTAGTGGGCTGAGGCAAAGATTTAGGAGGGCGAGACTTAGCCTGGCTGGAAGCCTTAGCACGTGTGTAGGCCTTGGACAGACATAGGAGGCCTAGCTGCCCCACGTGCTGGAGTAACTTTGTCCACCGGTATGGTCTCTGGCAAATCTTGGGCTTCAGTTTCTGGAGGAAAAACCGGCACCGGCATAGGCTCCGGGGCCGAAGTGATCGGTAAAGCGGCGGTCTGGAGTGGTGGAATAACCACCTCAGAAGAGACAGATGTACTCGCGGTAGTTTTTGGCGTGGTGTCGGTGGAAGTCACGGGCCGAGAATGTTCGTCCCGGTCTTTCCGTTTTTTGGAAATATGTGATGTCAGTTCCGACGGCATGGTAGAGTATTTTTCGCCAAAAAAGTCAGCAAACTACCTGGCTCCAGAGTGTGCGCTTACTGAAGCAAGCGCAGGCAGCACAGGCAGAGACGTCGTGGTCTGGGCCAAGGCAGGGAAGGCAGTAAGAATGGAAGCCCTTATGAGGTATTTGTTTACCACAAGACAAACAGTTAACTTTTGCAGTTTTATCGGACATCAGCTGAGGCAAGAAAAGGTTCCCCAACGGGGTACTTAGCTTTTTGATGACTTCGGATACGTAAGACACAGGAGCTGACCGACCGGCACTTTTGAACTGCTTCTGCTTCGGGCACCGCGCAGGCAAGAAAGACTGGGGAAGATAGTGTCGGCTGATGCTTTTATACCCCAGTCGCTTTGATGTCGGGGAGGAGGCGACAGCCGACGCCGGACCCAGACTTTGGAATCCGGCCGACCGAGGGCTGCCTGAGGCAGGACAACCCATATGTAAGGACCGCAGTTGCATTCTTGAAGGACATCAGTGATCAGATTTTTCTGAGGTCTTTTGTTCTGTGCAGATAAAATGCAATTGTCTAAATCCAATTGATGAAATTTAAAAAATTCTGCTTTGTTTGATTACTGGGGAAAAAACACTGGCAACTCAATAGATTAAGTTTACTGATTGACGCCACTTTGGGAAGAAAGGAAGGGTAGAGTCAGAGAAACCCTGTCCTTATGAAAAATCAAATAAGGGGGTTTGATTGATAAGGCTTGAATCTCTGAAACAAGTCTGGCTGACGTGATGGCTACTAAAACGACAGTCTTTCCAAGTTAAGAATTTTAAATCACAAGTGGCTGCAGGCTCAAAGGGGAATGAAGTAAGCCTGTAGAACAAAGTTTAAATCCCAAGGCATGACAGGTTCCGATACCGGAGGACGAAGTAAGAGTGCCCTTCAGAAAAGCCTTAGAGTCTCTATGAGCCATCAGACTAGGCTCATTTGCGACATTAAAGGTAGAAATTGCCGCCAATTGGACTTTAATGGTTGCGGCAGCTGAACCCTGGTTAAAGAGCATAGACCAACTCCAATACAGACTAAACTGGAGCAGTGCAAGGGTCAATCTTTTGGGAATGAGCCAAGATTGAAAACCTCTTCCATTTGCTGTAGTAAATCTTCCTGGTGGAGGGCTTATGAGAGGAAGATAAAATATGAACCACCTCCAGTGAGAAATGATGAAGCCTAACTAATGAAGTGGAGTAGCCATGCTGTCAACCGGAGGGTCCGAAGAGAGGGATGGAGCTGCCCTGACGTGCGTCTAAGTTTGGTTGCGGGTTCAGAAACCAAGGAGCGTCCATGACAGAGATGGAGAAAGGGGAACCAAATTTGACGAGGCCAGTGTGGAGAAATCAGAATCATTCTGCTTCCCCAAAGCTTGCGCTTTCTGAACCTTTGACAGCAAGGGAACCTGAACCTTTGACAGCAAGGGAACCTGAGGGAAGGCATATAGTACACCGGAGAGCCAATCGTGAACTAGAGCGTCCCTGGGCGACTCCCCCTGAGGGGAGAATCAACGTGAAGTAGCTGCTGCATTTGGCATGGAGGGGGCTGGCAAAAAGGTCAGAGCAAGGCTGACCCCACTTGCGGAAGATCTGTTCAGCAACTTGACAGTTCATGGACCACTTGTAAGGCATCAGAATAGCTCTGCTTGGCCTATGATCACATTGGACTTCCCCGGAATGTGCGTTGCCATCGGAAAACGTTGGAAAGACTGTCCACTGCCACACTCACATGGCCTCTCTGCAAAGGGGATAAGACTTGGTTCCTCCCTGCTTGTTCAGATACCACACCACTGACATGTCAGTGGATTGCAATAGTCCCGAGAGAAAGAAAGCTCTGAAGTGCTTGCAACGCTAGTAGCACAGCTCTCATCTCCAGGACATTGATATGCAGATGCATCTCGTGCTCCTGCCACATGCCTTGGACTGTCCTGCCTAGATAATGCCCCCACCCCATCTGGGAGGCATCCATGGTCACCTTGGCAATCGGGGGGCGCAGGAAAAAAGGGCTGTCCTGCATTCAGGTTGTCTGTGCGAAGCCACCAACTGAGATCCTGTTTGCACCTGTCCGTGAGTAGAATAGGGTAAGTGGAAGACAGACCACTGGGCAAAAAGTAGCCACTGAAGGAGTCTCATATGTAACCTTGCCAGAGGGACTAACAATTGTCGCAGCCATTGTCCCCAATAGTTGGAGGACCCATCTTGCCTTTGCTCTTCTCAGGGGGAGCAAAGCATGAACTTTTAGGACAGATTCTTTCCTGTGGTAGAAACGCCCGCATGAGGATGTCTAGTTCTGCGCCTATAAAAGTGACATGCTGTGAGGGCAACAAGGCAGATTTTTCCCAGTTCAATGTGATGCCCAGCTGTTGACAGATTTATAGTAGTGTCCCTGGTCTGAATCCATAGATACCTGGTGGTGGCAGTAAGGAGCCAGTCATCCAGATATAGAAACTTGGAATCCCTGACGTCTCAAGTGAGCAGTCACCACTGCCATGAATTTGGTAAACACCCTGGGGGCTGTGGTAAGACCAAAGGGCAGGGCTCGAAACTGAAAATGACTGGCTCCCAAGCAGGAAGCATAGGTGACTTCCGGATGCCCTGTCCATCTTGATGTGGTAGTAAGCATCCTTAAGGTCGATGGAGCACATCCACACTTTTCCCAACAATGGGAGAATAGACTAATGTGACCATTCGGAACTTGGAATTTTGCACGTGGGTGTTCAATTGGCTGAAATCTAATAAGAGTCTTGGATCCCCTGTCCTTTTCAGCACCAAAAAGAATCTTGAGCAAGTCCCTAATCCGATCTTGTCTGAGGGGACATATGTTGGATGGCTCCTTTTTCTAGCAGCTTTGAAACTTCTGAAGCTGCGTAATCCCTTTGACTGGGTGGAACATCCGGGATTTTCTGGATTGGAGGGGGATCTGATGAGAAGGGGACATATCCTCCGGAAATTTGTAGAACCCATTGGTCCTGGGTGATATCTTGCCAGGCCTCTGGGTACAACAAGATTAGACCCCCGACTGGCTCCGGAAACGCACGATCGTGCCTCCCATCAGGAGCAGCAGTAGGGAGAAAGTACAGTTTTGTACCTACCATAAATGTAGATGTCCGAACAGGATAGCATCTGCAGTCATAACAAATGGGTTGTCCTGTCATCAGGCAGCCCTTCGGTCGGCCGGATTCCAAAGTCTGGGTCCGGCTTCGGCTGATGTCGCACTTCACCCGTCATCTCTGCTGGTCTTCGGGTATAAAGGCATCAGCCGACGCCATTTTCCTCAGTGTTTCTTGCCCCAGATGCCAGTTGCCCTCTTGGAAGGCTAAATTTTGGATAAATGCCAATGTTTCCAAAAAAGTAGAAGGCAAACAAAAAATAAGCATGTATGTACATATATACAAACAAATACACCATAAGAGACTCCCCCCCCAGCTAGCTATTAGGAGGGTAAATACCCTAGGAGTACCACAGAGGGGAAGGAGGGTGGGTAATCCTGACTGCAGATGCTATCCTCTTCGGACATCTACATTTATGGTAGGTAGATAACTGTACTATGTCCTTCAAGGATGCATCTGCAGTCATAACAAATGGGTAGAATACCATAGCCAAACCAGGGGTGGAGGAAGAAAAATTATGGTGTAGTTAGGATCCCTTGCAGTACAGCAGTGGCAAACCCTGCTCGGGATCTAGAGTATAGAGGTAAATTATAATGCTTGGCAAATGTATGCACGGAGGTCCAAGTAGCCGCCTCATGTCCTTGGTTGCCACTCCTCGTAAGAAAGCTGTGGTAGTGGCTGTAGCCCTTGTAGAATGAGGTCTTATGTTCTATGGAATTGGTTTTCCATGGTAGGAGTAACAGAATCTTATGCAATTTCCTATCCATTTGGAGATTGTTTGTTTGGAAATTGCTTTTCCTTCCCTTCCTGTTGCATAGGCTACTAAAAGCTGGTCAGTTTTTCTGTTACCTTTGGTTCTGTCCAGGTAGTAGCGTAACTGTCTATGTACATCCAAGGTATGCAGCAGTCTTTCCCCCCTGTTCTGTGGATTGGGAAAGAAGGTAGGTAGGTGGATTGCCTGGTTTAAAGACACTCTGGATACCACCTTAGGCATAAATGTAGGATTAGTTCTCATGGACACCCTATCTTGATGGAAGATTAGGAAGGGTTGTACTGCCATTAAGGCCTGTAGTTCCGAAACCCTCCTTGCTGAAGTAATTGCCAGTAGCAAAGCAGTTTTCCATGATAGGTGTTGAAGATCTGCTGTTGCTGCTGGTTCAAATGGAGGGAGTGTCAATTTTGCTAGCACAAAGTTCAAGTCCCATGCTGGTAATGGTGGTTTCCTAGGAGGTTTTACATTCTTGATCCCTCTGAGGAACTGCCTGAGTAGAGGATGCGAAAAGACAGGTGGATCGAAGCTGTATTCTGCTGAAATAGCTGATGCATGTATCTTGATGGAGGAATAAGGACAGGCCTGTATGTAGAAGCTCTGCCAAGTACTCCAGGATGTTAGCAATATCTATGTTCGACACATCTTTTCCTCTTTCAGTACTCCAAATGACAAACCTTTTCCATTTTCCTGCGTAGTTCCTTCTTGTTGAAGGTCTGCGGGCTTCAAGGATAATGTCTTTAACCCTTTGGGATAGAGGTCTGGGTTAATTGCTGCTATGTGATGTTCCAGGCAGTCAGTTGCAAGGTTTTTAGGTTTGGGTGCATGATGTTGTAGTTCTGAGTTAACATCAAAGGCATCAGGGGTATTGACCACATTCTCCCCCGAGACATGCTCCTCAGCAATGGGTACCAGTGTTGTCTTGGCCAATTCGGAGCTATCAGGATTATCCTTGGGCGTTCCTCTGATTTTCAGTAGTACCTTGTGCATCAAAGGAAGAGGTGGAAATGCATATGCTGTCAGGCCTTTCCAACTGAAGGATAGAGAGTCCACCTTCCATGCCAGTGGGTGGTATGTCCTTGTGCAGAATTTTTTGAGCTGGTGATTGAGTGGGGATGCGAATAGGTCTATTTGTGGCATTCCCCATTTCTTTGTGATGGCCTTGAAGATGTCCGGGTGTAGCATCCATTCGTGAGCATCCGAGGTGGTTCTGCTTAACATGTCTGCTAGGGTGTTTTCTTTTCCCGGCACAAATATTGCCTGTAACTGGATGTTGTAGCTCAGAGCCATATTCCAAAGGTCCAGAGTCATTCTGCATAGGGGATATGAATGAGTGCCTCCCTGTTTGTTGATATACCACATGACTGTGGTGTTGTCTGTCCTTATCATTAAATGGCCTTCTTTGAGGAATGGTCTGAATTGCTAGTTTTACTGCCAGCATTTCTTTTTGGTTTATGTGCAGGTGCAGCTGGTCTTGAATCCACAATCCTTGTATGCATTTGTCCAACATGTGCGCCCCCCAGCCTAGGTCTGAGGCGTCCGTTGTGATGGTTTGGCTTGCTTGAAAGTTGTGGAAGGGTAAGCCTGGGTTTGACTGGCATGCTTGAGCCCACCATAGGAACTCCTGTTTCAGGCATGGGATTAGTGGGATTTCGGTTTCTAAGCTGTGCCTGTGTTGAGACCATAAATTCTTTAGGTACCACTGTAGCTTTCGCATATGCAGTCTGGCATGTGGGACTAAGATTATGCATGATGCCATGAAGCCCAAGGCCTGCAGTACTTTTCTTGCTGTTAGTTTGTTCTGCTTTGTTAATGCCAAGAAGTAAAGAGGGAGTTGTTTTTGTTTTTCTGCAGTTAGGAATGCCATTTGTTTTACTGTGTCCAATTCCGCACCCAAGAATGTTCTTGTTTGGGATGGTATCAGTCTTGACTTTTGTAAATTGACTGTGTATCCCAGGACTTGTAGTAAGCAAATGACTCTTTGTAAATCTGTTGTCAGCTTGCTTTTGTTGTCCGCTTGTAACAGGCAGTCGTCCAGGTATGGATAAATTTGGATTCCCTGTAGCCTGCAGTGAGCGATTACTGATGCCAGGCATTTTGTGAACACTCTGGGCGCAGTAGATAAGCCAAAGGGCAATGCTGAGAATTGATAATGCTCTGATCCTGCAAGAAATCTGAGGTATCTTCTGCAATTTGGTCATATGGGGACGTGCAGGTATGCCTCCTTGAGATCTAGAGTTACCAGCCAACACTCCTTGCCCAGCATGGGAAGAAGTTGCTGTAGGGTCAGCATTTTGAATTTTGGGACAATGATGTATGTGTTTAAGACGGACAGGTCGAGAATAGGTCTCCAACTTCTCTTTTCTTGGTACTAGGAAAAGTCTGGAGTAGAATCCTTTTCCCTGTTCTGTTATTGGTACTCTTTCCACAGCTCTCATCTTTGTTAATTTCGCTATCTGCTTTAGAGCTTCTGTTTTTTGATTTGGAGGTAGGTTTGGCATTCCTCTTTTTACTGGTAAGGTGTGGAAGTGGAACCTGTAGCCTTGGTCTATGGTTTGCAAAATCCACTTGTCTTTTGTGATAGTGCCAATTTTTCAAAAATAAGGCTAACTTTCCGCCTAAAGGTGCTGCTATTTGCTCCCTGGTAGGCGGTGTCAGAGCCAAGTCACTGTGATTGTCCTGTTGCAGTGGTTGTGTCTGTGCCTCGGTTATTGCCTTGCCACTGTCGTCCTCTGTAGGCACCTCCTCTGGATTGATTTCTGCCTCTACAGCGTCTATTCCTGCCTCTGAGATTTTGAGGAGTCTGGAAAGGACCAATTTTTGGCAGGCCAGTTCCTGCTAAACCTTGGGGGCTGAACCTGTAAGATATCCTTAACTGTTTGTACAGATTTTGCCTTCTCTTCCATTTTTTTCATTACTTGCTGAGCAGGTGTACCAAATAGACTGGCCTTATCCATAGGAGCATCTAACAGCTTTGCTTTAACATGATCCGGCAAGACCTGTTCTTTCAACCATGCATGCCTTCTTATCACTGTGCCAGTCATGGCTGATCTAAATGAAGCCTCCAGTGCATCATAGCCACATTTTAAAGAATGGTTACTAACCTGTTGGATGTTATTCACCATTTCTAAAACATATTTCTTATCTAAGGAGTCAGAGGACAGCTTCTTAGTTAACTGATCAAGCATAAACTCTTGGTATTGGATCATATGAAACTGACAGTTTAAAGCTCTAGCTGAGACAGTAGCAGAGGTGTAAACTTTTTTCCCCCATCTCTCTAAGGACCTGGATTCCCTTTCAGAAGGAATAGGGTTTTTTGCTGAGGTCGAGGCTACTGCCTTAGGCCCCTGGGATATAGTTTCGGGATCTGCAAGTGGGGCCTTGTATAGGTGGTGATGAGTATCTGGCACCCTGTAAAATCTATCTGGTTTGGCAGGGGCTGGATGTAAAGAATCAGGAGCAGTGCAAACATCATTAAATGCATCATCCACAACAGGCAGTACTGGAGGTATAGCTAAGGGCCTATGTTGTGGTAAGTGCAGAAATGTCCTAAGCCTTTCTTGAATCTGAGAAATCTTGTCCCTGCCATTGGAATTGTTCTCTCATGGCATGTAAGGTTTCCCCAAAGGAAAATTCCTCTGGTGGAGAGGCAGATGGAATGGATTCTTCAGCATCGGAATCTTCATAAGTAGAAAAAGGAGCCTCTGGCTGGTCTGTAATGTCTGAGTCATCCGCAGAATCATCAGAGGACACTGGCTCGGGGGGCTCTGCTCTAGATCTCTTTTCTGGGGGCTGAGAGGCCCTGTCTGGTAGAGATTGGGATCCCCTAATCAAGGATATTAAATCCTCTGCCAGAGTAAGCATTTGTGAACTAGAAGTGGGCCTGTGTGAGGGGGGCTTAACAGGCACTGATTTAACAGTTTTGGCTGCTTTAGCCCTGGCAAAGGCCTTAATAGACATGGCTGCAGGAGGCCTAGCAGCACCACGTGCTGGGGTAGAGACATCCAAAGGGATGGTGTCTGATAAATCACTAGGAACCACTGTAGTAGGCAAAACTTCTGAGGCAGATTCAACTAAGGTAGCAGGAGCCTCAGTAGTAGTCATGGATTCGGCTGAAGATTGACAGGTATTCTCGGTTTCGGCCGAAACGGACACTCGCGGCTTGCTTAACCGTGGTTTCGGCCGAAACCGCGGACCGCGAGTGTCTGTCTTTTTCTTTGCGTTTTTTTAACAATTTGGGTAGTCGGAGGATCCGACGGCATAATGTACGCAAAATCTGAGCCGAAAAACTGTTCAGCAAACTCAGACCGACGCCTAAGCGTTCGTCGGTTGAAGGAAGCACAGGCCGAACAGGCTGCTACGTCGTGGACTGGGCCTAAGCAAGGCAGGCAGTAAGAGTGGAAATCTTTATGAGGTATTTGTTTCCCACAAGTTAAACAGTTATTGACTTTTTCTGACATCGGCTGAGGAGTCCCCAACGGGGTACTTAGCTTTTTAGAAGTCTTCGAAGTAGTATTCGGTAGTAGTAATCTCTGGATCTGACCGACCGGCACTTGAACAGCTTCTGCTTCGGGCGCCACGCGGCAAGAAAGACTGAGGAAAATGGCGTCGGCCGATTCCTTTATACCCGAAGACCAGAGATGACGTCGTGTGAAGTGCGACATCAGCCGAAGCTGGACCCAGACTTTGGAATCCGGCCGACCGAAGGGCTGCCTGACGACAGGACAACCCATTTGTTATGACTGCAGATGCATCCTTGAAGGACATCCGTGAAAGGAGACCGCAGTCTCCCGAGTTGTGGGGGCCTCCTCTGCCTCTAGGGCGGCATCTCCCTGAATAACCATCCCCTCCTCTGCCTCTGGAGGGGGGCTCATGTGCACCGGAAAAAAAAAAAAAAGTTATGTACTCACCATAACGTTCGATGTAGTCCATCTCGCCTCATTACTGTGGGTTCGGAGCAGAATATCTGCTCAGACTGACTATATTTACTAGCTCAAAGTCTCTCACTGGCTGGGCTAAGAGGGTATCCCATGGTGCACTGCTCCATATCCCCAGATCTAGTTTGCTGCAAAACACATGTACTTCATACACACCTCACATTCATATAAACAATCACTAATCAAAGGGACTCTGCAGGTGACAACCTATACTCCAAATCCTCCAGGCAGGGGGAAGGTGGGAGGGTAAGAAAGAATGTGAGGAGAGAGGGGCTACATGCATCAAACGTTAGGGTGAGTACATAACTTCTTGATATTATGTAGACCTATCTTGCCTACATTCTTACCCATGGGACAGTGTCCCTAGCACCTACATCCTGGGTGGTGCATAGGAAAATACTCCTGAAAACTGTGGAGCCAAAGGAAGATCTGCCCCTGGAGACCATCGTCCAATTTGTAATGAGAAACAAAAAAGTGAGGAGACACCCAAGTAGCAGCAGCACATCTCATCCATTGACAATCTAGCTTGATAGGCTGTGGATGTGGTAACAGCCCACGTAGTGTGCGACTGGAAAAGGCAAATTTTTATCTCCTGCCATATAGATGAAAGACGCAGCTGGCTATCCATCTAGACAGCGTAACCTTGGATACCGGAGAACCCAATTGGTTTACCGAAAAGGAGAAAGTTGGTCAGACTTCTGGATATAATTTTGTCCGGTGTAGATAGCTCAGCTGTCTATGTACATCCCATTGGCGAAATCTAAATTCTGCCTTGGAGAAGTGGGAAAACACAGGCAGCTCAATGGACTGATTCATGTTAGACACGGAAGCCACTTTAGGAAGTAATGATGGGTTTGGTCTAAGAGACCCTATCTTTGTGAAATATTAAATATGGGGGTTTAATGGAGAGGGCTTGAATTTCCAAGACCCTCCATGCTGAAGTGATTGCTATTAAGAATGCGGTTTTTCATGTTAAGAATTTTAATTTACAGGTAGTAGCAGGTTCAAATGGTGGTAAAGGGCTTGAAGAATAAAATTGAGATCCCAGGGCATGATGGGTTTGGACACCGGGGGACGAACCAAGAGGGTACCTTTAAAGGAATGCTTTGCATAGTGTGCGCCATAAGACTAGGTTAATTTGCTATGTGGAAATTAGATATCACCGCCAACTGAACTTTGATGGTGGCTAATGCGGACCCTTGATAGAAAAACATTGACAAATTCCAGAACTGAATCTATTGGAGCTGCACAAGGGTCGAAACCTCTAGTATGAGCCCAGATGGAGAACCTTTTCCATTTGCTAGAGTAAATCTTTCTAGTGGATGTCTTATGGGAGGACGACAATATATGGACCACTTCTGGTGAAAAATTATGAAGTCTGACTAGCGATGGAGTAGCCAGGCTGTCAACTGGAGTGTCCTCAGAGTGGGGTGGAACTGTCCCGACGTGTCAGTAAATCTGGTAGAGGGTCCAGAATCCAAGGAATGTCCACAACGTATGGCTGAATCAAGGGGAACCATACTTGACGAGGCCAGTGTGGGGCAATCAGAATCATTCTGCTTCCCAAGGATAGCGCTTTCTGAATCACCCTCGAAAGAAGGGGATACGGAGCTTAAGCTAAAGACCAGAGGGCCAATCGTGAACCAGAGCGTCCCTGGGTGATTTCCCCTGTGGGAGGATCAGCATGAAGTAGTTGCTGCATTTCGCATCGAGAGGGCTGGCAAAAAGGTCGCACCAAGGCTGACACCATCTGCTGAAGATTCGCTCTGTAACCAGGCGATTCAGGGACCACTCGTAAGGCATAAGTATTGCTCTGCTTAGCCTGTCCGCTATTATGGGACTTCCCCGGAATGTGCGTTGCCATCAGAAACCATTGGGAAGCTATTGCCCAATTCCACACTCGCATAGCCTCTCTGCATAGGGGGTAAGATAGTGTTCCCCTTTGCTTGTTGAGATACCACTACTGACATGTCTGAGTGTATCGCAATAGTCCCTAGAGGAAGAACTTCCTGAAGTGCCTGCAATGCAAGAAGCACTGCTCTCATCTCCAGGACATTTATATGCGAATGTATCTCGTGTTCTTGCCACGTGCCTTGGACTGTCCTGCCGAGATAATGCCCCCCCAACCCCATCTGGGAGGTGTCAGTGGTCACTGTGGCAACAGGAACGAGGGAACGAAGGGTTTCCCCCCGTTCAAACTGTTGGTGCACAGCCACCAACGGAGGTCCTGTTTGCACCTGTCTGATTAAGATGGGATGAGATAGTGGGAGTCTTTGGAGAGACCATTGGACAAAGAGGAGCCATTGAAGAAGTCTCGTGTAATCTCGCTAGAGGGACTAACACTATAGTCACCGCCATGGTCCCTAGGAGTTGCAGAACCAGTCTCGCCTTTGCTCGTCTCAAGGGCATCAGTATACAAATTTGTCATTGCAATACTGTGATCCTTTCTTGTGGTAAGAATGCTCGCATTTGAATGATGTCCAACTCTGCTCCTAATAAGGTGACACAGAGGGCAATAAGGCAGATTTTTCCCAGTTTATCATTATGCCCAATTGGTGATCTAGACTGATGGTAGCGTCCCTGGTCTGAACTAGTGGATGCCTGGTGGGGGCGGTAAGGAGCCAGTCGTCCAGGTATGGAAACACCTGGAATCAGTGACATCTCAAGTAAGCCGTTGCCACTGCCATACATTTGGTGAACACCCTGGGGGCTATGGTGAGACCAACTGGCAGGGCTCGAAACTGGAAGTGACCGGCTCCCAGCCGGAACTGTAGGGGACTCCTGGATGCTTGATCCATTTTGACATGGTAATAAGCATCCTGAGATCGATGGAGCACATTGACACTTTCTCTCCCAACATTGGGAGAATGAGTGACCATACGGAACTTGGACTTGTGTACGTAATTGTTGAGTTGACAGATCTAGTATGGGTCTCAGGTCCCCTGTTCTTTTCGGCACCAAAAAGAATCTTAAGTCCCTAATCCGATTTGGTCTGAGGGGACTGGTTGGATGGCTCCTTTTTCTAGCAGCAGAGACACCTCTGAGGCTGCTTGATCCCTTCGACTGGGTGGAACGTCTGGGATTTTTCTTATTGGCAGGGATACTGAAGAGAATGGGATGAGGTAACCTCCGGAAACTATCCTTAGTACCCATCAGTCATGGGTGATGCTCTCCCAGGCTTCTAGGTATAAGGAAATTCGACCCCCGACTGGCTCCGGATAAGCGCAGTCTGACACACCCTCAGGAATGAGTATGGAGATCCAAGGAAGGAGTCGGTCTCCCGAATTGCAAGTGCCCCCTCTGCCTCTGGGGCGATGTCTCCCTGAGTAACCCCCCCTCCCCTGCCTCTGGAGGGGGGGGGGGGCTCACCTTGTGTGGCAGGAAAAAAACTTATTTCTTGAACCACATCTTCCCCCCTGCTGGGCCTTGGCACAAGGCCTAGAAGGAAAGGAAAAAGTGGACCCCTACAGCAGACTGGGTCTTTCCCTCTTGCTCGCACCTGGTGAGGGTGTCTCACTTTGGTACCAAACAAGGAGGAAGTGTCAAATGGGGCGTCAGTGAAGGAAGACGAAGGGCAACGCGAAGTGACACAGGCGCAGCCAGGCTTGCCTTCTAAGAGCAACCCCTGAGCTTGCCACCCTACTCGCTCCCTCGGCCGCATAAGAAATGAGCCGCATGGACGACTTGGCGATGGAGTTGAGGGTAGAAACCTGTGCGTTAACAGTCTGAGCCACCGCCTCAGGTATGTTACCCACAAGAGTATCGCCCAGTTCTTTGAGGAGATCTCTGGAGCAGAGTCTAGTGAGACAAATAATTCAGCGACCGTAAAGTGAAGGTAAAGTAAAGTACAGGAAGCGTACCCTGTCCATGATCCTAGACTCCTTGTTAGGAGGATGGACAGATGAGGAAGACTGCAACTTCCTTCTGGGTGACTGCTGCCACCACCATGGCATCTACCGGGACTCCTTTTGATAGAAACTCCTGGGGTACGGACAGGAATTTTTTGACATGCCTGGGCACGGGCTCCACAGAATCAGGGTTTTCCCACACTCAAATGAGGTCAAGAAGTTCGAAGGGTGGAGACACCCAGGAGGGGGAAGGTTGAGCGCCAAAAGCCTTAAGGAATACAGACTCCTCCTCGGAAGGAGTTTTGGAAGACCAGCCTCCTCTGTTTCAGTATCTCCAGAATATCGGAGAAGGAAACAAAGGAAGACTTGGGGGACCCTTCCGATTCCTCTAGGTCAGTATCAGAGGCGAGAGACTCATCCTGGGAGTCTATGTGCTTCCTCTTGAACAATTTCATTCTAGGAGGCTCCTCAGGCACAGACTCTGGGAGACCCTCAGAAAGTTGGGGACCACTCATGGGGGTATCCTTAGGGCCTGGCTCTCTACTGTCCATGGACAGGCGAGTGTCAGAGGCTCCCGCCAGGGTGGTGGGGGACGGAATGACCGACCCGGGTGATGTAGCTGACTATCTTGCCAGCGCGCTCCGCATGGCCTCGAAGGCAGGTCCTCCCAAGTCAGAGGACTGACCGGCCTCGTAGACAGCTGTCCCAAAGTATCCCCCTCGGGCCCGACCGAAGAGACCAGAGTCTCGAACCCTGTGGATGGAACAGATGTGGTCTGAGCCAATGTTGGCACAGATAAACCCAAAGGGGGCATCTGAGCTGGCGCAGGAACATCACTGAGCAGAGCATACTGACTCAGACGACAAGGATGTGCTCGAAGGAGGAATTATTGAAACTGTCATAGAAACTGGCTCCGGAACAGAGAACAATTTGGCCAACACCGGCGACTGCAGGAGCCTCTGCACTACCCTATCAACATCCAAATCAGAAAACCTGGAGGATTTGGAGGAGAGCGATGGAGATTGGGATCTCTTGTCTGGTGAGCCATGCCTCACACCGGGCGACCAGTTCCGAATGGGCTCAAGAATAATGGGAGCAGACGCTGATTCAGTTAGCACTGATACCTCCTGCGGCCCAGAGGATAGTGGAGCCGAGGAGATAGAGTCCAAAACAGTAATCTTCTCTGGAGGCTCCGAAGTGGCAGATGGAGCCAGAGACTTTTTTTTAGACTTTGAAGCTTTGGACTTTGACCGAGTACTAGAAGCTGAATCTATAGCGTCCTCAAATGACCGTTTCAAAAGTCCCTTTAATATTAATTTGTTTTCTGTCTCCTGGAGCACCCTAGGACTGAACGCGTGGCAAAAGCTACACGACTCATGTAAATGGATGGCTCTGAGGCAGTAGACAGTGTCCATCCATAATGGACATTATATCCACATTTGGAACATTTCTTAAAGCCAGAAGGCTTATGCTCCTTCTGATCCTTGGACATTTTATAATTAACATTAGTGAAACACCTAGATGCAACTCACAAAAAAGGGCGGGAAAAAATGAGAAGTTGTGTACCTACCATAACGTTCCATGTTAGCAGTCTTCTCTCACCTTCTTTCTTGCTGGATGGGTTCGGAGCCGAACCTCTGCTCAGACTCTGCCTATACTAAAGCTAGAGAGCTAATTTTACCAGCTCGAGGCAACCCTATATCCCATGATGCTAGGCGGTAACTACCCAGATCTCGTTTGGTAGCTGACAAAATAGCCAATTCAGTCTCCCCACTTAGGTGGAGGAGAAAGGAGAACTCCCCAAATGTCACTATCTGAAGCCGTAGCTACCCCAGGACCACTTGTTTAGGCTTGAAATAGTGTAAGATAAGGTCCCTTAGAAGGGGGAAATCTTTTCGGTCTGTCCAGGCTAGGGGGATGGTGGGCGGGACGCAAGAAAGGTGGTGAGAGAAGACAACATGGAACGTTATGGTAGGTACACAACTTCTCAATGTTAAAGTTGTCAATCTCGCCTTCATTCTTGCTGGATGGGACCGCGTCCTTAGCACCTTCATCCTGGGTGGCTCATTGGAACAGATTCTTGAGAACGGTGGAACCAAAATTTGCCCAGTTTCCGGAGACCATGTCCAATTCGCAGTGTGTATCAAAGGTATGAGGAGAGGCCCATGTGGCTGCCGCACAGATAGTGTCTATTGGTAAACTGGCTTGAAAGGCCGTTGATGTAGCCAATGCTCTGGTTAAATGGGCTCTTGGCCTAGAAGGCAATTCTTTACCCAGAGTTGATAAATACAGGTAATCACAGAAGACAGCCACCTAGACAGGGTTACTTTGGATACCGGAAGGCCCTTTTTACTTTCTGCACAAGATAAAAAAAAGTTGATCAGATAGTAGTGGAGCTGACTATGAACGTCCAGGCAATGCAGTTATTGCTCCGCCCTGTTTGATTAGGGAAGAAAAAGTAGTTTTGTACCTACCATAAATGTAGATGTTATAGTCTCATACAGATTGGTTATCCTGACGTCAGGCGGGTCCTCAGTGGGCCGAATTCCAAAGTCTAGATCCGGCGTCTGTTGTAGTCGCTTCTTCCCTTACGTCAGTGCGGCAGGGGTATAAAAAAAAAAAAAAAAAAAAAAAAAAAAGAGGCAGCAGACGCCATTTTCTTCAGTTTTTCTTGCCCCAGATGTCAGGTGCCCCCAGAAGGAAGGCAAAACATAATATTATGCAAACATGCTATGTGGATAAATCAAAAACAGCAGGCAAATACACCATAAAAGAATACCCCAAATAGGTTGCATGATAAAGGTGTTTGTCATAAGGCCTGTCCTAAGAGGGGACGGAGGGAGGGTAACTTTTAGTTATGTACTCACCATAACTTCAGATGTTTGGGATCCATCTCGCCTACATTCTGAATGATGGGTTCGGAGCCGATCCCTCGGCTCCGACTCGGCACGCTTATGCCAAAGAGCGAAGTCTCTTATTGGCTGAGCTTACTATATCCCAGGATGCACCACCAACAGTCCCCCAGATCTAGTTTGTCCGCATACATGCACACATGCATACCCTGCTTATATAACATCGTCAGATGAAACAAGATAAAAACAGTGGAGCTCAAAACCGTTCTATCTCTTCTGATCTGCAAGGTAGGGGGAAGGAGGGTGGGTATCAGGAATGTAGGCGAGATGGATCCCAAACATCTGAAGTTATGGTGAGTACATAACTAAAAGATGTTATGTGATCCTATCTCGCCTACATTCTGAATGATGGGACAGCGTCCCTAGCACCTGAATCCTGGGTGGCTCACTGGAAAACACTCCTGAGTACCGTGGAACCAAATGAAGCTCGTCCTTTAGATGCCACATCCAATTTGTAGTGGGAAATGAAAGTGTGCGGGTTGGACCAAGTAGCCGCAGCACAAATTTCAAATAGCGAGCTTGGAATGAAAAGCTATAGAAGTAGCCATAGCTCTGGTAGAATGAGCTTTGATAGATGATGCGAGTTGCTTATTTGAAGAAGAATAGGCCTGAGTTATGCAATCTCTGATCCATTTTGAGATTGTAGCTTTTGTGATGGTTTGGCCCAATTTATTATCTGAGAAGGACACGAACAACTGGTCTGACTTACGAAGTTGCTGGGTCCTGTCTAAATAGAAGCGTAATTGCCTGTGAACATCCAATTTATGGAGAGTGTATTCTGCCTCATTAGAGAATTTTGGAAAGAAAACTGGTAGTTCTAGGGATTGTTGAAGACAGAAACTAGAGCAGACCTTTGGGACAAAGGATGGATTAGGCCTAAGAGATACTCTATCTTTGTGGAAAATCAGATATGGTGGTTTAATAGACAGGGCTTGAAGCTCTGAGACTCTTCTTGCTGAAGTAATAGCCACTAAGAATGCCGTTTTCCATGACAGATATTTTAATTCGCATGTAGCAGCCGGTTCAAAAGGGGGGGGATGTTAATGCGCGAAGCACTAAATCAAGATCTCACAGAGGTGCAGGAGGAAAACTGGTGGTCTTAACAGACTCGCACCTTTAATGAATGTTTTGCATAGCCTGCTGCTCATCAAAGGAGGATCCGTAGATTCATGGAATTTAGAAATAGCAGCTAGTTGAACTTTAATAGTTGAGACAGAAGATCCCTGATTAAATAGGGATGTTAAGAATTTCAAAACCTCTGGGACAGGAGCAGTGATAGGGTCTAAGCCCTTGAGTTGAGCCCAGATAGCAAACCTCTTCCACTTACTGAGGTACAATTTGTTAGTGGTGGGTTTATGGGCGGAAGACAAAATGTGAACAACTTCCGGTCTAGTGTGTGGCTTCTGACTAAGGTCGGAAGTGGAGGAGCCAAGCTGTCAATTTCAGAGATTGAAGAGACTGATGCCAATGTCCCGACTGATGGATTAGCAAATCCGGGATCAGGTCTAAGGTCCACGGATCGTCCACTGCATGCTTTTTCAGGTAAGGAAACCATATCTGACGAGGCCAGTATGGGGCAATCAGAATCATTGAAGACCTTAGCTGGGAAGCTTTTGAATGACTTTGGGAAGGAGTGGGATTGGAGGAAAAGCATAAAGCAACCCTGTTGGCCAGGGTTGAGCTAGAGCATCCATGGCGGTACTTCCTGATGTGGAATCAAGAAGAAGAATCTTTGGCACTTGGAGTTTTGTGGAGACGGAAAAAGATCGCAGCACGGCGTCCCCATCTCTTGAAAACCTGGGCTGCTACTGTGCGGTTTAGAGACCATTCGTGAGGAGAGAGAATTGTCCTGCTTAATTTGTCCGCCAATACATTTGACTTTCCGGGATGTGGGTCGCTACCAAGAAGCGGTTGGTAGCTACAGCCCATTCCCACACTCTCATGGCCTCTCTGCAAAGGGGATACGATCTGGTCCCTCCTTGCTTGTTCAGATACCAAACCACCGACATGTTGTCTGTGTGGATGGCGATGATACCCTGAGGAAGGAACTTGTGTAAGGCCTGTAGGGATCGAAGTACAGCCCTCATCTCCAACACGTTGATGTGGAGAAGAGCTTCGTCCGGAAGCCAGGAGCCCTGAACTAGCCTGCCCAGACAATGCCCCCCCCACCCTATCTGGGAGGCATCTGTCGTCAGGGTAACCGCTGGAGGGAGAACAAAGGGTTTGCCCTGATCTAAGTTGGATGTCTGAAGCCACCAGCGCAGGTCCCTTTGCATATTTCCGTAATCATGATGAGATGATTGAGTGGGAGATCTTGAAAGGTCCATTGAGTTGATAAGAGCCACTGAAGAATCCTCATGTGTAACCTTGCTAGAGGAACTAAAAGTACCGTGGCAGACATTGAGCCTAGAACCTGTAGGACCATCCTGGCTGGGGCTTTGGATCTCGAGATCAGAGCTTGCACTTGGCCCTGTAAGGTTCGGATCCTTTCGGCAGGAAGAAAGACACGCATCAATCTTGAGTCTATCTCTGCTCCTATAAACTTTATGCGCTGAGAGGGCAGCAAGACAGACTTTGACCAATTGAATGTAATCCCCAGGGAAACACCCAGGGAGATGGTGGCTTTGAGGTTGTCCATAAGTAGATGCCTGGTGGTGGCAGTCAGGAGCCAGTCGTCGAGATAGGGAAACACTTGGAATCCAAGGCTCCTCAGGTGAGCCGTCACTACTGCCAAACACTTGGTGAACACCCTGGGGGCTGTGGTGAGGCCAAAGGGCAGAGCACAAAATTGGTAATGACTGGCTCCCAGGCTGAAGCGCAGATACCTTCTGGACGCCTGATGTATCGGTATGTGATAATAGGCGTCCTTGAGGTCTATGGAGCACATCCAAACATCCTTCAACAACGGGAGAATGGATTGCAACGTGACCATTCGGAATTTGGATTTCGTAACGGATAGGTTCAGTCTGCTGAGATCCAATATTGGTCTCAGGTCCCCTGTCTTTTTTGGCACTAAAAAGAACCTGGAGTAATTTCCTAATCCGATTTGGTCTGTGGGGACCGGTTGGATGACTCCTTTTTGTAGCAGCTTTGAAGCTTCTGCGGCTGCTATTTCCCTTTGACTGGGTGGTGGGTCCGGGATTCTCTTGGACGGAGGGGGTGAGTATTTGAATGGGATGATGTAACCTCCGGCAATTATCCGGCACCCATCTGTCCTGAGTGATTGACTCCCAGGCTTTTAGGTGCTTGGCAAAACGACACCCGACTGGCTCGAGCAGCACAGCCGGGCAATCCCTCATGTCGTGTGGGAGGCTGAAGAGCCACGAAAGGACTCGCGGTCTCCAGAATTGCGGGGCCCTCTGCCGCCTCTGGGACGGCGTCTCCCTGAAAAATTTCCCGCCCTCTGCCTCTGGACGGGAATCTTCCTGCTGTTGGGAGAAAAACTTGAGATTTCGGAACCACATTTTCCCCTCCTTTGGCCTTGGGGTAAGGCCGAAAGGGAGTGGAATAACGGGCCCCTACGGCAGATAACGTTTTCCCTCTTGCTCACAGCGGGTAAGGGTGTCTTTCACCTTGGGTCCAAACAATGAGGACCCATCAAAGGGAGCGTCGAAGGAAGACTTGAAGGCCTCCAAACTGACACAAGCGGAGCCAGGCCTGTCTACGTAGAGCCACGCCTGTGCCTGCCGCTCTACCCGCCCCTTCGGCCGCATAAGATATGAGCCTCATGGACGAAGTTAGCAATTGACGCCAGGATAGCCAACTGAGAGCTAACGGACTGGGCTAGCTGCTCAGGTAGGTTACCCGAGAGGAGTCTGACAACTCCTTGACCAGATCCCTCTGAAGCCTAGTAAAATGTGCCAAATAATTCAGAGACCTTAAGGTAAAGGCCGCTGAAGTCAGGGTGCGCTTCCGCACCTATCCATACTCCTAGACTCCTTATTAGGAGGATGGATGGACGCTGAAGCCTCTGCCACGTCCTGCTGTGTAGCAGATGCCACCACCATGGCATCTACAGCCACGCCTTTGGTAAGGAACTCCTTCTCGGGGAGCAGATAAGAATTTGTTTGGACGAGAAGGGACTGGTTCCACAGTATCCGGGTGTTCCCACGCCCGACAAACTAAATCCAGAAGCTCAAGGGCGGAGACACCCAGGAGGCGGAGGGCTGAGCCCCAAAGGCCTTGAGGAGCACTGATTCGTCCGCAGAGGGGGTTTGGACATCCAGCCGCCTCGTTGTTTGAGGATCTCCAAGATGTCTGCAAAGGAGACATCATCCGAGGACGACTTAGGGACCCCTCTGCATCATCCATATCCGTGTCCGATGTGATAGACTCGGGGAGTCCACGTGCTTCCTCTTGCACGATCTCTTCCTTGGGGTTCCTCTGGAGAGGACTCCGAAAAACCCTCAGGAAGAGGGAACCCCACTGGGGTAACCTCAGGCCTCGGGCTCCGCTGGCCATAGACAGGGGAACTACCAAGGACCCAGTCTCCACGCCCAGGGAAGGTGCTGGTAAAACCGAGAGATGGCGAAGAGGATTTGGCCAAGGCACTCCTCATGGCCCTGAAAGCCGGACCTCCAGAATCCTGGGAGCGTCCAGTCTCGGGGCCATGATAGTAGACGGAAGTCCCGCAGCCGGGCACCGAGGGAGGCTCGGAACCGAGCATCGGTCCCGAAACATCACCCTCGGGTCCAGCCGAAGAAGTCCAGCGTACCAAACTCGGACCCGAGGCCGGTTGGAGTAAGGGTCGGAGCCGACCCTGAGATCTCCACCGGCTCCAAGAGCACCTGCTCCGGAGCCAAGCAGTCGGAGGAGGAATAGCAATGGGATGGGTCATGGCCATCGGCTCCGAAGCCAACTGGGTCGGAGCCAAACAATTTTGGAAGACTGGGGACTGGAAAAGTCTTTGGAGCACCCTGTCTATATCAGAATCCGACATTCTCAAGACCGAGAGGAAACAGAACGGGTTCGAGAAGACCTCTCCTCGGCCCCAATGGACTAGGGGACCGGCTCGGCGACTCGATGAGAATCGCCGAGGAAACACACCAGATTCCATCGGTGCCGAGGTAGACTTCGGCGCCGAGGAGGAAGTGTCTGGCGGGCGACCCTTGTCGGCTCCGAGAGCAGTGGAGCCGAAGGTGACCCGCCTCGATGCCCCAGCCATCGGCTCCGAAGTCCGAGGAGTCGATACTGGAGGCATCGAGGCAGACGTTCACCTCGGCCCAAGTCTTTGGAGCCAAGGAGAGGCCTGCCTAGGTCTCTTGGCAGTCGGATCCGACGGACTGGTCGGAGCAAGCCCTTTCTTTGGCAGGAGTCGGAGGAAGACAAGGCTTCTTCAAAGAGGGTTTAATCAACCCTTTAAGAATTAATTTATTTTTCCTCTCCTGGAGGACCCTAGAGGAAAAGCGTGACACACGCTGCATGACTCCTGCAAGTGCTTTGCCCCTAAACAATAAACACAAAGTAGATGGTCATCAGTGACAGACATCTTAAAAGCACATTTAGTACATTTTTAAAGCCGAAGGCCTAGGGGCTTGAGACATAATGCTAACAATTCCTGACAGGAAATTTAATCACTGTAGAATCGGTAATGACAAAAAGCAAGGCTTACAGAAACTGTGTAAAACACAACCTTAGGTGTAATAACCGGAACTTTAAACACTAAAAGTTCAGTTAAAGAGTTTGACCAAAAGGCCCTGGATTGGAAGTGGGCGCCAAAACAAACTCTACACAATCACACACAATAAATTTCAGTACTCAATTGAACACAATATCAATAGCAATAGCAATAGCAATAGCAATAGCCGTTAAAACGGCTTTTGTTTTGAAATACAAGCACAAAAACTGACAGAAAAGTAGTTAATAAAGCTACTCAGCCCAGCCAGCTCGAGACCACGTCCTTGCAGTTAAGCGGCAAACGAGATCTGGGGGACTGTTGGTGGTGCATCCTGGGATATAGTAAGCTCAGCCAATAAGAGACTTCGCTCTTTGGCATAAGCGTGCCGAGTCGGAGCCGAGGGATCGGCTCCGAACCCATCATTCAGAATGTAGGCGAGATAGGATCACATAACATCCTGGACTGCAGCTGTACGAGCACTAACATCTACATTTATGGTAGGTACAAAACTGTACTATGTTCATCGTGCATACAACTGCAGTCATGACAGATGGGTAGAATCCCAAAGATAAGCAAGGGTGGTAGGCACTAAGTGGAACTAGGAGGGGTGAGGATGCCCTGCAGGACTGCTGTGGCAAAGCCCGCTCTAGATTTCGAGTATAGTGGAAGGTGGTAGTGCTTGGAGAAAGTGTGCACTGAACTCCAAATAGCCGCTTCCAAAATGTCCTTGGTAGGGACCCCCTGAGGAAAGCTGCAGAGGTAACTGTAGCCATGGTGGAGTGGGATCTGATGTATACAGGCACAGATTTTCCATGAAATGAAAAAAAGTGTATGCAGTGGGCTATCCATTTTGAAATTGTCTGTTTGGAAATAGCCTTTCCTTGAGCACCTGTAGCATAAGACACAGAGCTGCTCAGATTTCCTGAAAGGCTTTGTTCTGTCCAAGTAAAAAACGAAGTTGTCTGTGAATGTCCAAGGAATGTAGTAGTCTCTCCCCTTTGTTCTGTGGATTTGGATAAAAGGTAGGTAAAATGGATAGTCCGATTCAAAGCTACAATGGATACTACCTTTGACAGGAAGTTAGGGTTGGTTCGTAAGGAAACTCTGTCCTGATGGAAAATGATGAATGGTTGCACAGCCATGAGGGCCTGTAGTTCCGAAACCCTGCGTGCTGAGGCAATAGCCAGAAGGAAGGCTGTTTACCATGACAAGTATTGTAGCTCTGTTGAAGAAGCCGGCTCAAAGGGAGGCAGGGTCAGCTTTTCCAATATGAAGTTGAGGTCCCAAGCTGGGACTGGTGGTTTCCTTGGGGGTTTTTATTTTTTGCCCCTCTGAGGAACTGCCTTAATAGAGGATGAGAGAATAAAGGAGGACCTGTATTGTACTGTGCAGAAATGGCTGAAGTGTGGATCTTGGATGAGAAGGAAAGGCCACTAACATCTCAGCTAGGTACTGAGAAATTTGAGGTATATTACCCTAGGATTCTGGCCCTTTTGATTCCAGAAACAAAAAGATTTCCATTTGGCGGAGTAGGCTTTCCTAGTAGAGGTTCTTCGGGCCTCCAAGATGACATCCTGCACCTCCTTGGAAAGGAGAGTCTGTTGGGAAATTAAGGTATTCTCCATGCAGCTAGATTTAGGGTTTTGAGCTGGCTGTGAAGGGTTTTGTAGTTGTGCTGGGACAACAGAAGAGGGACTAGAGATAGGATCCATGGTGGGGAGTGTGTCAGGCTCTTTAGGAGAGGATACCAGTGTTGTCATGGCCAGTCTGGAGCAATGAGAATCATTTGTGGCTTCTCTGCTCTGGCTTTTAATAGACCTTTGGTCAGTAGAGGAAGAGGTGGGAAGGCATAGACTGTCAATGTTGTCCGATTGAAAGAGTGCGTCCACTTTCCAGGCCTGTGGATGATGGGTCCTTGAACAAAATATTTCCAACTGGTAACTGGTAATTTCTGTGGGTAGCAAATAGAGCTATGTCTGGCTGTCCCCATGCCAGAGTTATCTTTGAGAAAACTTGAGGATGCAACTTCCATTCGTGTGGGTCTGTCATATTTCTGCTCAAGTTGTCCGCCAGTGAGTTTTCCTTCCCTGGCAGGAATTGTGCCTGTAGTTGAATTTGCAATTCCAGTGCTGTGTTCCATAGGGTCATGGCTTGCCTGCACAGGGGGTATGAATGAGTTCCTCCCCCCGTTTATGTACCACATGACGGTGGTGTTGTCTGTCCTTATCAATAGCTGGCCTGGATGCAGTAGGTTTTTGAAGGTAATGAGAGCATTTTGCATGGCTAGCATCTCCTTTTGGTTGATGTGTAGGTGCTTCTCTTTTTGGGACCATTTTCCCTGAATGCACTGATCTGCCATGTGTACTCCCCAGGCGTAGTCTGAGGCGTCCATTGTGATGATTTGAGTTGCTTGAGGTACACAGAAAGGGAGACCTGCGTTTCTTTGGCATCCTTGAGTCCACCACAAAAATTCCTTTTGAAGGCATGGAATGAGTGGTACAATTGTTTCCAAACTGTGGCTGTGTTGAAACCATAAGTTTTTTTTAGGTACCATTGTAGTTTCCTCATATGCAGCTTTGCACAGGGTATTAGGATGCAAGATGCCATGAATCCCAGAGCCTGCAGGACTTTCCTTGCAGTTAGTCTGGTGAAAGTTGCCATTTTGTTGAAGTATTGAGACAGTTGCCCTTGTTTGTCTGGCGTGAGGTAGGCCATCTGGGTGGTTGCATTTAATCTGGCACCCAGGAAAATTATCTGTTGAGAAAGTATTAGTTTTGATATTTCTCTTCACTGTGTATCCCAGGTAGTTTAACAGTTTTATTACAAATGGCAGATGCTGCAATAGAATGTCCTTGCTGTGTACTTGGATCAGGCAGTCGTCCAGATATGGGTAGATTTGTATTCCTTGTTGTCTGCAGAAGGCAATTACTGATGCCAGGCATTTCATAAACAGTCTGGGTGCAGTAGATAAGCCAAAGGGCAATGCAGAGAATTGGTAATGGGTTGCACCTGCAAGAAATCCGAGGTATCTTCTGCAATCTTGTCTGATGGGGACATGCAGGTATGCCTCTTTGAGGTCCAATGTTACCAGCCAAGACTCCTTGCCCAGCATGGGAAGAGGTTGCTGTAATGTGAGCATCTTGAATTTTGGCACCTGTAGATGTGTTTAGGATGTGTCTCCAATCTGTCTTTCCTTGGTACCAGGAATAGTCTGGAATAAAAACCTTGACCTTATTCTTTTGCAGGTACCTCTTGAATCGCTTTCATATCCATGAGAGCGGAAATTTGTCTGTGCCTCTGCCCTTTGATTTTGTGGCAGGTTTGGCAAGCATCTCATTTTTGGAAGGGTGTGAAAGTGGAACCTGTAGCCTCTGTCTATAATGTCCAGTATCCATTTGTCTTTTGTAATATGCCAGTTTTTTGAAAATGCCAGTTTTCCGTCCAAAGGTGCTGCCATTAAAGCTTTGTTTGGCAGGAATAGGGGGAAGTCATTGTCTCTTTTCTAAATGACTGATCTATCTTCTCCACCTCTTGGGGTTGGTGCTTGCCACTGTCTAGCTCTGTAAGATCCTTGAGGTTGTCCTCTACCCCTTGGGCATCTGCATCTACCCCTTTGAGGTCTGTCCGTGGCTGGAAAGGACCAATTTTTTGAAGGCCAGTTTCTGCTGAAGCGTGGAGATTGTACCTGCAAGAAATCTTTCACTGTTTGCATAGATTTCACTTTTTCCTCCATTTTCTTTAGTACCTCCTCAGCTTTAACACCAAACAATACATATTTTTGAAGTGGTGCATCTAATAACTTTGTATTGACATGATCTGTTAAGGTTTGCTCTTTTGAGCCAAGCATGTCTACGTATAACAGACCCAGTGACAGCAGCTCTACATGAGGCCTCTAAAGCATCAAAAAGTACAGTTTTGTACCTACCATAAGTGTAGATGTCCGATAGGTATGCATCTGCAGTCATCACATATGGGTTGTCCTGCCTCAGGCAGCCCTTCGGTCGGCCGGATTCCAAAGTCTGGGTCTGGCGTCAGCTGATGTCGCCCTTTCCCCGACGTCAGAGCGCCTGGGGTATAAAAACATCAGCAGTCGCCATCTTCCTCAGTTTTTCTTCCCCCAGATGCCAGGTGCCCTCTAAGGAAGGCTAAATTTGGAGAAATGCAATGAATTCCAAAAATGCACAGAAATATATATGTATATATAAAACAAATGCACCATAATAGATAACCCCAGCTAGCTATGAGAGGGAAAGGTACCCCAATAAATACCACAGAGGCGAAGGAGGGAGGGTAACTGCAGATGCATACCTGACATCTACATTTATGGTAGGTACAAAACTGTACTATGCCCTTCAAGGATGCATCTGCAGTCATCACATATGGGTAGAATACCATAGCTAATCTGGGGGTGGAGGATCTATGTAAAGGATGGTGTAGCTAAAATGCCCTGCAGGACTGCCGTAGCAAAGCCTGCTCTGGATCTGGAATATAAAGGCAGATTGTAATGCTTGGAAAATGTATGCACGGAGCTCCATGTAGCAGCTTCTACAATGTCCTTGGTAGCCACCCCTCTTAAGAAGGCTGTGGCTCTGGTGGAATGAGGTCTAATGTTAGCTGGCACAGTTTTTCCATGAAAGGAGTAACAAAAACGAATGCAATTCCCTATCCATTTTGAAATTGTCTGTTTGGAAATTGCTTTTCCTTGTGCACCAGCAGCATATGCTACAAACTGGTCAGTTTTTCTGTAACTTAGTTCTGTCCAAGTAGTAGCGCAACTGTCTGTATGTCCAGGGTGTGCAGAAGCTTTTACCCTTTGTTTTGTGGATTTGGAAAGGCAGGCAGGCAGGTGAATAGCTTGGTTTAATGAGACCCTGGATACCACCTTTGGCATAAATGAAGGATTGGTTCTCAATGAGACTCTGTCCTGATGAAAAATAAGAAATGGCTGTACTACCATGAGGACCTGTAACTCAGATACTCTTCTTGCTGAGGTTATGGCCAGAAGGAAGGCAGTCTTCAAGACAAGAACGGTAGTTCTGCAGATGCTGCTGGTTCAAAGGGAGGCAGTGTTAGTTTTTCCAACACGAAGTTAAGGTCCCAAGTAGGCACTGGTGGTTTCCTTGGAGGATTGATGTTTTTAATTCCTCTTAGAAACAGTCTTAGGACAGGATGAGAGAAGACAGGTGGATCAGTATTGTATTCTGCTGAAATTGCTGAAGCATGAATTTTAATGGAAAAGTAAGACAGGCCATTGTGGAGCATTTCTGCCAAGTATTCCAGGATGTGCCATGTTCATCACTTTCGCATCTAGGCCCTTTGTGGTGCTCCAAGTGTGAAATCTTTTCCATTTTGCTGAATGTGTCTTTCTTGTGGAAGGCCGGCGAGCTTCCATGATGACATCCTTCACTCTGATACCGTTATTCCTCCCCAGGATAAGCTATTTTCCAGGCTGTTTATTTGCAAGGTTTTCAGGTTGGAATGCAGAGTTTTGTAATTGTGCTGTGTCAGGAGAAGTGGCCATGGTTTCGTGTGTGACATGCTCTTTAACAGTGGGTACCAGTGCTGTCTTGGCCAGTCCAGAGCTATCAGAATCACTTTTGGCTGCTCTGTCCTGATCTTCAGCAAGACCTTGGTCATTAATGGAAGAGGTGGAAATGCATACTGTTAGAGTTCTCCAGCTGAAAGAGGGCGTCCACTTTCCATGCTTGTGGGTGGCATGTCCTTGAGCAGAATTTCTTCAGCTGATGATTGTGGGGGGAGGCAAAGAGGTCTGTCCGGCCTCCCCCAGGATTGTGTTATCTGAAGGAAGATGTCTGGGTGCAGCATCCATTAGTGTGCATCCATGATGTTTCTGCTTAAGCTGTCCGCCAGTATATTGTCCTTTCCTGGCACAAACTGGGATTGCAGCTCTATATTGAATTTCAAGGAAAGAGCCCATAGATTCATTGCCAGCCTGCAAAGAGGGTAGGAATGGGTGCCTCCTTGCTTGTTTATGTACCACATAACTGTGGTGTTGTCTGTCCTTATTAGCAGGTGGCCTTGATGCAGAAGGAGCTTGAAGGCCTCGACTGCATGTACCACTGCCAGCATTTCCTTTTGGTTTATGTGAATGCGTAGCTCTTGTGACCATAGTCCTTGAATGCATCTGCCCTCCATGTGCACTCCCCATCCGTGGTCTGAAGCGTCCGTTGTAATGGTTTGGCTGGCTATTGGTTTGCTGAAGGGCAGACCCCTGTTTGACTGGCTTGCTTGAGCCCACCACAGAAATTCCTTTTGAAGGCATGGGATGAGTGGTATCAAAGTTTCCAAGCTGTGACTGTGCTGAGTCCATAAACTCCTTAGGTACCATTGTAGTTTCCTCATATGCAGCCTTGCTTGTGGAATCCGAAGAATGCAAGAAGCCATGTAATCCAGGGCCTGCAGGATTTTCCTTGCAGTCAGCAGAGTTTGTCTTGACAGATTTTTGAAGTAATCCGGTAGTTGACTTTCTTCTGTGAGGAAAGCCATTTGGGTGGTTGTGTCTAGATTCACACCCGGAAAAGTTATTCTTTGGGATGGAACAAGTCTTGACTTGAGAATGTTGACTGTATATCCCAAGGCCTGAAGTAGGTGGATGGCATAATTCAAGTGTTTTACCAAAGTTTGTTGGCTGTCCGCTTGTATAAGGCAGTCGTCCAGATATGGGTATATTTGAATCCCCTGAAGTCTGCAGTGTGCAATTACTGATGCCAGGCATTTCGTGAATAGTCTGGGCGCAGTAGATAAGCCAAAGGGCAATGCTGAGAATTGATAATGCTCTGAACCTGCAAGAAATCTGAGGTGTCTTCTGCAACTTTGTCTGATACGGACATGCAGGTATGCCTCCTTGAGGCCCAGAGTTACCAGCCAATACCCCCTTTCCCAGCATGGGAAGGAGTTGCTGTAGTGAGCATTTTGAATTTTGGCACAATGAGATAAGTATTCAGTGAGGACAAGTTGAGAATAGGCCTCCATTGTTTTTCTTTTCTTCGAACAAGGAATAGTCTGGAATAAAATCCTTGGCCTTGTTCTGAGAGAGGAACCTTTGCTATAGCTTTCATTTGCATTAACTTGGAGATTTGTTTCAAAGCCTCTGCCCTTTGATTTGGTGGCAGGTCTGGCATGCCTTTTTATTTGGTAATGTGTGGAAATGGAACCTGTATCCTTTGTCTATTTGTAGTGTCATTTGTCCCTTGTAATACTGTGCCAAATTTGAGAATAAAGAAAGCTTTCCGCCCAAAGGTGCTTCTAATTGAGCCCTGGTTGGCGGTGTCAAAGTAAACTCATTGAGCCTGTCCTTGTGCAGCAGTTGTAGGTCCTGCACTACCTCTCTGGTTGGGAGGCTGCCATTGACGTCCTCTGTAGGAGCCTCTAGCTTGCCCTCTACCTCTGGCATGCCTGTTCTTGCCTCTGAAATCTGTGTCTGGAAAGGACACATTCTTGGAAGGCCAATATATGCTGAATCTTGGTGGTTGGACTTGGAGAAAATCTTTGACTGTTTGTACAGATTTTGCCTTTTCTTCAAATTTCTGTAAGACCTCCTGAGCAGTGGAGCCAAATAACTTGCTTTTCCAGTGGAGCATCCAGAAGCTTTGCTCTAACATGGTCTGGCAGAGATTGTTCCTTCAGCCAAGCATGCCTACGTATAACTGCACCTGTCAAAGCTGACCTACACGAAGCTTCCAATGCATCATAACCACACTGCAAGAAATGGTTGCTAACCTGTTGGGAGTTGTGTACCAGATCCTGCGATCAAGGGGTTCAGGTGAAGACATTTTTTATGCAATTCATCTAACAAATACTCTTGGTACTGTATCATATGAAATTGACAATTTAAAGCCCTCATAGAAAGAGTAGCAGAAGTATACACTTTTACCCCATCTCTCTAAAGCCCTGGACTCCCTTTTCAGAGGGGAGTGGATTTTTAGTAGTGGCAGCTGCAACCCCTTTAGGGCCCTGGGAAATAGTTTCTGGATCAGAGTGAGCCTTGTAAAGGAAAAGATGCGAGTCCGTGACCCTGTAATACCCATCGGGTTTGGCAGGAGCCGGAAGGAGAGTGTCAGGGGTTGTGCTAGACTCCGTACACAATGACATTCAAAACAGGCGGAATAGCCAAAGGTCTATGCAGAGGCAAATGCAAGAAGGTCCTTAATCTCTTCCTGGAATCAGAGAATTCCTGGCCCTGCCATTGGAAATGCTCTGTGTGAAGAGTCTCCTCGAAGGACAGCTCTTCAGGAGGGGAGGCCGAGTGGATAGATTCCTCTGCATCAGAATCCTCGTAGGCCAAAAAAACCTCCTCCTGGTAGTCAGAGAGAGTAGAGCCATCAGAGGCCTCATCTGAGGAGTGGGGATCAGAGGGCTCAACCCTGGGCCTTTTATCTGGAGGAGGTCGAGAGCCCCTGTCCGGATGAGGCAGTGAGCCCCTAATTAATGAAATAAGGTCCTCTGCTAAACTTAGGATCTGAGAACCTGTAGTGGGTCCCTGAGGGATAGCCCTGGGAGGCAAAGCTTTTGAGTGTTTAGCAGCTTTAGCCCTAGAGAATGCCTTTATGGACATGGATGCTGGAGGCCTGGCTGCACCACGTGCTGGTGTAGTTTTGTCTAGAGGAATGGTGTCGGAAGGTTCCAGGACACCAGTTTCTAATGGAGATTCAATAACAGATACAGTAGGGGCCTCCAGGGCAGAGGTTGTCGGTTGAGCGGTTTCGGTGGATGAAGTACCAAGGACTCTGTTTCAGCAGAGAGAGACACTCGCAGTAGGCCTGGCTGTGGTTTCAGCCGAAACCGCGGCCCACGTGCGTCGGTCCTTGTCCTTCCGTTTCTTAGTTAAATGAAAAGCTGGAGTCTCAGACGGCATATTGTAAGCAAAACTAGCCCCAAAAAATTCCTCTGCAACCTCCGCCCGACGTCTAAGTGCGTCGGTTGAAGGAAGCACACGCTGAACAGGCAGAGACGTCGTGGTCTGGGCCTAGGCAGGGGAGGCAGTAAGAGTGGAAATCCTTATGAGGTATTTGTTTCCCACAAGTTAAGCAATTATTAATTTTATCTGACATCGGCTGAGGCAAGAAAGAGTCCCTAACGGGGTACTTAGCTTTTGAAGTCTTCAGTTTAGCTGAAATACAGGAGCTGGCAGACCGGCACTTGTGAACTGCTTCTGGCACCACACGGCAAGAAAGACCGAGGAAGATGGCGTCTGCTGACGTTTTTATACCCCAGGCGCTCTGACGTCGGGGAAAGGGTGACATCAGCCGACGCCGGACCCAGACTTTGGAATCCGGCCGACTGAAGGGCTGCCTGAGGCAGGACAACCCATATGTGATGACTGCAGATGCATCCTTGAAGGACATCCACACTGCAAGGTATGTTAACCCACTTGCTCTGCTCCATGCAACAAATACCTGCAACTCTTTCAAATCTGGTTGTTCTGTTTGTCATTTTGATTTTCAGCAGAGATGACAAAAACTGTTGGTACTTTAACGTATTAAGTTGACAGTTTAATGCCCTCATGGTTAAAGTGGCAGATGTATACACCTCCCCCCCCCACCTTTCCAATGCTCTGGAATCTCTCTGAAGGTAAAGAGTTTTTAGCAGTAGAGGCCTTTACTCCCTTGGGACCCTGTGAAATTGTTTCTGGGTCAGCAGTATGGCTTTTATAAAGGAACTGGTGAGAATCAGGAACCCGGTAATACCTGTCTGGTTTAACAGGGGCTGGAAGTAAAGAATCTGGATTAAGGCTGGCTTCTGCGTACACATTATCCAAAATATCAAACAGGAGGGATAGCCAGGGGCCTATGCTGGGGGAGTAGTAGAAATTCCCTGAGCCTTTTCTTGGAATCTTTGAGCAATCTTGGCCATCCCAGTGGAAGTGTTCCCTCAATGTATGCAGGGTTTCCCCCCCCCCCCCAAAAAAAAGAGTAGTCCTCGGGGGGACTGAGGAAAGTACAGTTTTGTACCTACCATAAATGTAGATGTTAGAGGATCCCCATTGCTGCAGTCCTTACTATTGGGTGTAGTCCGCTGTCCAGTCGGCCCGAATACCAGAGTATATGGCTGACGTCGGTCAGGGCGCATTAGACTGACGTCAGTACGTCAGGGTACTAATGCGCATGACCGACGTCATATCCTCAGTCTTTTCTTGCCCCAGATGTCAGAAGACCCTAAAAAGACAAGGCCCAAAATACCTGCACCAAAAATATGTACAATATATACAAGAATATATACAAAAATATCAGCATGTAACCTCACCTACACAACCACCCCTAAACACAGAGGGAAGGAGGGAGGGTAATTGGACTGCAGCAATGGGGATCCTCGAACATCTACATTTATGGTAGGTACAAAACTGTACTATGTTCTTCGCTCCCCATTGCTGCAGTCCTTACTATTGGGTAGAATCCCAAAGCAGAGGTAAGGGAGGCTGGCAAATCATAAAGAAGCAGGAGCTGACAACATGCCTTGCAAAACAGCTGTGGCAAAACCAGCCCTAGACTTAGAGTAGATAGGAAGGTGATAATGCTTAGAGAAAGTATGCACTGAACTCCAAGTAGCTGCTTCCAAAATATCCTTAGTTGCCACCCCTTAGAAATGCTGTTGAAGTGGCAGTAGCCCTAGTGGAATGAGGCCTAATCCCAGCTGGAATCTCCTTGCCATGATGGGAATAACAAAATGTAATGCAAAAGCCAATCCACCTAGAAATAGTTTGTTTTGACACAGGCTTGCCCTGAACTCAAAGCAAAAGAAACAAACAACTGCTGAGACTGCCTAAAATCCTTAGTCCTGCTTAAATAATAACGCAATTGCCTGTGTACATCTAAAGTGTGCAAAATCTTTTCCCCTTTATTTTGGGGGTCTGCATAAAAAGTAGGCAAATGAATAGTTTGGTTTAAAGCCACACTAGAAACCACCTTAGGCATAAAGGAAGGATTAGTAAGTAATGATACCCTATCCTTATGGAAAATCAAAAGGGCTCTACTGGCATAAGGGCCTGCAACTCAGACACCCTTCTTGCAGAAGTAATAGCCAACAGAAAAGCCGTCTTCCATGACAAATATTTCAATTCAGCAGTAGCCGCAGGCTCAAAAGGTTGTAGAGTAAGTTTTTCCAACACAAAATTGAGATCCCAAGCAGGAGTAGGAGCTCTACGGGGGTCTTATATTCTTTGCCCCTCTAAGAAACTGCTTGAACAAAGGATGCGAAAACAATGGTGGGTCACAATCATAGTGAGCTGAAATTGCTGCAGCATGAATCTTAATGGAAGAGGACAAACCTTTGTCCAATAACTCAGTAAGATATTGAAGAGCCACACTCAAATTAGGCTCAGAAATCTCCAAATTCTTTGCTGTACTCCAAAATAAAAATCTCTTCCATTTTTCTGCGTACACTTTCCTTGTACTAGGTCTTCTAGCTTCCATAATCACATTTAAAACTTGTTGAGGAAGTTGAGACCTGCTGTGTTTCAACACAGAATATGCCAGGCTGTTAGATGAAGAGAGTGAAGCTTGACATTGAGCAGATGACAGTCCTTCCGAGATAACAGATGAGGAATCAGAGATAAAGGCCATGGAGGCTTCTTTACCAGACTCCGTAGTAGTGGGTACCAGTGTTGCCGAGGCCAATCTGGAGCTATCAAAATCATCCTTGGCCTGTCTTGTCTGACCTTTAATAGTACCTTTGGAAGAAGAGGCAGAGGTGGAAAGGCATACACATGAAGGTTTTTCCAACTGAAAGACAGAGCATCCACTTTCCAAGCTGTGTGATGAAACCCCTTTGTGCAATACTTTGGCAGCTGGTGGTTTAGTGGAGAAGCGAACAGATCTATGTCTGGAGTTCCCCATGACACTGTCAATTTCTGAAATACATGAAGATCCAGTTTCCACTCGTGGGGATCCATGATTTGTCTGCTTAACACATCTGCTAAGGAGTTCTGTGCTCCTGGCAGAAACCTTGCCTGAAGAGTTAGTTGCAAGCTTAGCGCAGTCTCCCATAAAATCATTGCTTGCCTGCATAGAGGATAAGAATGTGTTCCCCCTTGCTTGTTGATGTACCACATGACAGTTGTGTTGTCTGTTAGAATCAACACCTGCCCCGGAAGAAGTAACTCCTTGAAAGCCATTAATGCAAACTGGACTGCTAACATCTCCTTCATGTTGATATGTAGATGCTGTAGTCTGGCAGGCCACTTGTCTTGTATCCACTTTCCATTTAGATGAGCTCCCCAAGCAATGTCCGAGGCATCTGTCGTTAAAATCTGACTCGCCTCTGGCCGGGTCACAGAGTCCCTTGTTTAGGTGACATTCCTGAGCCCACCACAAAAATTCTTTTTGAAGGCAAGGTATTATTTGAATGAGTGTCCAAATCCTGGCAGTGCTGTGTCCATACATTTTTGAGATACCGTTGTAGCTTCCTCATATGCAGTTTGGCATTGGGAAGCACCAGAATACAAGATGCCATGAACCCTAATGCTTGAAGGACTGTCCTTGCAGTCAGCACGGACTGATGAGATAGTTGATGGAAGTAAAGTGATAGACTCTTTTGTTTGTCCGGGGTTAAAAAGGCCATCTGGGCTGCTGTATTCAGTCTCACACCCAGAAAGCACATGTCTTGAGAGGGTACTAGACTGGACTTTATTTCGCTCACAGAATACCCTAGGCATCTTAGCACTGCTATAACATATTCCAGATGCTGTAGAAGGTCTTCCTTTTCTTGAGCCAGAATCAGGCAGTCGTCCAAGTAAGGATAGATTTGAATTCCTTGTAGCCTGAAGAAAGCTATCACTGGAGCCAGAACCTTTGTGAATACTCTGGGCGCAGTAGATAAGCCAAAGGGCAATGCAGAGAACTGATAATGAGAATTTCCAGCTCGAAACCGCAGATACTTCCTGCAACTTAGCCTTATAGGCACATGAAGGTAAGCTTCCTTGAGATCTAAAGTTACCATCCAGTGATCTTTGCCCAGCAGAGGTAAAAGCTGTTGTAACGTCAACATCTTGAACTTGGGAATGTCCAGATAAGTGTTGGAGAGATAAATCCAAAATTGGTCTCCACGTGTTCCCCTTTGGTACTAGGAACAGGCGAGAATAAAATCCTAGGCCCCTTTCTGATACAGGGACTGGCTGAATGGCCCCCATCTGGAGTAACTGAGAAACTTGCTTGTGAGCCTCTTTTCTTTGTGGAGGAGGAACGTCTGGCATGCCTTTGAAAGGAGGCATTGTATGGAAATAAAACCTGTAACCGTGGTGAATGATATCCAACACCCATCTGTCTTGAGTAATTAAATCACAATTTTCTTTGAAAAGAGACAGTCTTCCTCCCAAAGGAGCTGCCAGACGAGAATCTACTGGCAGCTGAAAAGGCAGGTCATTGGGTCTGTTTACGAAAGGACTGACCCCTGCCCTCACCAGAAGTCTGAGCAGGTGAACTCCCTGTTCTAGGCCTAAAAGAACCTTGAGCCCTGCCCCTACCACGTCTAGACCTACCCCTAGACTGGGAATCATAAGCAGGATATGTCCACCCCTTAGCAGGCCAATTTCTACTAAACTTCGGTGGCTGCACCTGCAAAAAATCTTTAACAGTTTGCATAGACTTAGCTTTGTCCTCCATTTTCTTTAAAACTGCTTCCACAGGCGAACCAAACACCACATCAGACTGTAAAGGAGCATCCAAAATCCTTGTCTTAACATGCTCAGCTAAATTCTGATCCCTCAACCAGGCATGCCTGCGAAGAACAGAACTAGTGGCAGCCACCCTCGAGGAGGCCTGTACAGCATCAAAACCACATTGCAAAGAATGCTTACCCACTTGTTCAGACACATGAACCAAATCCAGCAACTCTTTACACTCAATACCTTCCGCCAAAGCATCCACCTTAGATTTCAATTGTGAAAGGAGATAATTTTGATATTTTAGCATGTGAAACTGACAATTCAACGCTCTCATGGCTAGAGTGGAAGAAGTATACACTTTCTTTCCCCACCTATCCAAAGCCCTTGCCTCTATCAGTGGGAACAGGATTTTTAACCAGAGGCCTTAACACCTTTAGGCCCCTGAGAAACAGTTTCTGGGTCCGCCCTAGGACTCTTAAACAAATACTTATGAGCTTCGGGCACCCTATAATACCTATAAGGTTTAACAGGAGCAGGAGGCAAAGAGTCAGGGTTCAGGGAAGCCTCTGCAAAAACATCTTCCACCACATCCAACACAGGAGGTATAGCTAAGGGCCTATGCTGGGGTAAAAGCAAGAATTCCCTAAGCCTTTTCCTGGAATCAGAGTAATCCTGGCCTTCCCATTTAAAGTGCTCCCTCATGGAATGCAGAGTCTCTGAAAATGAGAAATCCTCAGGAGGAGAAGCTGTAGGAGTGGAATCATCCACATCAGAATAAGGAGGATACTCCTGCAAATCTTCCGCAGAAGACTCAGAAGCCTCTGAACACTGTTCAAAACTATCAAACTCCGGTTCCACCCTAGGCCTCTTATCAGGAGGGGGCATAGAACCTCTAATCATAGTAATCAAATCTTCTGCCATTTTAAGCATATGTTTCTTAGGTACAGAACCCGAAATGCTAGGAGAAACCCCCACTGAAGCTGAACTTGGCCTACCTCTCAAAGAAGCTTTGGCAACAGAAGGAGAGGCTCTAACTACCTTGGGAAGAGAGGGAAGAACAGTTACCTGAGAAGCCCCCTCAGCCTGGCCTACCTCCTGAGAAGGCACATCCTGTAACAGTAAAGTTTCTGCCTGAGACTCTATGGAAACTCCTGGCAAAACCTCTGGCTCCACTGAGCCTTCTAAAGAACCGACGTCCGGGACTGCCGGTTCATCAACCCTAGGCTTCGCTGTTTTGTCCTTGCGCTTCTTGGACGAAGCGGGCGTCGGAGCATCCAACGGCATTTTATAATTGCAACGCTTCCCAAACACTAACCTGGCACAGTCTAACCTCCTCTTAATAGTGCGTTTGTTAAACCTAGCACAAGAGCGCAACCAACAACGTAGTGCTCAGGCCCTAAACAAGGTATACACAAGGTATGGTAATCCCTATGAGGTATCTGTTTCCCACAAGAAATACAGTTATTCACTTTTTCTGACATCCGGTTAAATACTGAGGCAAGAAAAAACCAAAATGTTCCCCAACGGGGTACTTAGCCAACTCTGCTTCGGTCTGAAACTCCGGTTTCGGAAATATTTCAGAACGCCAACCTGCACTCGCAAAACTGCTTCTGCATCGGACCATGCGGCAAAAAAGACTGAGGATATGACGCCGGTCATGCGCATTAGTACCCTGACGTACTGACGTCAGTCTAATGCGCCCTGACCGACGTCAGCCATATACTCTGGTATTCGGGCCGACTGGACAGCGGACTACACCCAATAGTAAGGACTGCAGCAATGGGGAACGAAGAACATCTACACTCCTCAGCATGGGTCTTCGAAAGGGGAATAGGCATAATCCTGGTCCTCAGAATGGTCTGAGGAAGGGGTAGTCTTCCTCCAATCTGGGACTTTTGTCAGAGGGGGGTTGAGAACCCCCTGATGAGTTATCAAATCCTCAGCCATTTTAAGCATCTGCTTTTTAGGCATGGGGCCTTGAGGAGGTATGAGGACCCTGTTTTTTAGTTTTCATAGCAGCTTTAGATTTAGTGAAGGATTTGATAGTGAAGGTGGAAGGCCTAAAGACTCCTTCAAAAGTGGCAGGCCTGACTAAATTTTCAGTTTCCCCACCAAGAGTGGCGTCTGTATCTGCAGTGGGAATGGAGACAGAGGAGCCTGCGACCTCTGGTACTGAAGTCACCGGTAAAATAGTTTAATCGGTAGTCAGGGGCTGTGTAGGCGCCTTGCTGAGAACCGGTAGTCGGCCTAAGCGTGGTCTCAGTACTCTGCAGGCCTCTGATGTCGGTCCTTGTCTTTGCGGCTTTTGCTTAAAACTGGTGTCTGTATCAGACGACAATTTGCCAAAATAATGAATGGCAAACTCCACCCGGCGCTTAGTGCGCTTGTTGAACCTAGCACAAAAACGGCAGGCCGAGACGTTGTGGTCTGGCCCTAAGCAAGGTATACAGAAAGAGTGGAAATCCTTATGCGGTATTTGCTTCCCACAAGAAATGCAATTATTAAACTTTGTCTGACATCGGTCGGAGGCAAGATAAGTTTCCCCAACGGGGTACTTAGCTTTAAAGACGACTTCGGCTGAAATACTTTTGTAAATCTCAAGAGCTGGCCGACCAGCACTTGAACTGCTTCTGGCACCGCGCAAGAAAGACTGAAGAAAATGGCGTCAGCTGCCTCTTATACCCCTGCCGCACTGACGTCAGGGAAGAAGAGATGACAACAGATGCCGGACCTAGACTTTGGAATTCGGCCGACCGAGGACCCGCCTGACAGCAGGATAACCCATCTGTGATGACTGCAGCTGTATGCACGATGAACATCTGGAAGATCAATAGATTGATTTAAATTTGCCTGAGAAGCCACCTTGGGTAAAAAAGATGAGTTATTTAACTTTCCACAGGGTTTCTCTTAAGAACTAAGGAGGATGAATGCAAAGGGCATGAAGTTCAGATACTCTCCTAGCAGATGTAATGGCGACTAGGAAGAGTGCCTTCCAGGAAAGTAACTTCAATGAACAGGAAGCCGCTGGTTCAAAGGGAGGGAGTATCAAGGATGTTAAAACTAAGTTTAAAATCCCACTGTGGTGGAGGGTCTTTGATCGGGTGCTTGAGTAAAAAAAGATAACCGAGGAATGCTTTGCAAAGTTTATGGGACATGATGCTGGAGTCAGACAGGCCTATGTGAAAAATTGAAATGGCTGCTAACTGAACTTTTACTGTGGAGGATGAAGATCCCGAATGAAAAATTTCAGCAGCAAGGAAATCTAAGAGTGTATTGGAGCAGTGAAGGGATCTATATTCCTAGCCTTTGCCCAGAAGGAAAAACGTTGCCATTTACTAGCATAGATCCTTCTGGTGGAAGACTTAAGGGAGGCTACGATAATATCCCGGACAGAATTTGAAATCATTGGAAGCCAGGCTAGGGACAGAAGTGGAGCAACCAAGCTGTGAGGTTGAGAGATTGGAGGGATTGGTGCAGCTGCCCTGACTGATGGGCCAAAAGATCTGGCACTGGATCCAGATACAAAGGCTGCTCCAAAAGATAACGATGCAGGAACGGGAACCATATCTGCGGAGGCCAATAAGGGGCAATGAGAATCTTGGCTCTCAAGGCGGTAGCTTTCTGAATTATCTGTGTGATTAATGGAAAGGGGGGAAAACGTACACAAGTCCCAGAGGCCAATCGTGGACTAGAGCGTCTCTGGGGGGATGGCCTGGAAGGGGGAAGAGTGAAGTAGAGGCACTTGCTGTTTTGTGAGTGAAGTAGAGGCACTTGCTGTTTTGTGGTGTTGCAAACAGATCGCAAGGAAACCCCCACTTCCAAAAAATTTCGGTCACCGATTGCTTGAGAGACCACTTGTGGGGCATGAGAATAGCTCTGCTCAGCCTGTCCGCTATGACGTTGGACTTCCTGGGGATATGCGTTGCTATCAGAAACCGCCAATAAGATCGCCCATTGCCAGTGTCTGAGTGCTTCTCGACACAGGGGATAGGACTTGGTTCCGCCCTGCTTTTTGATATAGCATACTACCGACATTGTCTGTTTAAATTGCAATAGTCCCCAGGAGAAGAGAGTCTTGGAGGGCTTGCAACGTCAAAAGCACTGCTCTCATCTCCAGGACGTTTATGTGCAAGTGGCATTTGAAAGGTTGCCATGTGCCATGGACTGTCCTGCCCTGAAAATGCCCCCCACCTGATCAGGGAGGAGTCCGATGTGACCGTGGCGACCAGGGGGAGGAGTAAATGGTCTGCCTTGGACTTGATGGGAGACCATCCACCAAGACAGATGTTTCTTGCAAGATAGGGTTATTAAGATCTTGTGCATCATAGGGAGCTGTTGGAAGGACCACTGGGAGAAAAGCATCCACTGAAGCCGCATGTAAAAGCGGGCAAGGGGAAGGAGCGTGATGGCTGCCGCCATGAGACCCAATACTTTCAGAACATACCTGGCCTGAATTTTGTTGCTCTGAAGGAGACAGTGAACATGATTTTGAATATCTAAGACCCTCTGCTCTGTTAACCTTGCTGAGAGCTGAACAGTGTCCAAGGTGGCGCCTACGAAGGTAATAGACAAGGCGACAAGGCAGATTTTTCGAAATTTAGAGAGATGCCTAGCCCTTTGCAAATGTGAATGGTGTAATCTCTGGCTAGAAGTTGACACCTGGTGGTGGCAGTGAGGAGCTAGTAGTCTAGATATGGAAACACCTGGAATCCTTGACATATCAGGTGAGCCGTAACCACTGCCATACATTTGGTGAACACTTGGGGGGGGGGGGGGCTGTAGTGAGACCAAAGGGCAGGGCTCTGAACTGGTAGCGACTGGCCCCCAGCCGGAAGTGGAGAAACCTTCTGGAGTGCCTGCGTATTTTGATGTGATAGTATGCATCCTGAAGGTCTACTGAGCACATCCAACTGTCCTTGCCCAGAAGGGGTAGAATGGACTGCAGCGTGACCATCCGGAACCTCGTTCTTTTTACAAACTTGTTTAGTTTGCAGAGATCCAATACTGGCCTCCAGTCCCCTGTTTTTTTTTGGTACCAAAAAGAACTTTGAGTAGACTCCGGATCTAGTTGGTCTGCTGGGACTGGCTGGCTCTTTCTTAGCAGCTTTGATATTTCTATTGCTGCTTGTTCCCTTAGACTGGGTGGAACGTCTGGGAGAGACTATTTGAACAGTTGGGGTTTGGATAAAGGGGATCCTGTAACCCTTGGATATGATCGACTGCACCCATTTGTCTTGAGTGAGGGAGTGCCAGGCTTGTGGGTACAGCGATAATCTTCCCCAGAGTGCCTCAGAAGGTGGACAGTCTGGCAGCACCTCAGGGATGCTGGAAGGGTTTCTCTGCTACCCTGATTCTGCAGACCCACTCTGCCTCTCTGACGGCGTCTGTTGTTGTTTACCCCTCTGCCTCTAGGGGGGAACTGACCTCTTGCATCAGGCGTGACTGATTTGCAAAACCACATTTTTCCACCCTTTTGACCCTTAGGATATGGTATAGATGGGGTTGAAAAACAGACTCCTACAGCATAAAGATTCTTGCCATCCTGTTGACATCTGGTCAAAGCATCTTTCACTTGAGGTCCAAGCAACACTGAACCATCAAAGGGGGAGTTAGTGAAGGACGCCTTGAAGGGGTCTGAAGTTGCAAAGCCGCATCCAGGCGTGACGCCTTAAAGCCACACTTGTGCCTGCAGCCCTACTCACTCCATCGGCTGCATAGGAAATAAGCCACATGGAGGAGTTGACAATGGAATTCAGGGTTCCTAGCTGTGAGTTAATTTTGTCCCGAGACCCAGCAGCTGATGGATCCTGTAGAACCTCACCCAGTTCTTTGAGAATGTCTCTGAAGACTGGTGAAGTGGCATAAGTAATTCAGCGACCGCATGGCAAAGGTCGCTGATGAAATCATCCGCTTGCCATACCTATCCATGGTCCTAGATTCCTTGTCAGGCAGATGGATAGGCACTGAAGGATTAGCCAGTTCCTTCTTGGTGGCTGCGGCCACTACCATGGCATCAACTGGGACACCTTTAGATAAAAATTGCTTATCCGAAGGGGCCGTTATAAATTTGGAAGACCTCCGTGGGGTGGGTTCCATCGAATCAGGGGCCGTCCACGCCTTCCGTGCCACCACTTCCATAAGGGAGTCAAAGGGCGGAGACAGCCAGGAGGTGGAGGGTCGAGAACCAAAAGCCTCCAGGTAAATAGACTTGTCCTTGGAAGGATTAAGGGAAGACCAGTTTCCCCCTTTAAGGAATTCAAGGATGTCAGAAGAGGAGATCCTCAGAGGGGGACCTTTGGGATCCTTCAGACTCATCCAAGTCTGTATCAGATGTGATGGACTCAGGGGAGTCCACATGCTTCCTCCTACATGTCCTCTTATGCGGGGGTTCACCTGACGATCAGGAGAAACCTCAGGAGGAAATTCCCAGTGGGGAAACTGGAAGCGTTGGATCTCCACGGCCAGGGGCGAGAGAGTGGGAAGAGACCTCAGCAGGCACTACAGTGGGAGGAGCTGATGGAGCTGACTGTAGAGCAGGCACTAGGGCCAGTACGCTCCTGACCTCAAAGGCGCCCCTATCAGGCAGGCCAGACTGCTCCCGCTCCAAAGAACTAGGAACCCCAGCCGGCACCAACAGGGACAGCTCCGAAGCCGATGTCTGGGCCGAACTCACCAGCGCAGACGCTCCCGAGAGGGAGAACGGGGTTGGACAAGGGCCAAATGCCACACCCCCTCGGAGCCGGTGAGAGAGTCCAAGCGTTCGGATCGCTCCAAGGAAGGCACCATGGACGAGATTGGAGCAGCCGAAACGGGAGGCATCTGCTCAGACGTCAACGGTCGCAGCTCCGAGGAGCTCCGGCTCCGAACACTGAGAGTCGGAGAAATAGCAGGTTGTATGGATATAGCCGCTGTCTGATTAGACGGGCTATGAAGCATTTGGGCTAGTGCCGGAGACCAACAGTGCTAACCACCCTCTCAAGGTCATGGGGTCATGGTCGGAAAGCCTGGAAGACCAAGAGGAATGGCTCCGATGGCTCTGCTCAGAGAGTAAAGGTGATCTGAGCCGAATGGACAGATTCCAGAGATGGAGATCTGGACCTCTTACATGTGGAGGGCAGAGAGATTGGTGGAGCCGATGGAGCCGTAGACACGTCGGCTCCATCCGGAGCAGACTGAAGACTGAGTCTTGGAAGCATCGGCTCCAGCCGGAGCAGATGCAGGAAGCTGCAATACAGCTGTATCTGCTCCAGCCAGAGCCAATCGTGTCACAGAAGGTGAGCCACCATCCAAAGGCTTAGACCACGGAGCAGACGGTTTGGATGGCTAAGGCTTCCCCAGCACGGACTTAGCAGGGGAACCTTCGGGCTTTAACAAGCCCCTCAAGATAAACTTATTCCTGCGCTCCTGCAGGACTCTTGGGCTGAATGCATGGCACACAGAACAAGAGTCCTGCAGGTGCAGGGGTCCCAGGCAATAAACACGTGTGACAGTCTGTCAGCGACATCTTCTGACAGCACGAGTCACACTTCTTGAAGCCTGAGACCTTAGTGTCTTTAGACATATTGCTGTCGAAAAGAAAAAAAAAAAAACAAGATTCTAAGCTAGAATCCACACACACTCAGACAGGGATGCTAAAAGTACACACACAGCTAAGAATCCCTGTGAGGGGACTTGAGAAAACGGAAGGGCCTAAGGCCTAACCTAGGGTGGGGAGTATAACTGGGATAAGGGATAAAAAAATAGGACTATTCGACTAAAAAGTTGTAATAAAACAATAAAACTAGCCTTTGTATACAAATTAATGGGAAAACTAAGTAGAAAAACTAGAATTTTTCTTAAGAGCACCTCGCTAGCGAAAGCGGCAAACGAGATCTAGGTAGTTACCGCCTAGCATCATGGGATATAGGGTTGCCTCGAGCCGGTAAAATTAGCTCTTGAGCTTTAGTATAGGCAGAGTCGGAGCAGAGGTTTGGCTCCAAACCCATCCAGCAAGAATGAAGGAGAGATTGACAACTTATCACACAATTTAGAACCAGAAAAAGACCGTAAACTGTTCACACACAAGTTAAGACACACCAGGAAAACAGTACTAGCCACACACAAAGAACCTCTAACCAAAACGTTTTTTCTAGGTATTACACAGGAAAAACACAAACCAAAGGCTTATCCAACAACAGAAGGGAGGACTAGGTCCTCTAAAACAGGCCTAGTCTGCTGGAACAGTTAGGGATACCAACACAACACTCTAAAGCACTGAGCACACAAATTTAGCAATCAGCAACAAGAATATCTATTAAAATAGCTTTTGGGTCTGAACTAACATTCTCAACGAGAAATGGCAAAAAAGGTACTTGGCCACAGCCAAGCAAGACCACGTCAGAGCTACACAAGCGGCAAATGAGATCTGGGGATATGGAGCAGTGCACCATGGGATACCCTCTTAACCCAGCCAATGAGAGACTTTGAACTAAAAAAGTCGGCAGAGTCGGAACAGATATTTGGCTGGGTGATGGCAGGATGCTACGCAGGGCTAGGGTCATACCGGCCTGGGCTACAAGATCAGAGAGCTCCTCCAGGTCTCTTTTCATGTAGTCCAGGGAGGTACGTCTCGGGTCATTCACACCAACATGGACAATGACAGAGTTATATTTGTACTTTTTGTGGAGTGACCCGAGTGCATGCGTTGTGGCGGATCCTGGGACCTGACAGACAGCTGACAGACAGCTGACAGTAACTTTTTCCTTGTTTAGCCTGGCGAGTGGAACATCAGTGTGCCTGACTAATAGAGTCACCTATGACTAGAGTGTTGGGTACGTTATGCCTTATGGACTGTAGTCAAGTGGCACATCGAGTATGTGGGCTATGTCATTTGGGTTGTGCTGGGGGGGGGGGGTGGAGGTTGCTTGCATTTCTGCTTTGGAGGTCTCTGTTTGGGCAGATTTGTACAGAGAGCCTCCGCAATTGTAGGTGTGTGTTTTGTGCTTGTGTGTGTTTTGGTGGTGTAGGTTTTGAGGGACTATATGACGAGTGTGGTGCTGTGCAAGTGTTTACCTTCGCCTCTTGACTGTCTAGGCCAGTCTGGTGAAGAGAGCTTTGCTTCCAGTTGGGCTATAAGTGAATCTCACAAGTCGTAGTGTTGGGTGGTAGGAGGAGAGGGCTGTGTACATGAGGCAATTGCATTGTCCCAAGATGCCCAGATTCATCAGGTAGACAGGAGAAAACACCGGGAGCTGACCTTTAGACATGCCTGAATAGGTGCTTGTTTAAGTACTAAACTGTTTTCCTCTAGACAAGTGAGAAAAGTTGAGTGCTGTAGTAATTTGCAACTTTAGTGCTTACAATGAGGTCTGAACAAGTGCTGAGCTGAAAGAAAGAGTGCTAAAACTAAAAAGCTGGTTAGTTGCAAGTGAAATTTTGAAGAACAGACTTTATGGCGCCAAGAATAGTTTAACCCCCGTTAAGTAGGGGGGGCTTAGGAGCTTAAATAGTCCTGGACACAGCAAATCCGTATCTGGGCAAGACCTGCCACAGCAAAGGGGGGGGTGGAAGCATAGAATTTTCCGGTACAGTGGAAATTGAGAAAGCTGGAACAAAAGTTAATTCCATGTTAAGAATCTGAGTGGGTTGGCCTTCACAAATGTTCTCTATTAGATTGAGTGAACTAATGACACTAGACTGGGAGGAGTGTCAAAGATCAAATATACAGTACGGGTGGGCAACTGCAAAGCCACCAAGTATAAGAACACACAACACTAGGGTGGGTGGGAAATTACAGTTCCTAGTTGTAGCCACTAAATGAAAGTTTTAAACAGATCAAGGAGCAGACTCGAGAATGCTTAACTGTAAACAGACAATCAAAAATGCACAGAATAGAGCACTCGCAGTAACTTCTAAACTTTGGACCCCACCCAGTCCGGGTTTGTGAAAGACAGATTATGCCTTCTGAACCTGCTCACCTTCTTTGAGGCAGTCACCAAAGCTATAGATGAGGGTAAGGTGGTTCACACAGCCTATCTTGACCTCGCCAAGGCTTTCAAACACCATCTCCCATTCTGGAATTACAGCTAAACTCACTAAACTAGGTATAACTCCCAACGTTAAAAGATGGGTTTGCCAACTGGCTCACTGACAGAACCCACACTGTAAAAGTTGCAGACTCCCAATCGGATTTCACACTACTGACAAGTGGAGTAGCACAAGGTTCAGTCCTGGGACCACTCCTGTTTGGTATCTCCATCTCTGAAGTACAGGCTAACACAGAAGGCCTCAGGCTAACAAAGTTCATAGATGACTGCAAATTAGGAGCCATAGTAGAGTCCTGAAATGATGTGGACATCCTACAGAATGTGACAGATACCTGATGTCAGAGGCATGGCCTCAAGCTCAATGCCAAAAAGTGCACACAGTCATCCCATTTGGTAAATTCTGTACTCATGAACTACGACAATAAAAACGTCAAGTCTACTTAACGTCAAGTGTGTGTAATGAAACCTTGGGACCCAAGTGGACAGTAGTCTCTCCTTTGATAATCATCTCGCCACAGTAGTCAGGAAATCCTATGTGGCACACCTCATCACAAAAGGACTCTCATCCAGAAAAAAAAAGAAGGTCACTGGTTCCCCTCTACTCAGCACTCAGACTCATTACAGAGTACAATGCCCCTTTTGGAATGTACCTCAAGACATTTGCAGCAGCTGGGAACGCCACAGAAGTACCTCACAATGAGGATTACTGGCTTCAAACAGATGCCCTATACGGACAGTCTCAAAAAGTACAGTTGTGTACACTTACCATAAATGTAGATGTAAGTGTAAATCACTGTTGCAGTCATCACATTTGGGTTATCTGCTTGCAGTAGCCTTCAGTCGGCCTGATTATCAAAGTCTTGGGTCCTGCGTCAGGTGCTGGCTCATCCTCCGTGACGTCAGGTAGTCAGGGGTATAAAACATGCAGCCGACGCCATTACATAAGTTTTTTGTGTCATTAAGGAGGGCACCTGACATCTGGGGCAAGAAAAACTGAAGTATAATAAAGAATAGAGTTATAGCCAAAAAAGTCAGGGGGCTGGAGGGAGGGTAACCAGGACTGCAACAGTGAATACACTAACATCTACATTTATGGCAAGTGTACACAACTGTACTATGTTAGTGTTTCACTGTTGTAGTCATTACATTTGGGTAGACTCCCAAAGCTATGGATGGGAGGATGGAACTAAACAGCATTAGGAGTGGCTATAAGGCCCTGCAGAACTGCAGTGGCAAAGCCTGCCCTGGATTTGGAGAAGAGTCAAAATGACAATGCTTTGTGAAGGTATGAACAGTGCTCCAAGTAGCAGCTTCTAGAATGTCTTTGGTTGGAACCCCTCTGAGAAAAGCTGCTGAAGTAGAGGCAGCCCTGGTAAAGTCCTCAGCCATTTTGAAAATCTGTTTTTTAGGCTTAGGGCCCCGAGCACGTGGCTCACGAGTTGTTTTTTTTAGACGGATGTTTTTGACCTTGTTTTTGTTGCTGGCGTCTGTTTAATAAACATGTTGAGGCCTGAAAACACCCTCAGAAGCCAGTGCCTGCTCAGCGACTCCAGACCCATCCAAGGGAGAGACATCCACGGGTTCAGTACCCAATCTCGTGGCATACTGGACTCCAAATTGGTCTCTGTAGAGGCCTGCGACTCAAAAGTAGTGAGTATCAAGGGCTGCGAAAGCACTTAAGAGTACCGGCGAACCAGTGACTGGCTTAGGAGAAGCTTCGGACCTCTGTCTTTTCAGGAGTCGGCCGACCGGTACTTGCGAACCGCTTCTGCTTCCGGCACCACGCGGCAAGAAATAGACTGAATAAAATGGAATCTGCTGCATGTTTTATACCCCTGACTACCGGTGTCATGGAAGAGGAGACTGCAACCGACACAGGACCCAAGACTTTGTTATTCAGGCTGACCGAGGGCAACCTGCCAGCAGATTACCCAAATGTAATGACTGCAACAGTGAAACACGAAGAACATCCTTGTTGGGTAGGCTTACTTAGGCCTTTGGGCCAATAGCCTAGTAACAACCTATGAACAAATTCTTCCCCCAAAGCTGTTGGACACCAGTACCCGCTCCTTTGGTAGTCTGACAGGACATTTAGGAGTTGGATTCCTCAAGCTTGTTAGCACAACTGAGCTACCTTTTCCATGTTCTTTTCTATCATCTCCAAAGACTTTTACAGCATGGTGTATGGGTCGCTGTCGCAATAGAGAACCCCAAGTCTTCATACATTGTCAGCATTCTCAGGATGATCTGGGGCCACATTACATTGTGCTTTCACCCAAGCAATATTGGTGACATTCTGCAGGGATTTTTATCAATGGTGGAAGCAGACAAAAGGAGTCACTTCTAGCAGTTCTCTGAAAACCCAAGTCCTTTGATAAAGATACAAAAAGCATCTTAGCATCCTTGGTTAGCTCATCTATTTCTGGCTACAAATGTTACACCTTGGAGGAACTTTTGACCCAAGTGACAAAAATTGTTTCAAATGAGTAATCAAAGCCTTTACCTGGCTCTGAAAAGTTACTGCAGAAGTAGAGATGAGGGAAGTAGTAAAAGTACAGTTTTGTACCTACCATAAATGTAGATGTTAGAGTGTATACCCTGCTGCAGTCATCACACTTGGGTTATCCTGTTGTCAGGCGGTCCCGCAGTCTGTTCCACAGTCAGCCAGAATTCCAAAGTATTGGTCCGGCATCGGTTGCTGTCACTTCTTCCCGGACGTCAGTGCGCCAGGGGTATATATGGATGCATCCAATGCCATTTTCTTCAGTTTTTCTTGCCCCAGATGTCAGGTGCCCCCAAAAAGGTGGTCAGTAAATAGTACCAATCTAAAAAGTTTAGCACAAACAAAACATCCCTCCAGCTGTAAGCAAATACATCACAAAGGTAGTATCAGGTTTTAAGGTATTGTAAAGTTTTAGTTAGGTCAGAGGGGATGGAGAGAGGGTAACCTGGACTGCAAACATCTACATTTATGGTAGGTACAAAACTGTACTATGTTCATAGTGTTACCCTGCTGCAGTCATCACACTTGGGTAGAATCCCAAAGCTAAGGTTGGGAGGTGGAGTCAAACAGGGTTAGAGGAGGCTAGAAGGCCCTGCAGAACTGCAGTGGCAAAGCCAGCTCTAGTCTTAAAGTGGTAGTGTTTGGTGAAAGTGTGTACTGAACTCCAAGTTGCAGCTTCCAAAATATCCTTGGTTGGCACCCCCCCCCCCCCCGAGAAAGGCTGTAGATGTAGCTGCTGCCCTGGTAGAGTGGGGCCTTATGGTAGCAGGAACTGGTTTTCCATGATGGGTGTAGCAAAAACGAATGCAATGTCCTATCCATTTGGAAATTGGATGTTTTGATATAGCCTTCCCTTGTGAAGCTGCAGCATAGGATACAAAGAGCTGGTCAGATTTTCTGAAAACCTTAGTTTTATCCAAGTAGTAACGTAGTTGCCTGTGAATGTCCAAGGAGTGCAGTAGCCTTTCTCCTTTGTTCTGTGGATTTGGAAAGAAGGTGGGTAAGTGGATGGCTTGATTTAGAGCCACACTGGATACCACCTTAGGCATAAAGGAGGGATTAGATCATAGAGAAACTGTCTTGATGGAAAATGAGGAAAGGCTCCACTGCCATTAGTGCCTGAAGCTGAGACTCTTCTGGCTGAAATTATTGCTAGCAGCAGGGCAGTCTTCCATGATATAAAACTTTAGGTCAGCAGAGAAAGCTGGTTCAAAGGGAGGTAGCGTAACTTTTTCCAGAACAAAGATGAGGTCCCAGGTTGGTGTAGGTGCTCTCTTGGGGGGGGGGGGGGGGCTAATGTTATTGGCCCCTCTGAGAAACTGCCTTGGAAGCGGATGTGAAAATAAGGGAGGATCCATGTTGTAATGGGCTGAAATAGCTGAAGCGTGGATTTTAATAGATGAAAAAGAAAGTCCTTTGTGCAACATCTCAGTTAAATACTGTAGAATCTGAGGTATGCGAGGCTGAAGGGTATTTTGGCCTTTAGCTTGGTTCCAGGTGCAAAACCCTTTTCATTTGTCCGAGTAGGCCTTCCTGGTGCTGGGCCTCCTAGCTTCCAGAAGAACATCCATAACTGCTTGAGGAAGAGGAGCTGGCTGGTTGCTTAGGTGATTTGCCATGCAGCCAAATTTAAGGTTTTGAGCTGGCTGTGTAGAATCTGATAGTCTTGCTGTGTGAGCAAATGAGCAATTTGTGGTAAAATCCAAGGTGGGCCCTGGGCCATATTCCTTAGTAGTGGGTACCAGTGCTGGCGTGGCCAGTCTGGGGCTATGAGTATCATTCTGGGTCTCTCATTCCCGACTTTCAGCAGCACCTTTATGAGAAGGGGCAATAGAGGGAAGGCATATACTGTCAGGTTATTCAAACTGAGAGTGCGTCCACTTTCCAAGCTTGAAGCGTCCTTGTAAAAAATTTTGTTAGCTGATAGACCTGTTTGCCAGCCCCCAAAACTATGTCTGGGTGGCCACATTTTTGAGTTATCATTGCAAATACTTGTGGAGCCAGTTTCCACTCGTGAGGATCCATGATGTTTCTGCTGAGGTAGTCTGCCAATGTGTTCTTTTTTCCTGGCAGGAATTGAGCTTGCAGCTGAACTTGGTAAGCCAGTGCTGTGTTCCACAAGGTCATTGCTTGCCTGCATACAGGGTAGGAGTGTGTACCCCCTTGTTTATGTACCACATTACTGTGGTGTTGTCTTGTCCTTATTGTAAGCTGTCCTGGATGCAAGTGGTCCTTGAAGACTGTCAGGGCATTCTGTACAGCTAGCATTTTTTGTGCAGATGCCTTGGACCTGCAGTGCAGATGCCTTGGACGCATTGTCCTGCCATGTGTGCCTCCCAGGCATAGTCCGATGCATCCGTGGTCATAGTTTGCCTGGCTGGGGGCAAGGTGACAGGCTGACCCTTGAGGTGACATGCCTGTGACCACCATAGAAACTCTTGTTGAAGGCAGGGAATGAGAGATATCATTGTGTCCAAGTTGTGGCTGTGTTGAGACCATATGCTTTTTAGGTACCACTGTAATTTCCTCATATGCAGCTTTGCAAATGGTAGTAGTATGCAAGATGCCATGAAGCCCAAGGCCTGCAGAATTTTTCTTGCAAGGAGTTGGGTCTTTGTTGCCATTGTTTGAAATATTGAGTCAGTTGTAGTTTGTCTGGTGTCAGATAAGCCATCTGGGCCATTGTATTCAATCTGGCACCCAGGAATGTCATTTTGTGAGGGCATTAGTTTTGATTTCTTTTAGTTTAGTGTGTACCTTAGGCAACTTAGATGTTTTACAAAAGCCAGATGTTGTAAGAGGATGTCCTTGCTTTCTGCTTGGATGAGGCAGTTGTCCAGGTATGGGTATATTTGAATTCCTCTGTCTGCAGTATGCAATTACTGGTGCCAGGCATTTTGTGAAAACCATGGGTGCAGTGGATAAGCCAAAGGGCAGTGCAGAGAATTGGTAATGGGTTGAACCTGCAATGAAACAGAGGCATCTTCTGCAATTTTGTCTGCTAGGGACATGCAGGTATGCCTCCTCGAGGTCCAACGTTACTAGTCATGCTTTGCCAAACATGGGAAGAAGCTGCTGTAGTGTTAGCATCTTGAATTTGGATACTTTTAAGAAGGCGTTTAGAATTTAAAGGTCCAGAATTGGTCTCCAAGCATAGTCCTTTCTGGGGACTAGAAAGAGTCTTGAGTAAAATCCTTGGCCTTGCTCCCATGTAGGTACCAGTTGAATGTCTCACGTCCATGAGCTGTAATTTGTTTTTGTGCCTCTGCCCATTGAATTTGTGGCAGATTTGGCATTCCTCTTATCGTTGGCAAGGTGTGAGAATGGAATCTGTATCCTTGTGAAATAATGTCTAGGACCCATTTGTCCTTTGTGACAATGCGCCAGTTGTCTGAAAAAAGTGCTAATTTTCCTCCCAAGGGAGCTGCCAAGAGAGTTTTGCTTGGCCATATGAGGTTTTAAGTCATTGTGTTTGCCTTCTAGTAGTTTGGGGCCCGTCTTCTCCTCCCTTCTGTGTTGGTGCCCCACTGCCGAGGTTTGTAGTGGGTTTGTGGTTGTCCTCTGCCTCTTGGGCATCTGTATTTACCCCTCTGAGGCCTGTCAGTAGCTGGAAAGGACCAATTTTTTGTTGGCCAATTTCTGCTGAAGCGAGGGGGCTCAACCTGCAAGAAATCTTTGACAGTCTGCATAGACTTTGCCTTATCCTCCATTTTCTTTAAGACTTCTGCTTTAACTCCAAATAGGACATCCTGCTGTAAGGGAGCATCTAGTAACTTTGCTTTAACATGATCAGGCAGAGTTTGTTCCTTTAACCAAGCATGCCTACGTATAACAGACAGTACAGTTTTGTACCTACCATAAATGTAGATGTCCGATAGGTATGCATCTGCAGTCCTTACATATGGGTTGTCCTGCCTCAGGCAGCCCTTCGGTCAGCCGGATTCCAAAGTCTGGGTCCGGTGTCGGCTGAGGTCACCCCTTCCCCAACGTCAGAGCACCTGGAGTATAAGAGTCAGCCGACGCCATCTTCCTCAGTATTTCTTGCCCCAGATGCCAGGTGCCCTCTAAGGAAGGCTAAATTTGGAGAGATGCAAAAATTCCAAACATGCACAGCAATATAAAACAAATACACCACAATAGATAACCCCAGCTAGCTAGAAAGAGGGATAAGTACCCAAGGAATACTACAGAGGGGTAGGAGGGAAAACATGACTGCAGATGCATACCTATCGGACATCTACATTTATGGTAGGTACAAAACTGTACTATGTCCTTCAAGGATGCATCTGCAGTCCTTACATATGGGTAGAATACCATAGCCAAGCTGGGGGTGGTAGGACCTAAGAAAAGGATGGTGTAGCTAAAATGCCCTGCAGGACTGCAGTAGCAAAGCCTGCTCTGGATCAGGAATATAAAGGTAAGTTGTAATGCTTGGAAAATGTATGCACGGAGCTCCATGTAGCAGCTTCTAAAATGTCCTTTGTAGCCACCCCTCTTAAGAAGGCTGTGGAGGTGGCTGTGGCTCTGGTGGAATGAGGTCTAATGTTAGCCGGCACAGTTTTGCCATGAAAAGAGTAACAGAATCGAATGCAATTCCCTATCCAATTTGAAATGGTCTGTTTGGCAATTGCTTTTCCTTGTACACCAGCAGCATATGCTACAAAGAGCTGGTCAGTTTTTCTGTAAATCTTAGTTCTGTCCAAGTAGTAGCGCAACTGTCTGTGAATGTCCAGGGTATGCAGAAGTTTCTCTCCTTTGTTTTGTGGATTTGGAAAGAAGGTAGGCAGGTGAATAGCTTGGTTCAGTGAGACCCTAGATACCACCTTTAGCATGAATGAAGGATTGGTTCTCAATGAGAGACTGTCCTGATGAAAAAGAAATGGTTGTACTGCCATGAGGGCCTGTAACTCATACTCTTCTTGCTGAGGTTATGGCCAGAAGGAAGGCAGTCTTCCAAGACAAGAACTGTAGTTCTGAAGATGCTGCTGGTTCAAAGGGAGGTAGAGTTAATTTTTCCAACATGAAGTTAAAGTCCTGTGCAGGCATTGGTGGTTTCCTTGGAGGGTTGATGTTTTTTATCCTTCTTGGAAACTGCCTTAGCAGAGGATGAGAAAAAACAGGTGGATCAGTGTCGTACTCTGCTGAAATTGCTGAAGCATGAATTTTAATGGAAGAGTATGAAAGGCCATTATGGAGCATTTCTGCCAAGTATTCCAGGATATGTGGAATGCTCATCACTGTCGGATCTTGGCCCTTTGTGGTGTTCCAAGTGATAAATCTTTTCCATTTTGCTGAATATACCTTTCTTGTGGAAGGCCGCCGAGCTTCCATGATGATATCCTTTGCTCTCTTGGATAGTTTATCCTGGCGAGGAGTCAAGGTATTTTCCAGGCTTTCAGCTGCAAGGTTTTTAGGCTGGAGTGCAGAGTTTTGTAATTGTGCTGTGTCAGAAGAAGTGGCCATTGTGGTAGAGGCCACTGTTTCGTGCATGACATGCTCCTTAACAGTGGGTACCAGTGTTGTCTTGGCCAGTCCGGAGCTATCAGAATCACTTTTGGCTGTTCTGTCCTGATCTTCAGTAAGACATTGGTCATTAATGGAAGAGGTGGGAATGCATATACTGTTAGAGTGTATTCAAGCTGAAAGAGAGGGCGTCCACTTTCCATGCTTGTGGATGGTATGTCCTTGTGCAGAATTTCTTCAGTTGATGGTTGTGGTGGGAGGCAAAAAGATCTATGTCCGGCCTTCCCCATGATTGCGTTATCTGAAGGAAGGTGTCTGGGTGCAGCATCCATTCGTGTGGATCCATGATCTCTCTGCTTAGACTGTCCGCCAGTACATTGTCTTTTCCTGGTACAAACTGGGATTGCAGCTCTGAGTTTTAGGGAAAGTTCCCAAAGATTCATTGCCAGCCTGCAAAGAGGGTAAGAATGGGTACCTCCTTGCTTATGTACCACATAACTGTGGTATTGTCTATTAGCAGGTGGCCTTGATGAAGGAAGTGTTCGGAGGCCTTGATTGAATGCATCACTGCCAGCATTTCCTTTTGGTTTATGTGCAGGTGCAATTCTTTGTGTCCATTGTCCTTGAATGCATCTGCCCTCAATGTGCGCTCCCCATCCATGGTCTGAGGAGTCCGTTGTAATGGTTTGGCTGATATTTGTTTGCTGAAAGGCAGACCCACGTTTGACTGGCTTGCTTGAGCCCACCACAGAAATTCCTTTTGAAGGCATGGAGTGAGGGGGATCAAAGCTTCTAGGCTGTGACTGTGTTGAGACCATAGACTCCTTAGGTACTATTGTAGTTTCCTCATATGCAGCCTTGCTTGTGGAATCAGAAGAATGCAAGATGCCATGAAACCCCGGGCCTGCAGGATTTTCCTTGCAGTCAGCTGGGGGGTTTCTTTTGTCAGAGTTCTGAAAATCCGGTAGCTGCTCTTGTTTTTCTTCTGTGAGAAAAGCCATTTGGGTGGTTGTAGCTAGTTTTGCACCCAGAAAAATTATTCTTTGGGATGGAACAAGTCTTGATTTCTGAATGTTGACTGTGTATCCCAAGGCCTGAAGTAGGCGGATGGCATAATTCAAGTGTTTTACCAATGTTTGTTGGCTGTCCGCTTGTATAAGGCAGTCATCCAGGTATGGGTATATTTGAATCCCCTGAACTCTGCAGTGTGCAATTACTGATGCCAGGCATTTCGTGAACACTCTGGGCGCAGTAGACAAGCCAAAGAGCAATGCTGAGAATGGATAATGCTCTGAACCTGCAAGAAATCTGAGGTGTCTTCTGCAACTTTGTCTGATCGGGACATGCAGGTATGCCTCCTTGAGGTCCAGAGTTACCAGCCAGGACCCCTTGCCCAGCATGGGAAGGAGTTGCTGTAGGGTCAGCATTTTGAATTTTGGCACAATGAGATAAGTATTCAGTGCGGACAAGTCCAGAATAGGCCTCCATTGCTTTTCTTTTCTTGGGACAAGGAATAGTCTGGAATAAAATCCTTTGCCTTGTTCTGTGAGAGGAACCTTTTCTATAGCTTTCATTTGCAGTAGGTTGGAAATTTGCTTGAGAGGCTCTGCCCTTTGATTCGGTGGCAGGTTTGACATGCCTTGTCTTTTTGGTAATGTATGAAATGGAATCTGTATCCTTTGTCTTATTTGCAGTGTCCATTTGTCCCTTTTAATACTGTGCCAATTTTCTGAGAATAAAGATAGCTTTCCGCCCAAAGGTGCTTCCAACTGAGCCTGGTTGGCGGGGTCAAAGTCAAGTCATTGAGTTTATCCTTGTGCAGCAGTTTTAGGTCCTGCACTACCTCTCTGGTTAGGAGGCTGCCATTGACGTCCTCTGTAGGAGCCTCTAGCTTGCCCTCTACCTCTGGCACACCTGTTTTTGCCTCTCTGAAATCTGTCTGGAAAGGACCAATTCTTAGGCCAATTTCTGCTGAATCTTGGTGGTTGGACCTGAAGAAAATCTTTGTCTGTACTGATTTAGCCTTTTCCTCAAATTTCTTTAAGACCTCTTGAGCCGCGGAACCAAATAACTTTTGTTTTTCTAGTGGTGCATCCAGAAGCTTTGCTTTAACATGATCTGGCAGTGTTTGTTCCTTCAGCCAAGCATGTCTACGTATGACTGCACCTGTCATTGCTGACCTACATGAAGCTTCCAATGCATCATAACCACACCAAGAAATGGTTGCTAAACCTGCTGGGAGTTACGCACCAGATCCTGAAGCGCCTTGCGATCTAGGGGTTCAGGTGACGTTAGTTTTTTATGCAATTCATCTAACAGATATTCTTGATACTGTATCATATGGAATTGACAATTCAATGCTCTCATAAAAAGAGTGGAAGAAGTGTACACTTTTACCCCATCTCTCTAAAGCCCTGGATTCCCTTTCAGAAGGAAGTGGGTTCTTAGTAGTGGTGGTTGAAACCCCTTTAGGCCCCTGGGAAATAGTTTCTGGGTCAGCCGAGTGGCTCTTTAAAGGAATAGATGCGTGTTCGGGACCCTGTAGTACCTATCGGGTTTGACAGGAGCCGGAGGAAGGGAGTCTGGGGAAATACTAGACTGAGTACACATCTTCTATAACATTTAAAACAGGAGGAATAGCCAAAGGTCTATGCTGAGGTAAATGCAAAAAAGTCCTTAACCTCTTCCTGGAAGAAGAGAATTCCTGGCCTTGCCATTTGAAATGCTCTCATGAAGTGAAGGGTTTCCCCAAAGGACAACTCTTCGGGGGGGAGGCCGGGGGAATAGATTCCTCTGCATCAGAATCCTTGTAGGCCAGAAAGGCCTCCTCCTGGTACTCTGAAAGAGCGGAGTCATCTGAGGCCTCAGAGGACTGGGGATCTGTCTGCTCAACCCTGGGCCTTTTGCCTGGAGGTGGTTGAGAGCCCCTGTCTGGGTGTGGCTGAGAGCCCCTGATTAAGGAGATAAGGTCCTCAGCTAAGCTCAAAATTTGTGAACCTGTAGTGGATCCCTGAGGAATAGCCTTGGGAGGGAGAGATTTTGGCTGTTTAGCAGCATTAGCACGAGTAAAAGCCTTAATGGACATGGCTACAGGAGGCCTGGCTGCCCCATGTGCTGGAGTAGTTTTATCCACAGAAATGGTGTCCGATATCTCCGGAGCACCGGTTTCAGACGGTAATTCTAAGACCGACCAGTGGAGGCCTGCGGTGTCGGTCGGAACCGGTAGAAATTAGTTTTCAGCAGAGACACTAGCGGTAGACCTGGGCGTGGAGTCGGCCGAAACCGTGGACCGCATGTGTCGGTCCTTCTTACGTTTTTTGGGTAAATGAGCTGTCAGAAGCTCTGATGGCATTTTATAACTGTAAATTTGCCCAAAATATTCCTCTGCAAACTCTGCCCGACGCCTAAGAGTGCATTTACTGAAAGAAGCACAGGCTGTACAGGCCGAGACGTCGTGGTCTGGGCCTAGGCAAGGTAAGCAGTAAGAGTGGAAATCCTTAGGAGGTATTTGTTTCCCACAATTTTATTAACTTTAACCGTTTGATCTGACATCAGCTGAGGCAAGAAAGAGTCCCCAACGGGGTACTTAGCTTTTTTGAAGACTTCGGTAGCTGAAATCACAGGAGCTGGCCGACTGGCACTTGCGAACTGCTTCTGCTTCGGGCACCGCACGGCAAGAAAGAGAGGAAGATGGTGTCGGCTGACGCTTTTATACCCCAGGCGCTCTGACGTCGGGGAAGGGGCGACATCAGCCGATGCTGGACCCAGACTTTGGAATCCGGCCGACCGAAGGGCTGCCTGAGGCAGGACAACCCATATGTAAGGACTGCAGATGCATCCTTGAAGGACATCCAGTAACAGCTGCTCTACAGAAGCTTCCAAGGAATCAAATCCACATTGTAAAGTATGTTTGCCCACCTGTTCAGCTGCATGCAACAGATCCTGCATTTCCTTCAATTCAGACTGTTGAGGGTGTGTGCTCATTTTTGGTTTAATTTGAGACATTAGAAATTGCTGGTATTTTAGCATGTGAAATTGACAATTTAGTGCTCTCATAGCTAGAGTGGCTGAAGTGTAAACCTTCTTCCCCCACCTGTCTAGTGCTCTGGAACCCCTTTCAGAGGGTACAGGATTTTTTGCCATAGAAGCCTTAGTCTCTGGGTCAGCAACAGGGCTTTTATAAAGGAATTTGTGGGAGCCGGGCACTCTATATCTGTCTGGTTTGGCTGGGGGGATAGCAAGTGGTCTGTGCTGGGGGAGTAAAAGAAACTGAGCCTTTGGAGTCAGAGTAATCCTGACCTTCCCAGTGAAAATGTTCCCTCATAGTATGTAAAGTTTCCCCAAAGGAGTAGTCTTCAGGGGGAGAAGCTGAAGGAATGGAATCCTCAGCATCAGAATCTTCATAAGGGGGAAAGGAGTAATCTTGTTCCTCAGAGGAGCCTGAGGAAATTGGTCAGAGGAGGCATAATCTTCCTCTTGTCTAGGCCTTTTGTCGGGTGGGGGTTGGGAACACCTGATTAGAGAGATCAAATCTTCAGCCATTTTAAGCATCTGTTTCTTAGGCATGGGGCCTTGAAATGGAGACTGAAGTGCTGTCTTTTTTGGTTTAAGAGGAGTCTTAAGCTTAGGATACGTTTTTATGGCGAGCGTCTGTCTGAAGACACCTTCAGAAACTTTTCTGCAGCACCAGCTTCTCTTTCTGCAATGTCGTCGGTAGGGCCTAAAGAAAATGGCTGCGTCTGCCTAGAACTCAGTCACAGTATCCGAAGCAGTCTCTGGTTCCAATTCTGTGGTAGCCAGGGGCTGCGTAGGCACCTCACAAAACCGGTGAACCAGAGACCAGCCCAGCCGAGGCCTCAGAGTCTGGCTTGGGTCTAGGCTGCCTGTCCCTATCTTTGCGTTTTTTTGTGCACGCCTGTAGTCTGTTGCTCCGACGGCATAGTGTAATTAAATTTTCTACCGAAGTAGTGTCGTGCGAAATCAAAGAGTAGTTTTATAGTTCGCTTATTGAACCTAGCACAAAAGCAACAACCAGTGACGTCGTGGTCTGGGCCTAGGCAAGGTAAGAATGAAAATCCTTATGAGGTAATTTGCTTCCCACAAGAAATACAATTAACTTTTTCTGACATCGGTCAGAGGCAAGAAAAGTCTCGCCAACGGGGTACTTAGCTTTACTGAAGACTTCAGATCTGAAATTTGACTTCAAAAATCTCAGGAGTCGGCCGACTGGCACTTGCGAACTGCTTCTGCTTTAGGCACCACGCGGCAAGACAGACTGAAGAAAATGGCATCGAATGCATCATATATACCCCTGGCGCACTGACGCCAGGAAAGAAGCGACAGCAACCAACGCCGGACCAAGACTTTGGAATTCTGGCAGACTGCGGGACCGCCTGATGACAGGATAACCCAAGTGCGATGACTGCAGCAGGGTAACACTATGATCAAGAAACCATCTAGTAGTAGTATTAGTGGTGTAAATGCTAGGATGACTGCAGTCTGGGCTTCCCCACATTGCTGCATCCAAGTGGGATCTACCACATCTGAGTTGCTGGGGTCAGTGACACATGCATCAGCAGTACAGACACTGGTAATAACTCTGGTAAGCCAAGACTGACTATAGAATTAAGGGAAAAATACTAAGCTCAATTCCAGGTCAAACCAAAATGAAAAAGGACATCAGGAAGAGCAAAGGTCAGTACTGACAGCTTAAACATTAAAGACAGCAATAAAGAGAACAGCTCACCTCTCCAGTACTACAGGGTCAAAGGGTAAGCTTAAATAGGTTTCTAAATATTAAAAAAATTGTTAGTAAATAGATCAATAAACCGGTGGCTTATTCCACAGGGAAAGGGAAAGGAAAAAGGCTGGGGCTGGATAAAAAGGTGGGCTCCCACTTCTACTGTAGAGTAATCCAACTCTTTAATCCATAAAAAGCCCATGGAAATTTCATTTTGGCATAACATGTTTCCTCCATGCTTCCTTTGCATTAATTCAGATAAGCAGCACAAAACTGACACTAAGGCTCTATTCCCACTGTCATACAATTACCTGCCACTTCCTTATTTGGGCTTGCAGTGGCTTTGACTGGTCAAATCCAAGTGCATTTTTAAGCAATTTTTTTTTTTTTTGTAAATTAGGAATGTCTTTCAAAGCTTACAGGTCACTGGATTGCATTAAGATCTTAAAGTCACTCTTACTGAGACTCCACAAACTCTTAGAATGTTCCTAACCGGACATATCCCAACAACTGTAACGTCCACAGAAGTTCCTCACTAAAAGAATAAAGGGCATATGTAAAATGTCCTATTGAAACTGCTTCAAGGCCCTATCCCTCTGTCTCCTAAAGGCAGTTGAGGGAAGGTCTATATCTGGCATATAGGACACTGTCAGACCACACTGATGAACCTCCTGCATTAACTTAGTCTCTCCAGCAGATCCTATTAATATCACAGGCAGACATGCATCCCAAAGACTCCCCAGCACCTGGAATAGGCTTCCCCATCCATGTAAAGCAAATTTCCTTTCTAACCCAAATCAAATGTAACCTGGACAATTGGATGGGGAACAGGAACTTCATCACTGGCATGGTACCCATGTCTCTACCGGACACAGGTAATCTGTAAATGGTTCACCTCCCAGGCCCCTGCTTACACTTATCAAGGGTGCCAGAGCCTGTAGAGATTTGGGATGCATGGCTAGGCTTAAAAAAATGCCCTCGTGGTCATTAGCCTAGTAAAACACCTATAAGCTAGTCGCTGTTCCAGCTAAACCAGTTTGTTAGCAGTTACTTATGCACTACCAGTCTTCATGAAAGACCAAGACCAGAAAATGCTTTTACCAGTGTTAGTCCAATCTCTCAGCTTCCCAACACAGAGCAAGACAGTTTTGATGACCTTTGTTTGCTCCCAGATACAGCAAATCCAATGAGAATAAAGAATGTAGTCCTCCAAAGGGGGTTGATGGCAGGATTACATACATGCATTACAGAAATATGTATATTCCAGTTGACATTGGGAATAAACTTCTTATGCACGTAGTCCTGCTATCAACCCCTTTGGGTTCCTACTAACATTTGGTATAAACTTCTGTGTTGGAGACCTAGGATCAGTTCCCTTCAGTCGTGCGTGTCTATGCTTAGCATTTCAAACCCTACAATGAACAGGGCAAAAGGATAAGAGATGAACAGCCACAAGTTTCTTACTTAAAGATTAGGTAAAACACCCATGAATGTGTTCACACTAATAATGCTGCCACACCCAATTCTTCTTACAAAGATCAGTGCACACAACGTGTACTTTTGGAAAAGGAATTCTCAACTGAACTTATTTTAGGAGAATCACTCCATTACTGGTACTCTTATTACCAAAGATGCGCTATAATGTGCTGCACTACATCCATTCTTTTTCCTTCTACATCAATAAGCTCCCCATACACAATCTTCCAAAATACATTTATCTCAATACTCCCTGCTACAAGGCTTCAAACTTCTCTAAAACAGGCCAACTAAAGTAAAACGTACACGTCCAACATATATAAAAGAGTTAAAACAATATAAAACACTGACAGAACCCTTCTTAACAGTAAAAGATATATAAAAAAATCAAACACTGCTTCCACCCCATTTACCACCATCATCCGAAAGTAGAAAAAACAGCCAACCTATAGGAGCAGAACAAGCAACTGCCTTAAATAATATTTTAACCAAGACATGAATACGACTTTTGTACCATAGCTCTCAACTCTTCACAAAATTTTCCATAATCCAAATAGACAAATTCTATGATGGCTACATCTTGCTCATGACCAATGCCATACTGCTACTCAAAATGAAAGGGATTCCCTCAAGAATGTAATTTGTGCCAAATATGGTCTCTACTACTACACACCATTCATCACCCCCCAAAGCAATCAAAAAAGAAACCTACTACACTTGCGACTCCAGATTTTGAGAACCACCCACCACCTAGCCTTTCGTGAAAACACATTTCAAAGCATACTGGTACACTTCCTACTAACAAATCGAAACTACTTTTCCATGTTCCATTAACAACTAGCTTTAAACAGTTTCAGTGATCCTGCTTCAGGGATAAAAGATATAAACCTAGACCACTCTATCACAGGAACATATAAACCTAAACCTAGAACACACTCCTAATCACCAAAATCAACTTTTCCCTGTATTTTTCCTATGGTTTCCTCTCACTGTCAACCACGGGGGAATTTCTCCATTACAGTAACTTCTAACCAAAAAACGTACATCCATCTAACCACAACACCCCTCCCCCATTTTTGCATACGTGTGTCTACAAAACGCTGTAAATATCTGTCATCATCATCTTTCGGCTGTTCCCTTTAGGGGTCGCCACAGCGGATCAGTTTCCATTTCTTCCTGTCCTCTGCATCATGCTCTTTCACACCATAAACCTTATCTTAGGCCTTCCTCCTTTCCTCTTACCTGGCAGCTCCATCCTTAGCATCCTTTTCCCAATATACCCAGCATCCCTCCTCAGCACATGTCCAACCCAACGCAATCTCGCCTCTCTTGCTTAGTCTCCAAACTGTCCAACCTGAGCTGATCCTCTAATATACAGATTCCTAATCCTGTCCATCCTTGTCACACCCAGAGCAAATCTTAACATCTTTAACTCTGCCACATCCAGCTCAGACTCCTGCCTTTTCGTCAATGCTACCATCTCCAACATATAAACTTAACTGGTCTCGCTATCCTCTTAGATCTTCCCTTTCACTCTTACTGGTACCAGTCTGACACAAATCACTCCCGACACTCTTCTCCACCCATTCCACCCTGCCTGTACTCCACCTCTCTTCCACACATTCCACCCTGCCTGTACTCTCTTCACCTCTCTTTCACACTCACCATTACTCTGAACTTTTGCAACAAAAGAAATTCATATCACTTCAATTGCATCTAAACAGACATGCTTTTGTACAAAGCTTAAATCGGCAAGCATCATTTGCTTGCTGCATGCATGTTTACCGGTAAGAAACAGAAGGCAACTTTTGAAGGGCCAAAGTGCAAAGTAAAAGGAGGAAAAGTGGACAAAATCAACTAGAAGCAGATATGAAATGGAGTCAGTTAAGATGAATAAAGAAAATTACTCAGTAAAAGAAAATCTCTTCACAACTGCAAATTTAAAAATGCAGTTTAGGGTAGATTCTTTTGCAATAGGAAAGAATTCAGACAGCTGGAGGTGGTACATACTGTGGAAGAATAGGCACAGATGTAATGCCACGGAAAGTGTATTTGCCAAGCAATCCTTAAGACATTAGTCCTGAATATTAGTATATGTCCATTTGCAGTAATTGTATTATCAGATTCAAAACTGACCAAGAGAAAAAGACAAGCGTTAGTAAGGGCAGATCCTGTTGCAGTCAGTCTGAAAAAAAGTGTTCACAGGAGAAGCATTAGATGGACTGAAGTTTGTAAACAAGCTGGGAAGAATACATGCTGATCGGAAAGAGGGCATACAGGGTTTGGGGCTAGGCTTAAAAAGCCCCTTGTCGTCAGCCTGGTATGCATTCCCAAATCACTGACAAGTACTAAATACTCTTGATAAGTGTAAGCATGGGCTTGGGAGGTGAAACATTTACAAATAAGGGCCTGGGAGATCAAACACTGGATGCTGCCAGTGGCTATTACAGATACAGGTCCCAAACCAGAGATGAACAGAAATTGAGTTTCAGGCATTCTAATGGCCAATCTCAAGCTACAAGTACATTTATGGCATGCTGGGGATCTGCCAAAACAGGAGAAAAGCCAAGATGCTGGTGTCAAAAAATGCCCCTCGAAAAAATTAGCTCAGCTATAAATCAGGGAGACTTAAGTTACCTGAGAAGTAGGCTACACAATTGCAAGAAAAGTGTAGATTTTGCTTCCTGTCTAATTTTCTTCTAAACTGTTCCAAAAAAGTTGTATCCTGCAGAATACTGGCTACTATGAAAATTCTCAAACCCTGGTAAATTGTGCAAATTCCTTGTAATAAGCAACACATTTCCTTGGTCTCTGGGGAAAGGCTAAGCTATTCTAACCTGCAGAGCTTCGGACAGTACACACAGGCAAAACTCTTTACAGACCCTGGAAATGCCATTAAATCCTACTGTAAACAGGACACTTTGGAGATGGACATGGACCCAAATAAAACTTGCACCTTTCTGCAAAGGGCTGGACAATTTACATACCACAAGAGCACTTTTTGAGGCCATAACTGCAAAACACTAGGCCTACTACAGACAAGTAAAAGTGGGGAAAGGCACTGCATTTAAGAAAAAGGGCAAAAGGAACACAACCAGAAAATGCATTGCTAAATGCATTTAAATTTTACCTTGCGGAAAGAACTTTCCTGGAGCACACATGTATTATGACCAAGCAGGCTTAGCAGTCTAGGCAAATTATGTCCAGTAATAACTACCAACAGAAACAGTATATTCTTCAAAACTTAAGTTCCAATACAATATAGAGAGGAGATTTTCAGGTGCCACTCACCAAGCTTTAGTGAAAACACACAGATGCACTTACCTATAAAGGGCTGCCAAATCAAATTTAGAAACAAAGTTTCTCCCATTTCATTTTATAAAATTGGCTACAGGTAATCAATACTTTGCATACATTTCTTTTCAATCTCACCTTTGCCAGAGGGACAATTCCTTTCAGCTTTGTAGCAGCAGATTCATACTCGGGGGCCAGTCGCTTACAGTGTCCACACCTGAGTGGGGAAAATGGAAAACATGTTTAAGTCAGCAAAACTATGTACCAGGTCAATGACCAGAAGTCAGATTCAATCTCTAATTTTATATGCTCTCTTCCAAGATCAAATTGTTACAGACACACCAGACACACCAGACACACCAGACACACCAGACACACCAGACACACCAGACACACCAGACACACCAGACACACCAGACACACCAGACACACCAGACACACCAGACACACCAGACACACCAGACACACCAGACACACCAGACACACCAGACACACCAGACACACCAGACACACCAGACACACCAGACACACACACCACACACACCAGACACACCAGACACACACACACACCAGACACACCAGACACACCAGACACACCAGACACACCAGACACACCAGACACACCAGACACACCAGACACACCAGACACACCAGACACACCAGACACACCAGACACACCAGACACACCAGACACACCAGACACACCAGACACACCAGACACACCAGACACACCAGACACACACACACCAGACACACCAGACACACCAGACACACCAGACACACCAGACACACCAGACACACCAGACACACCAGACACACCAGACACACCAGACACACCAGACACACCAGACACACCAGACTTTCAATCTCCACATACTGCTAAGCGATTTTCTGTAAGTTACTCTTTCCTTGGATTTGTAGATTAGACAGATCAGGAAGATACGTAACAAGCCAGGGAAAACCCACCATTTGTTGTCCCTTTTCATAAGGAATTGTGAAGCAGCCAGGGTCTTAAAAAAGTTACACATCCATTTAGCAGATCTGTATACAGAGGGTTGCAGAGCTGCTTGTTTAATAAAGGAGGGTCTATTCTACACGACAGAACGCAGACCAGCAGGTTCTAGTTAAGTTGTGCTGAAGGCTTAGCTCACCTATACAGATGTTTGTGGCGTTACCAGAACACTTGGATAGTCATGCAGAACAGGGTCATTTGAGGCCTTGCAGGTTAGGCAAAGGACACCCTATAGGAGTCTATACAATACAGGAAAGAGAAACATCTTTATAGCATTCAGCATTGGTCAAACTCTAGCCCTTGATTTTCCCCAGTGAAAAAGATGTCTTACCATAACATTCCATCTGTGTTGTAGATATTTGTTCATTCATTACTATTAGAACTTGGGTTCCATCCTCATAACAGATACGTCCATTTCCAAGCTTGCCCCAGCCAAAAACTTTCAGCTAAGACCTACCCATAATGCCCCTCTCCTAGTTAGAGTCTGCCCACCCCTATATAATAGGCGTAGTAATAGAAAAATAGTAGAAGGCTCTGTCTGAGCAAATACCCTAACCAGGAGTTCCTAAAATCCACCAGGAGTCCAGGCAGGGAGAAGGAGGGTGGGAAGTAATGAACAAATACACAGATTATGGTAAAACATAACTTCTTTATCGGATGTTGTAAATCTTTGTTCATCAATTACTATTAGGACAGAGTCCCCAGCTACTAGAGTCCTGGGTGACCCTAAGAAAGGATATTCTTGAGCACCATAGAACCTAAAGATGCTAGTCCCCTGGAGGCCAAATCCAATTTGTAACGACAGATAAAGGTATGAGATCTTGCCCAAGTGGCTGCTGTGCAGATATCATCCATAGAGGCGCTGGAATGAAATGCTACAGAGTTGCCATAGATCTGGTAGAATGGGCCTTTATTCTGGAAGGTAAGGATAGCTTATTCTGTTGGTAGGTAAAAGTAAGGACGTTTCTAATCCAAGAGGATAAAGTCACTTTGTAAACAGGTTTACAATCTGGGTCCTGCAAAGACCACAATTTGTTTTCCTGAAAAATTTAGTAGTGTCCAAATAACGAAGCTGCCGATGCACATAAAGGGTGTGCAAAAGGTACTCTCCTCTATTAGAATGCTGAGGGAAGAAAGCCGGCATGTCAATAGATTGGTTAATGGAAAATCTAGAAATGACCTTTGGCAAGAAAGAAGGCTCAGTACAAAGGAACACCCTTATCAGTGTGGAAGATCAAGTAAGGTCTCTTGACAATCAAGGCCTGCAGCTCAGATACTTTTCTCACTGAGGTAAGTGCGGTTTTCAATGACAAATTTTAAATCACACTAATCAAAGGGCTCGAAAGGAGGACATGAGAGAGACTGAAGTACCAAAGTAGAGTCCCAGGGTTCTAAGGGAGGCTTCACCAGAGATTTAACATGTAATACTCCTCTCAAAAATGTCTTGCATAGGCAATGTGACATAACAGAATTATAAAGTCCATTATGAAAATTGGCGATAACTGCTAAATGTACAGTGATAGTCTATGCTTAGGCTCCTGCATGTAAGAGTAGTCAGGTATTGTAGGATCTTTTGAATAGGCATACAAAAAAGGATCTAAGTTCTGATCTTTGCCCCAGAGAACAGAGTCCATTTGCTAGAATAAATTTTCCTGGTGGAAGGTTTTATGTAAAGCCAGAAGAATTTCCCGAATGGGAGAGGAGATATCAGGCAGCCTGGCAATAAATGGAAGTGGAGGAACCAAGCTGTGAGCTTGAGGCTATGGAGATCAGTCCTTCAAGATGACAGCAGACCTTGGGAGTGATCCAGGATCCATGGGCTATGAAGAATCAGATGAGGCCATAGAAACGGGAACCAGACTTGACGAGGCCAGTAGGGGGCCATGGGGATCTCTGCTCCTCAACCTCAGCTTTCTGGAGAAATTTGGGAATGAGGGAGAAAGGCATACAGAAGAAAGGAGCCAATCGTGCATTAAAGCATCCCTCGGGGGTTCCCCCTGAGGGGATATCAGGGCAAAGTAGCATCTGCATTTGTAGTTTAGGGGGATGCAAACATCGCAGCAAGGCTTGCCCAGCGTTGGAAGATCCGATCTGCTGTTACAGGGTTGAGGGACCACTCATGAGGCATCAGGATGTTCTTGCTCGGGATGGTCTGCAATGTTGCAACTCCCGGGAACGTGCATTGCTATAAGGAAAGTGGTTGGAAGCCATCGACCAGTGCCTGCCAAATCCTCATGGCTTCCCAACACAGGGGTAAGACCTGGTTCCGCCTTGCTTGTTGATATACCAGACGACAGACATGTTGTACGACAGAACTGCAATGGTCCTAGAGGGTAGGGATGCATGGAACGCTTGCAAGGCTAAGAGAACTGCCCTCAGTTCCAGGACATTTATGTGCAAATTGGCCTCCATGGGGGACCAGGTGCCTTGGACCATCTTTCCCCTGGAAATGCCCCAACAGGGAAGCGTCCGTGGCCACAGTGGCTGTGGAAGACAGAACTGTCAAAGATTCATTTGTGGCTTCATCCACCATAGCATTTCTTCCTTGCAACGATTTGTAAGATGCATCATGTGGGGGAGTTGGAAACCACCATTGTGCGGAAAGGAGCCACTGCAGGATTCTCATGTGCAGCCTCGCCGGTGGTACTAACGTAATGACAGCCACCATGGAGCGCAAGTTGCAGTACAAGACGTGCCGGTACATAGGTCTCAGGAAGAAAGTCTTGGATTTGGCGTCTTATTTTCGAAAGCCTTTGAGTGGGGAGAGAAGCTTGACAGAATGTTGTCTCTAAGACCGCTCCAATAAATTCCAGTGACTTCGTTGGGGACATTTGAGATTTGTCCTGGTTGATTGTAATCCTCAAGCGGAGAGCGAGACCAGAGTGTAAGATGCTGCAGACTTGGAAATTCCTGGCCGGAGTGGTAAGGAGCCAATAGTCTAGATACGGAAACACCTGGAATCCATGTAGTCGAAGATGAGCTACCACAACTGCCACACATTTGTTGAACACTTGGCAGTCAGGCAGCATGTCAGTACCCTGAACTGGTAGTGATGGGCTCCCAGCCGAAGAGAAACCTCCGGGAACGATGATTTAGAAGTTATGTACCTACCATAACGTTCCATGTTAGTGGTCTTCTCTCGCCTTCTTTCTTGCTGGATGGGTTCGGAGCCAATCCTCTGCTCCAACTCGGCACTTGCTAAGCTAGAGAGTCACTTTTACCAGCTCGAGGCAGCCCCATATCCCATGATGCAAGGCGGTGATTACCCAGATCTCGTTTGGTATCTAGAGGAAACTGCCCATAACCTTCCCACAAAGGAAAGAACTAACCTGAGAAGGCTGTAAGGGGAACCCAGGTAATTGAGGTCCAGAGCTGTCCAAGGAAGAACAATCTCCCAGAGAATGAAGTTCAAGGTCTGTCCAGGCTAGGGGGACAGGAGGGAGGGACGCAAGAAAGAAGGCGAGAGAAGACAACTAACATGGAACGTTATGGTAGGTACATAACTTCTAAATGTTAAGTTGTCAATCTCACCTTCATTCTTGATGGATGGGACCGCGTCCCTAGCACCTCTATCCTGGCTGGCTCAATGTAACAGACTCTTGAGAACTGTGGAACCAAAACTTGCCCTGTCCCTGGAGGCCAAATCCAATTTGTAATGAGAAACGAAGGTATGAGGAGTGGCCCAAGTGGCTGCTGCACAAATAGTGTCTAAGGGTAGTCTAGCCTGAAAAGCTGTAGATGTGGCTAGACCTCTTGTAGAATGTGCTTTAGGTTTCGAGATCAGATGTTTGCCCCTAAGCCGATAAATGTCAGAAATAGTGGAAGACAGCCATCTGGATAAAGTCACTTTAGAAACAGGGAGACCTTTCTTATTTTCAGCATAAGAAAGAAATAGCTGATCAGACTTCCTAAATTGCTTTGTTCTGTCCAAGTAATATCCGAGTTGGCGATGAACACCTAAGGTAATGCAATCTTTGTTCTGCCCTGTCAGAATGATTGGGGAAAAATACTGGAAGATCAACAGATTGAATTTGTTTTAGAAGCAACCTTGGGCAAAAAGGATGTATTGGTTCTTAAGGATACTCTATCCTTGTGGAAGACCAAGTAAGGGGGACAAACACAGAGCATGAAGTTCAGACACTCTCCTAGCTGAGGTAATAGCAAGTAGAAAGAGTGTCTTCCAAGAAAGAAATTTTAAAGAGCATGTAGCAGCTGGTTTGAAAGGGGGAAGTATCAAGGATGCCAGCACTAAATTTAGGTCCCACTGCAGTGGAGGATCCCTAACAGGGGGTCTAAGTAGGAATACCCCTCTGAGAAAGGCTTTACAAAGTTTGATACACAATGTTCTGGTCTGCAAATCCGACATGGAAATTTGAGATTGCTGCCAACTGGACTTTAACTGTGGAAAAAGAAGAACCGGAGTGAAAATTTTCAGCTAGAAAGTCCAAGACTGACTTAACAGGGGCAGTAAAGGGGTCTATGTTCCTAGACTTTGCCCAAAAGGAGAAACGTTGCCATTTGCTAGAGTAAATCCTTCTGGTAGAGGACTTTAGAGAAGCTACTAGGATATCTGTAACGGGGTTAGAGATCATAGGAAGGCTGGCTAAGGAAGGAAGTGGAGCAACCAAGCGGTGAGGTTGAGGGAACGAATGGACTGGTGCAGTTGACCCGACTGGTGGGTCAGAAGATCTGGAACTGGGTCTAGATGCCAAGGCTGCACCAAGAGATGGCGATGAAGGAACGGGAACCAAATTTGTCGAGGCCAGTAAGGGGCAATGAGAATCAGCTTGGCTCAAGACGGTAGCTTTCTGGAGTACTTGAGGTATTAATGGAAAGGGGGGAAAGGCATAAAGAAGTCCCCGGGGCCAATCCTGGGTTAGAGCGTCTCTGGGGGGATGGCCCGGAAGTGGAAAGAGAGAAGAAGTCTGGGCATTTGTTGTTTTGGGGTGTAGCAAAAAGGTCAAAGCATGGGCGGCCCCACTTCTGAAAAATCTCTTCCAATATAGATTGTTTGAGAGACCACTCGTGAGGCATGAGTATAGCTGCTCAATCTGTCCGCTATGATGTTGGTTTTCCCAGGGATATGCGTTGCTATCAGAAACCGATGAGAGGAGATCGCCCATTGCCAAAGTCTGAGAGCTTCTCGACACAAAGGATAGGACTTGGTCCCGCCCTGTTTGTTGATGTACCATACCACGGACATGTTGTCCGTGTGAACTGCAATAGTTCCCAAGGGAAGAAAGTCGTTGAGGGCTTGCAACGTTAAAAGCACTGCTCTCATCTCTAGGACATTTATGTGCAGGTGGTATTCGAACGGTTGCCACGTGCCATAGACCACCCTGCCCCGATAATGCCCCCCCACCCGATCAGGGAGGCATCTGAAGTGACTGGCTACTGGGGCCAGGGGGACAAATGGTCTGCCCTGATGGACTGGGGGGAAGAAGTCCACCAGGATAGATGGCTCTTGCAGGTGTCACAATGATCTTGTGACGCATGGGTAACTGCTGGAAGGACCATTGGGTAAACATCCACTGCAGGAGACTCATGTAAAAATGGGCCAGAGGAAGAAATGTGACTGCAGCTGCCATAAGGCCCAACACTTTCAGGACCAACCTGGCCTGTACCTTTTTGCTGAATAGGATGATCCGAACATGGTTTTGGATATCCAGGATTCTTTGGTTTGTTAGGTTTGCTGACATCTGAGTAGTGTCTAAATCTGCGCCTATAAAAGATATAGATTGGCAAGGCGATAAGGAGGACTTTTCGAAGTTGACTGAAATCCCTAACTGGCCGCAGAGACGTAGAGTGTAATCCCTGGCCTGGAGAAGTTGATGCCTGGTGGTGGCTGAGAGGAGCCAGTCGTCTAGGTACGGAAACACCTGGAATCCGTGACGTCTCAGGTGAGCCGTGACCGCTGCCATGCATTTGAACATTCTGGGGGCTGTAGTGAGACCAAAGGGCAGGGCTCCGAATTGAAAATGACTGGTCCCCAGCCGAAAGCGGAGAAACCTTCTGGAGTGTCTGTGGATTTTTTATGTGATAGACCTTCAAGATGCGTACTATGGAGCACATACAGTTGTTTTTTTGCCCAGAAAGGGCAAAATCGATTGAAGTGTGACCATCCGAAATCTTGCCTTTTTGACAGACTTGTTTAGCCTGCTGAGGTCTAATATCCGTCTCCAGTCTCCTGTCTTTTTGGGGACCAAAAAGAACCTAGAGTAGATTCCGGAATCTAAATGATCTGTTGGAACTGGCTGGCCCTTTTCTCTAGAAGCTTTGAAACCTCTAGCTTTGCAATTTCCCTCAGACCGGGTGGAACATCTGGAAGGGATCCTTTTTGAGGGAAGGGGCTTTTCTCTAAAGGTATTTTGTAACCCTCGGATAGGATAGACTGTACCCATTTGTCTTGAGGGAAAGCCAGGCTTCTGGGTACAGCAACAATCTCCCCCTGACTGCCTACAAGGGTGGGCAGTCTGGCAACACCTCAGGGATGCTGGAAGGGCTTGTCCGAGAGGGGCTCTGTTGCCCTGGTTCTGCAGACCCCCGCTGCCCCTAGGGTGGCGTCTATTACCCCCTCTGCCCCTGGGGTAAACTGACCACGTGCGTCAGGCGTGACTCCGTGATTTTCAGAACCACATTTTCCCTCCCTTCTGACCTTTGGGGCAAGGTCTAAAAGGGGTGGAAAAACGGACTCCTACGGCAGAAAGTCTTGCCGTCTTGCTCGCACCTGGTCAAAGTGTCCTTCACCTGAGGTCCAAACAAAGTTGTCCCATCAAAGGGAGAGTTTGTGAAGGACGCCTTAAAGGGGTCTGCAAAATTGCAAAGCCGCATCCAGGACTGACGTCCGAGAGCCACTCCTGTGCCTGCGGCTCTACTCGCCCCATCAGCTGCAAAAGAAATGAGCCGCATGGAGGAGTTAGTTATGGAATTTAGGATTCCCAGCTGAGGGGAAATCTCTTGGGCCCCAGCAGCTGACTGATCCTGTACTACCTCACCCAATTCTTTGAGGATATCTCTTTGAAGTCGGGTGAAGTGACAAAATTCAGCGAACGCATAGCAAAGGTCGCTGAGGAAAACATCCGCTTACCATACCTGTCCATGGTCCTAGACTCCTTGTTAGGAGAATGGACTGGTACGGAAGGATCTGCAAGTTCCTTCTTGGTGGCGGCCACCACCACCATGGCATCAACCGGGACACCTTTAGTGAGAAACTATTTTTCAGTGGGGGCAGTGATAAATTTAGGCCTCCTGGGGACTGGTTCCACAGAATCAGGAGATGCCACGCCTTTCGAGCTATCACGTCCATGAGGGGGTCGAAAGGCGGAGAGTAGAGATCCAAAAGCCTCCAGGTATACAGATTCATCCCCTGAGGGATTAATGGAAGGCCAGTTCCCCCTCTGTTTCAGGAGTTCAAGGATGTCTGAAAAGGAGACATCCTCAGAGGGGGATCTTGGGGACCCCTCCGACTCATCTAAGTCGGTATCTGATGTCGCAGACTCAGGGGAGTGCTTCCTCTTACAGGTCCTCTTACATGGGGGTTCCCCTGAAGGATCAGGAGAAACCTCGGAAGAGGAAGTTCTTCCCAATGGGGAAACCTGGGGCGATGGATCTCTGGGTCCGGGAGCAAGAGAGTGGGAAGAGATATCTACAGGCACCATAGAGGGAGGAGCTAAAGGAACAGATTGCTGACTGAGCTCGGGGGCTAGCACACTCATCACCTCGAAGGATCCCCTCCCGGGGAGGACAGAGAGCTCCTGCTCCGAAGAAACAGGAATCCCCGGCCCCACCGAAAGGGAAGGCTCCGAAGCAGATGTCGGCGCCAAGCTCACCAAGGCCGAAGCTCCAAGAGGGAGAATGGGGTCGGACAAGGGTCTGATGCCACTCGCCCCCTCTGAACCGACCAGGGAAGCCCGATGACCAGATCCCTCCAAGGACGGTCTCATGGAGGAGATAGGAGTCAAAGACGACGGAGCCGAAAGGGGTGGCATCGGCTCCGAAGCACCAGTCACGGTACCAATAATCTCTGGCTCAGAGCTCTGAAGGAGAGTCGAAGGAGGAATTTCTGGAGGGTGTGGAATAGCGGTAGTCTGCGGAGACGGGCTATGGAGCATCTGGGCCAGTGCCTGTGATTTCAGCAGTCTACTCACCACTCTCTCCAACTCATGGTCTGAGAGTTTGGAAGACCTTGAGGATCGGCTCAGATGGCTCCGCTCCTAAAGTAAGGGAGAGGCCGGAGCAGAGTGGATAGACTCCAGCGAAGGAGATCTAGATCTCTTGGAGCCGAAGAACCTTCGGTTCCAGTTGAAGCTGACAGCTTGTTGGCTCAGAGCTGGGTTAGAGATGCATTGGCTCCAGCCGGAGCAGACGCAGGCTTCGAAGCAAGGGTATCTGCTCCAGCCGGAGCAGACACAGGTACTGAAGTCAGGGTATCTGTGCCGATCGGTGCCGATACTAAAACTTCCGAGAAGGAAGGATCGGCTCAGGACTGAGCCGATCCAGACTCCGGTGGAGTCGGAACCAAGGCCACAGACTTGGACACTGAAGGCTGGGCCTTGGATGGCTTTGAGGGCTTCCCCAAGCCGGACAGCTCTCAGGCTTGAGAAGACCTCTTAGGATCAATTTCTACGTTCCTGCAGGACTCTCTGGCTGAAGGAGTGACAAATAGCACAGGAGTCCTGCAGGTGTAGGGGTCCCAGGCAATAAATACAAGAAGTGTGACTGTCTGTCAGACATCTGACAGCAAGAGTCACACTTCTTAAAGCCCGAGACCCTAGTGTCTTTAGACATGACCGAGTTCCAAACACACACACTCAGTCCAAATATTACACTAAGTATACAAAAAACTAAGTACAGGGAAATAAAAACAGACACACCTAAACAAATCCTGACAGCAAATTGTTTGGGAGGGTAAGGCCTAAGGCCTGAATAACAGAAAACATGGATAAGGGAATGGAAAACTAACGGGAATAGGGCTAAGTGAATCGGGGAACTAAAACTATGAATATGAAAAAATTAAAGTACTGGGATAGCTAAATCTCCCAGAAAAGAGTAATTAAATTCACTTACCAGGAGCTGGCAAAAAAGCGTGACCTCATGAGCGAAGCGGCAAACGAGATCTGGGTAATCACTGCCTTGCATCATGGGATATGGGGCTGCCTCGAGCTGGTAAAAGTGACTCTCGAGCTTAGCAAGTGCTGAGTCGGAGCAGAGGATTGGCTCCGAACCCATCCAGCAAGAATGAAGGCGAGATTGACAACTTAACATCCATCTTTAACTAGTAGTGTGCATTCTGGAGATCTACAGAGCACATCAGTTGTCCCTCCCTAGGAAGGCAAGAATGGAGTGTAATGCGACCATCTGGAATCTTTGACGTTTGATAAATTTGTTCAATAGGCCAAGATCCAGGATTTGTCTCCAGTCCCCCTGTCTTTTTTTGGCACTAAAGAACCTTTAGTAAAACGCCGATCCTGTCTGGTGGGACTGGCTGGATGACACTTTAGCAGCTTTTCTATTTCTAAGGCCAATTCCCTCTGATTGGTTGGTACACCGGGAATTCGTTTGACGGGTCTGGGAATTAAATCGAATGGTATTCAGTAGCCTCTGAATATTATTCTCTGCACCCAAGCACTGGTAGTAAGATGCCAGGCTGGTAGGTGCAGAGAAAAACGACCCTGGACTATTTCCAGAGGAAAGCAATCGGGAAGCTGCTCAGGAGCGCTGGTAGGGTCTGACAGAGATGGTAGGGTCTGACGGAAGAAATCTCCAACGCCCTGGTTACACAGACCCCCTCTACCCCGAAATGGGAGTCTTCAATACAGGTTGCCCCCTCTGCCTGGGGGGTGGGGGGTGGGGAGAAGAGTTGTTCACGAGTGTCAAAGAGATCCTTTAACGACATTTTTCTTCCCTTCTGGTTCCTGGAGTAGGACCTCTGAGGGTTGGGGAAAAAAAAAAAAAAAAAAGGTATGCCCACAGTATATCTACTCGTACATACATATATATTTATATATCACACACACATATACATATATATATTTTTTCATATATATGTGAACCAGGAGAAAAATGTTTTTAGATAGGGGTTGATACCAGGTTAGTTGTGGAAACAAAAGCTAGGGTAATGGAATTAAGATGGCCTAATGCTCTAATTAATTTGGGAACTTGTGGCAATGGTAATGTCCAAAATGATAGTGGGCCTGCATATAGTTTTAGCTCTCATACAGGTAATAATAAAATTCAAATAAAATGAATTCTACTATCTACTTTGTCACTACTTTTAACGTTATTAGTGACAAAGTTGTGAACACTGTACATCAATTTTGGCCCATGTTACTTAGGCTGCAGATCTCCAAGAGGGCTAGACATTTAGGGGACATGGCAGTACATAATCAGTTCGAACTTCCCATAGTGGGACTTTGTACAGAAATGCCAATGCCCAAAAGTACTACACCCTGTAATAAACGCTTTGTCTGCAAAAATGTGGTTAATTGTTTTAAATGCATTAAATGGACAATTTTTCGGTGAAATATAACTTTAGTTGTAATACTTGTGGGGTTATATATGCTAAGTGCAGTTGTAACAAATATTACAAGTGCGACTTCAAGAGCACCGAAGAAACAAAAAAAATGCAAAGATAGACGGCCTTTTAGGCAGTCATTTTTTGGACTTTTAGTTCAAGCCCTGAATGTATTTGGGGCTGTGTTCTGGAAAAAGTAGAGGTGCCTTTGGGTGAATTGGTCTGCTTAAAAATAGTAAGCTGCACAGAAAAGAAATCCCATATATGTCTTAATTCAATACAATGGGACCACGAGGGTTAAATAAAGATTGTGACTGGAAATATGTAATTTAATTAGCAGTGGGTGCGACATATTTTACTTGTATATTACCATGTTTTTTTTTTTTTTATGGTTTTTAACTCTTTGAAGGCTGAATAGCTGAGGCGCTAAGTTAATAAATTCTTTGGCTTGTTCGTTGCCTGTACTTTTATCTTGTGCTTTGTGACATTACTACAAGTTGCCTCTCAGCAGCCTATATGATAGAGTACAGTGACAGGGCTTTTGGTCTAGCCACGCAAGTTATGGTTTGGAGGCCCTGTATTTTCCTGGTGAGAAGCCTCTGTGGTCTCTAGCTACTGCAGGTGTCTGGTGAGGTACATGCAGAAGGAGCACTGTACTTTATTAATGGTCCGATGAGGGTCAAGTACAGGACAACTGAAAACATGTTTAGACCTGATTGCAATGTCCTTACTTACGAGATGTGCAAAGTAGAGGGCTTTCCTTCCCACAGTGGAAACTTGGGGTCAAAGTCAAAATTGCCATCAACCTGTGTTCCCAGATCTCACCATTGGGTTTGATCTTGGGGGATGCTGTGAATATTGTGATCAGCAAGGGATTCCTCTTTGCAAAAGGGGATAATAATGCACTTTTTTGCATTTGGTTTTAGACTATGGCTTCAGCAGCAGTCATTTGCCTGTGTTAGCCCCTCTTGTAATAGGTTAACATAATTGGGGATGTTGTTGTAATAGGTTAACATAGTTGGGGGTGTTGTAATATATTAACAGTTGGGGGACTCACGATTGCACCCTGAAACCAGCGAACATGGTTAAGCCAAAGGCAGTCTACTTTAGGCTGGACTTCACTGAAATAAATTCCAAAATGTAAAAGGCCCAGCACAGATTCTAGTACTCCACTGGTGACAGGTCTACTGGTAAAGGTGGAGTCGCCAAATCTGACGGTACATGTTCAGTTGGTAAGCCAACTGGCTACCAATCTAGTGACTAGAGGGTTAATCCCATCTGTGAAAGTTTCTCAATAATACCAGAGTGGAGGATTGTCAAAAGCCTTGGCTAGGTCAAGATGGGCAATATGCAGTCTTATCTTCATCCAGGGCTTTAGTGACTTTCTCCAAGTCTACTAGATTTAGTATGCATGATATACCCTTAAAGCAAAACTGGATTGGGTCTAGAGATTGAAGGTCACCCACTGTCCTTGTTAAGGTCCATGATTCTTTCAGTGACCTTGCAGATGAGGCTGGTTAGAATTGTGGGTCTATAGCTCCCAGGGTCTGTTGATGGTCCCCCTTTGTACAAGGGGATTACTATTGCTGTTCTCCATTCTGCTGTAACAAAGCCAGTTCTCAGGCTACGGTTAAACAGAACTCCAACTGGACCCGCTAGGTCTAGTTTTAGATTGCCAAGCAACCTGGGATGTTATCTGGTCCCACAGAGGCTGTGTTTTTGGTCTTGGAAAGTGCAAATATGACCCGATCTCTAGAGATACTAAGCAGAAGTCTGGTGTCAGGTATGCCTTGAGGTATGGCTGGTGGGTGAGGTTTGCATAATCTGTTAACTAGCAGATTTCCTTCATTATAGTAAGAGTGGAATCTACCATTTTTGACACAGCTGGGCATTCCCTCAGATTTCAGACACTTAAAAATGCATTAGGATTATCCTTG
>NC_056739.1:1143156541-1143194459 GCF_019279795.1 Protopterus annectens
TCAGAGTACCATGCCCCATTTGGGATGTACCTCAAGACACTTCCAACAGCTGGAAAGGCCACAAAAACACCTCACCAAGAGGATTACTGGCCTCAAATTAGAAGTTATGTACCTACCATAACGTTCCATGTTAGTTGTCTTCTCTCGCCTTTTCTTGCTGGATGGGTTCGGAGCCGATCCTCGGCTCCGACTCAGCACTTGCTAAGCTCGAGAATCACTTTTACCAGCTCGAGGCAGCCCTATATCCCATGATGCAAGGCAGTAATTACACAGATCTCGTTTGGTATCTAGAGGAAAAACTGCCCGCAAATCTTCCCACAAGGAAAGAACTAACCTGAGAAGACTGTAAGGGGAACCAGGTAACAGAGATCCAGAGTTAACTGGTGTCCAAGGGAAAACAATCTCCCAGAGAAAAAGGGAAAAATCAAGGTCTGTCCAGGATAGGGGGAGAGGAGGGAGGGACGCAAGAAAGAAGGCGAGAGAAGACAACTAACATGGAACGTTATGGTAGGTACACAACTTCTAAATGGTTTAGTCAATCTCGCCTTCATTCTTGCTGGATGGGACCGCGTCCCTAGCACCCCTATCCTGGGAGGCTCAATGGAACAGAGTCTTGAGAACTGTGGAACCAAAACTTGCCCTGTTCCTGGAGGCCAAATCCAATTTGTAATGAGAAACGAAGGTATGAGGAGTGGCCCAAGTGGCTGCTGCACAAATAGTGTCCAAGGGTAGTCTAGCCTGAAAGGCTGTAGATGTGGCTAGACCTCTAGTAGAATGCGCTTTAGGTTTTGAGATCAGTTGTTTGCCCCTAAGCTGATAAATGTCAGAAATGGTGGAAGATAGCCATCTGGATAAGGTTACTTTAGAAACAGGAAGACCTTTCCTATTTTCAGCATAGGAAAGAAAAAGCTGATCAGATTTCCTAAATTGCTTTGTTCTGTCCAAATAATATCAGAGTTGGCAATGAACATCTAGGCAATGCAATCTTTGTTCTGCCCTGTTAGAATGATTGGGAAAAAAATACAGGAAAGTCAATGGATTGATTTAAATTTGTTTTAGAAGCAACCTTGGGCAAAAAGGATGGATTGGTTCTTAAGGATATTCTATCCTTGTGGAAGACTAAGTAAGGGGGACGAACACAGAGAGCATGTAGTTCCAACACTCTCCTAGCCGAAGTAATAGCAACTAGAAAGAGCGTCTTCCAAGAAAGAAATTTTAATGAGCATGTAGCAGCCGGTTCGAAAGGGGGAAGTATCAAGGATGCCAGCACTAAATTTAGGTCCCACTGTGGTGGAGGATCTCTAATAGGGGGGTTTAAGTAGAACACCCCTCTGAGAAAGGCTTTACAAAGTTTGAGACATAATATTCTGGTCTGCAAATCCGACATGGAAATTAGAGATTGCTGCCAACTGGACTTTAACTGTGGAAGAAGAACCGGAGTGAAAAATTTCAGCAAGACTGACTGAATAGGGGCAGTAAAAGGGTCTATGTTCTTAGACTTTGCCCAAAAGGAGAAACGTTTCCATTTGCTAGAGTAAATCCTCCTGGTAGAGGACTTTACAGAAGCTACTATGATTATCTCTAACGGGGTTAGAGATCATAGGAAGCCTGGCTAAGGAAGGAAGTGGAGCAACCAAGCAGTGAGGTTGAGGGAATGAATTGATCGGTGCAGTTGACCTGACTGGTGGGTCAGAAGATCTGGAACTGGATCCAGATGCCAAGGCTGCACCATGAGATTGCGATGAAGGAACGGGAACCAAATTTGTCGAGGCCAGTAAGGGGCAATGAGAATCATTTTGGCTCTCAAGACGGTAGCTTTCTGGAGTACTTGTGGTATCAACGGAAAGGGGGGAAAAGGCATAAAGTCGTCCCCGGGGCCAATCTTGGGTAAGAGCGTCTCTGGGGGGATGGACCGGAAGTGCAAAGAGAGAGAAGAAGTCTGGGCATTTGCTGTTTTGGGGTGTAGCAAAAAGGTCGCAGCATGGGCTTCTGAAAAATCTCCTCCACTATGGATTGCTTGAGAGACCACTCGTGAGGCATGAGTATAGCTCTGCTCAATCTGTCCGTTATGTTGGTTTTCCCGGGGATATGCGTTGCTACCAGAAACCGATGAGAGGAGATCGCCCATTGCCAAAGTCTGAGAGCTTCTCGACACAAAGGATAGGACTTGGTTCCGCCCTGCTTGTTGATGTACCACAACACGGACATGTTGTCCGTGTGAACTGCAATAGTTCCTAAGGGAAGAAAGTCGTTGAGGGCTTGCAACGTTAAAAGCACTGCTCATCTCTAGGAGATTTATGTGCAGGTGGTATTCGAACGGTTGCCACGTGCCATGAACCATCCTGCCCTGATAATGCCCCCCACCCGATCAAGGAGGCATCCGAAGTGACCGTGGCGACAAATGGTCTGCCCTGATGGACTAGGGGAGAAGTCACCCAGGATAGATGGCTCTTGCAGGTCTGTCACCAGGATCGTGTGACGCATGGGAAGCTGCTGGAAGGACCATTGGGTAAACATCCACTGTAGGAGACGCATGTAAAAACGGGCCAGAGGAAGAAGTGTGATGGCAGCTGCCATGAGGCCCAACACTTTCAGGACCAACCTGGCTTGTACCTTTTTGCTGGATAGGATGATCCGAACGTGGTTTTGTATATCTAGGATTCTTAGACTTGTTAGGTTTGCTGACATCAGAGTAGTGTCTAGATCTGCGCCTATAGACTTTTCGAAGTTGACCGAAATCCCTAACTGACCGCAGAGACAGAGTATAATCTCTGGCTTGGAGAAGTTGATGCCTGGTGGTGGCGGAGGAGCCAGTCATCAAGATACAGAAACACCTGGAATCCTTGACGTCTCAGGTGAGCCGTGACCACTGCCATGCATTTGGTGAAAACTCTGGGGGCTGTAGTGAGACCAAAGGGCAGGGCTCTGAATTGAAAATGACTGGTCCTCAGCCAAAAGCGGAGAAACCTTCTGGAGCGTGTGTGGATTTTTATGTGATAGTACGCATCTTGAAGGTCTATGGAGCACATACAGTTGTTTTTTGCCCAGAAAGGGCAAAATCTATTGAAGTGTGACCATCCGAAATCTTGTCTTTTTGACAGACAAGTTCAGCCTGCTGAGGTCTAATATTGGTCTCCAGTCTCCTGTCTTTTTGGGAACCAAAAAGAACCTTGAGTAGATTCCGGACTCTAATTGATCTGTTGGAACTGGCTGGCCGGCCCTTTTTTTTTTTTTTTTTTAGAAGCTTTGATACCTCTAGCTTCGCAATTTCCCTTAGACTGGGTGGAATGTCTGGAAGGGAACGGGCTTTCCTCGAAAGGGATCTTGTAACCCTCTGATATGACAGACTGCACTCACTGGTCTTGAGAGGGTGAAAGCCAGGCTTCTGGGTACAGCGACAATCTCCACCCGACTGCCTCCAAGGGTGGGCAGTCGGGCAACACCTCAGGGATGCTGGAAGAGCTAGTCAGAGAGGGGCTCTGCTGCCCTAGTTCTGTGGACCTCCTCTGCCCCTAGGGCGGCGTCTGTTATCACCCCCTCTGCCTCTGGGGGTAAACTGACCACATGCGTCAGGTGCGACTCCGAGATTTTCGGAACATTTTCCCTCCCTTCTGACCTTTGGTGTAAGGTCTAGAAGGGGTGGAGAAACAGACTCCTACAGCAGAAAGGGAGTTGCCATCTTGCTCGCACCTGGTCAATGTGTCCTTCACCTGAGGCCCAAACAAGGTAGTGCCATCAAAGGGAGAATTTGTGAAGGATGCCTTAAAGGGGTCTGCGAAATTGCAAAGCCGCATCCAGGGCTGATGTCCAAGAGCCACTCCTGTGCCTGCGGCTCTACTCGCCCTGCATAAGAAATGAGCCGCATGGAGGAGTTAGTTATGGAATTTAGGATTCCCAGCTGAGAGGCAATCTTAGAGCCCCAGCAGCTGACTGATCCTGTACTACCTCACCCAATTCTTTGAGGATCTCTCTTTGAAGTCGGGTGAAGTGACAAATTCAGCGAACGCATAGCAAAGGTCGCTGAGGGAAAACATCCGCTTACCATACCTGCCCATGGTCCTAGACTCCTTGTTAGGAGGATGGACTGGTACGCAAGGATCTGCAAGTTCCTTTTTGGTGGCGGCTGCCACCACCATGGCATCAACCGGAACACCTTTCATAAGAAACTATTTCAGTGGGGGCAGTGATAAATTTAGAAGGCCTCCTGGGGACTGTTTCCACAGAATCAGGAGATGCCCACGCCTTTCGAGCCATCACCTCCATGAGGGGGTCGAAAGGCAGAGACACCCAGGAGGTGGAGGGTAGAGATCCAAAAGCCTCCAGGTATACAGACATCCTGGGAGGAGGGATTAATGGAGGGCCAGTTTCCCCTCTGTTTTAGGAGTTCTAGGATGTCTGAAAAGGAGACATCCTCAGAGGGGGATCTTGGGGACCCCCCTCCCCGACTTATCTAAGTCTGTATCTGATGTTGTAGACTCAGGGGAGTCTAAGTGCTTCCTCTTGCAGGTCCTCTTACACGGGGGCTCTCCTGAAGGATCAGGAGAAACCTCTGAAGAGGAAGTTCTTCCCAATGGGGAAACCTGAGGCGATGGATCTCTGGGTCCACGAGCAAGAGAGTGGGAAGAGAAATCTACAGGCACCGTAGAGGGAGGAGCTAAAGGAACAGACTGCTGACTAAGCTCGGGGGCTAGCACACTCCTCACCTCTTAGGCTCCTCTCCCAGGGAGGACCGAGACACCCCGCTCTGAAGAAACAGGGGTCCCCGCCCCCACCGAAAGGAAGGCTCCGAAACAGATGTCGGCGCAGAGCTCACCAAGGCTGAAGCTCTGAGAGGGAGAACGGGGTCGGACAAGGGTCCGATGCCACTCGCCCCCTCTGAACTGACCAGGTAAGCCCGATGACCGGATCCCTCCAAGGATGGTCTCAAGGAGGAGATAGGAGTCGAAGACGACGGAGCCAAAAGGTTTGGTGTCGGCTCCAAAGCAGCAGTCACGGTACCAACAATCTCCGGCTCCTCGAAGGAGGAATTTCAGGAGGGTGTGGAATAGCGGTAGTCTGCTGAGACGAGCTATGGAGCATCTGGGCCAGTGCCTGTGATTTTAGTAGTCTACTCACCACTCTCTCCAAGTCATGGTCTGAGAGCCTGGAAGACCTTGATGATCGGCTCCGATGGCTCCGCTCCAAAAGTAAGGGGGTGGCCAGAGCAGAGTGGATAGACTCCAGTGAAGGAGATCTGCTCCGATGGCTCCGTTGAGGAAGAGGCCTAGATAAACCTTTGGTTCCAGTTGGAGCCGACAGCTTGTCGGCTCCGAGCTGAGATAGCCGGAGCTGAAACATGCTTCGAAGCTAGGGTATCTGCTCCAGCCGGAGCAGACAGGTGCCAGTACTGAACTTTCCAAGAAGGAAGGATCGGCTCCGGACAGAGCCGATGTCGACTCTGGAGGAGTCGGAACCAAGGCCACAGATTTGGACACCGAAGTCTGGGTCTTGGATGGCTTAGAGGGCTTCCCGGAGCCGATCTTAGCCGAGGAGCTCTCAGGCTTGAGAAAACCCCTCATGATCAACTTGTTCCTGCAGGACCCTCTGGCTGAAAGAATGACAAATAGCACAGGAGTCCCGCAGGTGTAGGGGTCCCAGGCAATAAACACAAGTGTGACAGTCTGTCAGAGACATCTTCTGACAGCACGAGTCACACTTAAAACCTGAGACCCTAGTGTCTTTTGACATGACTGAGTTTGGACACAAACACACACTCAGTCCTTAAATACACTAATTAAAACAAAAACAGACACACCTAACAAAAATCCTGACAGGAAATTGTTTGGGAGGGGAAGGCCCAAGGCCTAACAGAAAATATAAAAGGGATCGAGAAAACGGGAATAGGGTCTAAGTGAATCGGGGAACTACTAACTATAAAAAGGAATAGTCGGAGCAGAGGATTGGCTCAGAACCCATCCAGCAAGAATGAAGGCGAGATTGACAACTTAAAACATCATGTCCTATGCAGCCCAACTGAAAAAAACTCTGGCTGTACTCAGTGACATATCGCTTACTCAGAGGTGATCTCTGCCTGACTTACAAAGCCATGTCCAACTCAGAATTGATGGACATGCTCCACCTAAAAAATCCAAGTCACTGCAAGCCACACGCTCTAGTGAGCTAAACCTCGCCACAACAATAAATGGAACATGCTGGAGGGATAGATTCCTGTCAGAAACGCTCCATGCTTTGGGACAAAAATTCCAAAATACATTAGTCAGAGCCCCTCACCAACACTCTAGAAACCTTGATGAGTGGATGGGTAACTCCAAATACACCCCTGGGACCACTTCATTGATTAACTGATCCTCTGTCAAACAGAGCCAATTAATGGGGTGGCAAAAGCAGACACTCTGGCTAGGCTTATAAATGCCCTCTGGCAGATAGCCTAACAAAGCTCACTCACCTCTGCATTTTTTCACTTTAGCTGTGGGGTCTACAGTGCAGACACATCTTTTAAATGTTACCACAGCTACACGATCCTCAGCAGTATTCCTGGATGTACCCTCCCAATTTTTTGGGGGAGGGGGCAAAAGTATCCAATTAGGTTTTTCTGGCATTGGAGGAAAGATGGAAAGAACCAGCTACCTCCAAGCCTCTACAGTGAAGACAATTATCACTTGCCCTTCGGGGGGGGCACTGGAAGATGTTATGCAAAGCCTGGGGCAGCCAGCCTTCCTCCTCCTGTATCATTTGAAGGGCCTCACTAGTTCATTGGGAGACGAACTAAGAGGAACTGACATCTCAAAAAAAGGTCGGTCTTTTGGAGCTTTCCTTGGGGAATGTGGGCATCTCATCTTTTACAGCCTTCATTGTGGGGAAGTTTCTTGGAAGCCCCAAGAGGAAGGAAAAAAAAAAAAAAAAAAAAAAAAAAAAAATTGCATTCCAACCAAAAGGTTGACCTTTCTACACCCCCCTGTCCTGGCAATAAAAAAAAAAAAGAGTCTACAGCAGATGCCTTACAAACCGAAACCCCAGGGGGAAAACTACTTGCACCAAAACCCCAGGGGGAAAACTACTTGCACCAAGTTCCTGAGTGCATCTAGATCACTAGCACCACAGCCAGCTCAGTAGGTGGGCCCAAGAGTCCTAGCAAAGATCACCAGTGGTCCAAACCAGAAACAGACTGCTTGATCGATCAACCACACACACATCCTCTGTCCAGTGGCACAGAACAGACCTAAGAATCTGCATCACAAGGTGGAAGCCCTTGGCTAAAAGCCCAAATCAAGTAACAAATCTGTGCCAAAGGTTTGCCATTGTTAGCAGAACCAGCAAGGAAGAAATTAAAAGCACCAGAATAGACACTAAATACCAAAGGCAGACCAGGGAGAAACAGTTCCTCATCCAGCCTAGAACTAAGAGCAACAAGAGAAACCTTAAGTCCATTCAGGCGTCTAGCATGGCTCTGTAAGGTTTAGCATTGTCAGATTCAAAAACCATAAAAAGGTAATGGAGGTGGCAGATGGGGCCTGAAATTAAGACCTAAAAGGATCAACCACTGCAAGGGAAAACCATATCTAGCAGTACCTTTACCTCATGCCCAAGAACTCCTCTTCCCCAACCCTTTTCAAATTGGTCTTTTGCTCGAAGGGTAGTACAATTTACCACTTTATACAGTCAAACCAACCTTAAAGGCCATATGTCCAATGTAACAGATGACTGCAAATTAGGAGCAGCCAGTCTCACACTGACAAATGTTCTCCAGGAGAGGAAAACAAACATTCTAAAGAAACTTGCCTGCGATACAAATAGGACCTGCTGGAGAGATGTGTATCCCACAGACTATCCAGTCTATGAACAGGCTTCCCCATCCATGTGAAGCAGAGTTCCTCCCTAATCCAATTCAAGTGCAACTTGGACAATTGTATGGGAATCTGGAAATTCAGCCCTGGTTTGGCACTTCTCTCTAATGCAAACAGGTAACCTGTAAATGGCTCATCTCCAGGGCCCATGATTACAAATATCAAGGGTAATCAGAACTTATTTAGGATACATGGCTAGCCTTAAAAACGTTTTTTGTGGTTGTTAGCCTAATAAGCACCTATGAAAATATAGTACTTGCATATTATCACATCTTTTCTGCACCAACAGCATTCTCGGCAACATTCTGTTAACTGAAATATCGTGCTGCCGAGAAAGCTGTCAATGCTGACAATTTTGTGGTTGCGATATGGAGCAGCGATGAATTATACCCGGACTCTCCTGAAGGCAACGGAGAAATGAGGGCCTAAGTTTCTGAAAAGGGCCAACTGACATTTACTGCACAGAATGTCTGGTTGCGTTACGGTGCACTGACCAATACTCACCATCAACATCAAAATAACTTTAAAACACACTGCTGAACAGGAATGCTGAATTCATCTGGCATGAAGCACAGCCAGCCAAGAAAAAACTGCTTTGAATCAATTTTTATAACTGCGATAAGAGTGTGATTTCCACCACAAGAAATGCAGAGACGTTTTAATGTTTACAATTAAAAGGATATAAAACTGTTACACTTGTGTACTGTTTTTAATGCTTTAGTTCCATCAAAAATGTCTTTCCAAAGTGAAGTGCAGTCAGCTGACAAAAGCTTAGTAAAGTGCGGTTGCATAACAGACGTGTGGTTGCGATACTACTTTTTAAAAAATCCATGCAATTCCTCTTCACGTTCAACGGAATTGCATGGATTGTTTTTTTTTAAAGTAGTTTCAATACTACACTTAAACATTCAGTCAACTAGTGTAGTGTTATTGCAAACACAGCTTTTCTGCACCGACAGCATTCTCAGCATCATTCCATTCTAATGTGAAACATCATGCTGCCGAGAATGCTGTCAATGCAGAAAAGTTAGGTTTGCGATAATACGCAAGTACCGAAAATATTACTAGCTTTAGAGACTGCAGCACATGTTACAACCCATATAAAAACATCAGTGAGTGGCTAGCAAAAAATCATACAAGAGCTCTGTTTGGAGTGCTACTGCTACCAGCAAAAAAAAAAAAAAAAAAAAAGGGAGAAAAATGGTAAACAAAAGCAGACCCCAGCCTGATACCAGAATTCAGGAACCAACTACTGTACTGTGAACAGTTTAGCAGAAGATTTGTTAGTAGGGGAAAGTAAGCTGAAATGGGATACAGGCATTTCCACAAATTCCTATCCAGCATCTGCTGGTTTTTGTAAGACAAGACCAGGAAAGCCTTGACCTACATCAACCTATGACAGGTCAGATGTAGCAGGTAGTCTTTACAAGAGTGGCTCTGACACCAGCTAAATACACAGGACTTTTAAACATTCACGGCCATTCCATGGAAAAAAAAAATCACTTTGATAACTTGTACTGTACTGGTGAAAACTCTCAAAATATCCAATAGTCAATGGCAAACGCAACCAGGGTGGTGTTTGCAAGCATTAAATTTTCTGCACAATTCCATTATACATGACCACACACACACACTCACATTGTATTTGAAGCTTGAAAAAGATTCCTGAAGTAACATAGCACTGTTACAGTGATACATAAACATGGGTCTATGACACTGGATCTAAAATCTTTTCATCGAATGACCTGAAACGTCTGTTAACAGAACCTAATTTTGTGAGATTCCGGTACAGTGAAGATCAGAAAATGTGCCTTTCCTCACTGTAATGTGATCTCGGAGTTGGTATATTTAGCGGGGGAGTGGGGGGCAAATTGAGTTCTATTACCAAGACGTTTCGATTGGGTTGTTCGATGAAAAGGATTTTTCGATCCAGTGTCAGACCCCGTAAACATTATAGCATTTGAAACAAAGGAGCCTAAGCATTCAGAACAGAAGGGGAATTAAAGGATACTACCACTAAGCTGTCAAGCTGCTTTTATCACACTGCTTTGCCCTCCCTTCCATCATCAATGATGACTAACATTAAGAGACTTGTTATATGCCTAAACCAGTTTGCTTGACTTTTTGTTAAGTACTGCATCATTTCTTTGTACTTCACATCAATGGTTGCAGAAAATGAGCAAGACAGGTTAAGTACAACACTATTACCACCAGAAAAAGGTGCAGGGTTAGGGTCAGCATGCATTAATAAGGTGTGAAGTAGGGGTGAAGGAATGCCAATCTCGCACCTTACTTGGCCATCTTCCCTGACACTGTCGCTACACAATACCCACACAATTGTTACACAAATACAGCACTAAATTCCTTAACTAGCCCCAACTCCAAAAAAACACTTGCACACTGACAGAATTAATCTACCCCCACCCTATGACTTTCACTTCTGGAACTAAACAAACCTGCACCTACTCATGCATACAACAGCTGCTTAGATTACAGGAAAATATTGCTGACAAATTCAGAATACTATAATTCTAATGCCTACAGATGAAAATTGATACAAAAATCAGAATTTTTCTAATTCATTGCTTTAAGGGAATAATTTAGTAGCCCTAAATGAAAATGGAACCAAAATAGTATGCTATAAAATCACTCTTCATACAACAGGGTAAGGTAGGTTAACAGCATACCTACAACAGAATTAAGATAGTAACATTTTTTGACATATTTGTATTGGGTAAATCTATTAAACTCCAGAATGAGCTTGCACATTTAAAGTATGAAGTAACCCTGTCAACTCTGCCAACCACAGCAGGCCACACAGCAACAACCAGCCAATCAGAGGGAGACACCACTGAAGGGCTGGTCAAAATATTTTACAGACTACTACATTTCACAGCATTCTGGGAGGTGTAGGAACATTCACTAACTAAACACTCAACAGCAAACTACATTCAAGTAGTAAAAAGTCATTAGTAGAACCATGTACAACAAATGGACATGAGCAGTCACTTGGAGGTTCAGCTCGACAGACAGGAATGGATGAGGACAGACCCAACTCCCTTCTCTTCAAAAATGTGAATTGACCCCCCCCCCCCCCAGCAAACTGCAGTATATAAAGTGAACGAACGAAGGCCAATAAAAACACTTCTGAAAAATCTTAATATCTGGACCAGTTCAAAACCACCCTTGTTTTTTACTTAACTTTGTTGGGTTTACCAGCTCTGAAAGAGATATGAAATTCTGACATCTGCCACCACTACAAAACTATTAACAATGCACGTTAACCTATACAAGCCACATCTCACACAATGAAACAAGCAAATAAAAAGCCACAGAAAGCTACAAATCCTAACTGCATACAAAGGCCCATTAAAAAGTCTGACTACTGCTAGCCTTGCAATAGCATGCATGACCACAGGAAATCAATGTAGTGTGCACCCTTAAGAATACCTGACTCAGCTGCACATTCTCACAGCTGCAGTCCAATTTTAGTTCGGCATACAATAGTCAGTCAAGGCAACTTATGAAGCAAGGGCATTTTCTCTAGGGACTCTGCACACGGAGGACTACAATTAACCATAACACCAGAGTTAGTAGGCTAACAATTTTAAAACTGATGCTTTCATTCAACATCAGCCAGTAAGGATCCATCCCCAACTAAGTTTAATAAGTTAAGTTAGTTTAATTCTGTAAGAGTTTAGAAGACCACATAACCCTCAACCTGCATTTCTTCCTTCTGTTTTCAATGTATATGTCAGCAAGTCAGGCTGGGGGGAGGGAAAGAAACAAAGGGGGTGGGCAACTGCCTGCTGCAACCACAGGGAAACAGCACCCGACATTTGTCAAACAAAACCATGAAGCATAAAAACACAAGCTTCTCAACCCTACAAGCAGGCATTATCTTTACAAATGTACAGTGACTATATGCCTTGCTCAACTGTCATGCAAAGCCTTATGGCTCTGCAGAAGAGAGCAGACGTTATGGAAAGGAAAGATTAATCCTAATGTATTATTTAAAAGCACTTCCCTATCAACATTATATTTACAAGTGCATGAATGAACACATCCATTCAACCAAACAAGCTCTGAATAGCCATACAATGCATACAAAATGCAGAAGTCATTCGACTTTACTACAAAAAAGCAAGTTAAATTGCTTCGTGCTGAATTTACTGTTCTAGAATACACTTCAGTAATTCCTGCTGCAGTCTTTTCAAAGCTACACCTACATCAGACCATCATATCACAACCACCTCAGAAGCACTAGCCTGCTAGGCAATTTAGCTTAGTCACCAGACAGCATGTGCTTCAATTTTTATCCAATATAAAACTAGTTGTGCTGACAAGCCATCTCCTGTCATTAACCCATCTCCTTGCTAACTGATCTGTGCAGCTTATAGCAATTTTGAGGTCAACTGCAGAACAGCCAGCTTTAAGACACTACCTAAATACCTGCCGTTCTTGAAATGGTTGTGCTTTCACACTAACTGTGCTAACATACGACTTAAAGATCTTCATTTTTTTTCCTACTATATTGCATGTCATATAACCATTTACTGTCAGAATTAATTTACATGTAAGCAGTGCAATCTTATCCTGTGCAAGACTGACAATAATGTAACAGCCAACTTGTACTAAAAGCCCTGCTTTCCAAGGCGACCATTAACTTGAATATAAAGCAATTTCAGATACTGTTCTAATGGAAATGTCACACATTCGTAAAGCAAATGGTACAAGATGCACCAGCTCTAGGGAACGCAACCTAGTATTGGACATCAACAGGACTTGGAGAGATCTCACACAGAGGTTACCTTTCCTCTGGAACAAACTTTCAATTCAGGTGAAGCAGAGCCCCTCGCTGACCCAATTTAAGCGCAATTTGGATGACTGCATGGGAAAGCACAAACCCTAGGAGTATCACCTGTCCCTCTTGGACAGGGGCACTAGTTGTTGACGTAGTTCCACTTAATACCTTGACATTCTTGGAAACAGGTTATTCTTGGCTAGGCTTGTAAGGCCAATAGCCAAGTAACCTATGATCCTATGGTACTCAAAGGGCAGAGATGGCAACTTTAATTCAGATAATAAAAGCTTGGACTTCTAATAGAATAAACTTCTCAGCAGCTTCAACTTCAAAGTCTGTCTACATCTTACAACAATTTCGCAGAAATGTCTATTCCATATGGTAGGAGAACAGTGCACAAGACCCCTGACCACTCGCTATACAGCTAGCATGCTCACTGATAATATACTGCAGTTATAGGATTTGGAAAGAAGACTGTGAATTAAGACTGTAAACACTGCTGTACTCTTGTACCATGTACTGTGGGGGTCATCAAATAAAGAAAAGAAGCTGCAACACAAGCCGGAGAAAAGGGCAGATTCCCAAGAAACATCAGGCCAATTACTAAACCACACAGCTAGTAATCCTGGAGAAGAGCTACTGTAGCCACTATCTAGCTGGGTCTGGTTTGCCAGCAGGGAACCAAAACTTTTGCTGTCGCCTTCTGTCACTGCAACACCCAAATAGTGTCACTGAATTTGCCTTTGTGATAACCCTCCTAACAAAAAAGTGCTCATTTAAAATTACCCAAGGATTAGAAACTATGCATTACCATTTTGTCACTTAAATATGCAATTACTGATTAACTCAATATTACAATCACTTTTGTAACAATAGCACAGCAAGGTTATCTTAATGGTGGAGGCATGCTTCCAAGGAAATATGAATATGGTTAAAGGGTGGCAAGAGGTCACCCTACATGGACCCAACAGTAAAAAAACATTATGCCCCAGTGCAAAAGCACAAACGCAAAAGGATACCAAGGGTAAAACAGCTGTAAAAGATGGTCAATTAAAACCTGTAAGCTTCATCACCAACAGCAATCTTCCTTTTCCCCATATTTTTCTACATTGGGTCAGGGTATCATGTCAACTGTGGCCAACGCTCATTATTCACTGCCACACTCCTACCTTCTTCAATGCTCATGCTTGTCAAGAGATCTTTCACACAATCCATCCACCTATATGCTGGACGTCCGCTTCCTCTTACCTTCTTCCCATGTGTCTCAAACCTTCCTCACCAGACTGTCTTCTGCACGTGTCCAAACAACCGTAATCTGTTCGCTGATCTTTTCTGCAATTGGAGCTACTTTGGCTTCTGCTCTCATGTCCTCATTTCTTCATCTGTCCCAGTGTGCATCCTACCACCCTTCTCACACACTTAATTTCCATCACCTCTAGCTTAAACTGTTTTGCCTTTACTGCCCAAGTTTCTATACCATAAACTAGTACTGGTTGCACCACTGTTGTGTACACCTTACTTTTTAGCTTCTTTGGCATTCTATCATAGGACTACACCCGACACTGCCAGCTGGCTGCAGTCCCTCAGATTCTAGCTTTGACCTCTTCATTCAGACTTCAATTCTCAACCACCTCTCCCAGATATCTGAAGCTGCTAACCTGTTCCACTGATCTCCCCATTTGTCTGCCACTACCACCGTCTTATCTGTGCTTAGTTTCACCCATGTGCCTTCAGTTTTGCATTCTCTTCTCCCACCCTTTGCTGAAGTTCTAGCTCAGTCTGCCTGTAATACCACACTATCTGCATGCAGCAACTGTTGACCCGTCTCCTTCGACGTGTTTGCTAAAGTAGTCCATCACCAGTACTAACAATGGGCTCAAGAGCTGAACCCTGGTGTACACCCACTCCCACTGGGAATCCCTCTGAGGCTGAACACTGTTCGTACTCTAGTCATTGGGTTTTGTACATAGCCTGCACTAATTCTACCAATGTTTCTGGGACTTCAAACCACCACAGTACTGCCCAGATCAGCTTTCCTGGGACCTTATCATACGCTTTGATAAATAAACAGAGATCTCTCAGGGTAAGGTACCTGCTATGTCCCCAAACGAAAAAATGTAAATATCAGGGTGCAGGTACTCCACGACTATCTAAGCCAACCATCAACCAAAAAAAAACAACCAAAAAAAAAAAAAAAAAAAGAAATAAATTTTTTTTTTACTTTAACAGCAAAAGAACTTTATTCCATGGGTTGTTAGTGCTTTCACGTCTACTCTGGACGCTTCTTCAGACTTTAACAAAACACTTCATCACTTCTGTATTTAAACACTTATCAAACAGTTAACCAATGAAAGCTTTTGTATGAATACATAACTATAAAGTCAGAAACTTCTAAATAGACAAGTCAGAAACATTGTGAAAACTAAAACTTCAAAATTTAACATTGACATTAAAATGTAGTAATAGATGACAACTATTAACATTTCTGATGGCAAATAGCATATAAATATTTAAAAATACAAGAGCATATAAAAACAGCATGTAAAAAAAAACATTTCAAGTGTATGAAACTACTGAAAAACTTCTAAATATATATTCCTACCAACACCAAGAAGCCTAAAAAAGTCAAAGGTATAGCAAGAAAGAACTGCTAATGCTCAAGATGACGACCGACTAGAAAGGGTTTCAAAGTAACCCTCTCATTGAGGCCATGTCTTTCATCTGCTTTCATTCTGATTATCCATTTACATTCTTCCCTTTCAGTGAAGTTACTTACATTGCCTAATCTCAATGTGGTGTGTATCAATTCAATAACTAAGAACTCAAAGGTGCGTGTGGTGCCTTGCGATAGAACATGTCTAGCCAGTGCGTTCCTGTCATTCTCCCTGTTGATCGCATATAAATGCTCTCTAACCCTTTCCCTCAACTTTCTATTCGTCATACCGACATAGAAGGCCTGGCATTTGGTGCAGATGGCTAAATAAACTATGTTCCTTGTCCTACAGTCTGCATAATGATCGAATTTATATAGCACACCTGTGTCCGGGTGCCTAAAGTTAATCCTGCCCAGTATGTATTTGCACTGATTGCAACTGCGACATGGAAAGGTACCCATTCTAACAGTAAGTGGTTGATCCTGAAGTCGCCTTTCATAACATAACATGTTCCTTAAAGATCTAGTATTCTTGTAGGAAAAACTGGGGTGAGGACCTACAAGGCTCTAAGCCTATCATCCAACTGCAGGATACCCCAGTTCTAATGACATTAGTTCTGTTTGTTGCAGGACTATCAAACCATTGTCATGGTAACCCCTTGATTTAAACTCAGCATCTAAGCTGATCAATACATTCCTATATACTGAATCATCGCTTGTTAGGCATGAAGTGTGCTGCTTGATTCTTAATGTTCTTGTGTATGTGGGGAGGGTGCATACCATCACGATGTAAGTATGTGTTCTTTCTACAGGGTTTCCTGTAAGTGTTGGTAGTGAAACATCCATCATGCTTCCTGATGTTGACATCTAAGAAGAACGCAATGAAGAAACAAGACCCTACATTAGGATAGCAACTAGTGAACAGGTGGAACAAAGCAGGCCATTTATTAGAAGTAAGAGGATGGTACTTTCATATACCAACAAGAACAAGAGTATTACTAATGTCATTAGAAAGAACTGGGGTATCCTACAGTTGGATGATAGGCTTAGAGCACTTGTAGGTCCTCACCCCCAGCTTTTCCTACAAGAATACTAGATCTTTAAGGAACATGTTATGAAAGGCGACTTCAAGATCAACTACTTACTGTTAGAATGGGTACCTTTCCATGGCGCAGTTGCAATCAGTGCAAATACATACTGGGCAGGAATAACTTTAGGCACCCAGACAGGTGTGCCAAATAAATTCGATTATGCAGACTGTAGGACAAGGAACATAGTTTATTTAGCCATCTGCACCAAATGCCAGGCTTTCTATGTCGGTATGATGAATAGAACGTTGAGGGAAAGGGTTAGAGAGCATTTGTATGCGATCAACAGGGAGAATGACAGGAACGCACTGGCTAGACATGTTCTATCGCAAGGCACCACACGCACCTTTGAGTTCTTAGTTATTGAATTGATACATTGCCTAATCTCAATGTGGTGTGTAAGTAACTTCACTGAAAGGGAAGAATGTAAATAGATCATCAGAATGAAAGCAGATGAAGGACATGGCCTCAATGAGAGGGTTACTTTGAAACCCTTTCTAGTCAGTCATCTTAAGCATTAGCAGTTATTTCTTGCTATACCTTTGACTTTCTCATGTTTCTTGGTGTTAGTAGGAATATATATTTTTAGAAGTTTTTCAGTAGTTTCATACACTTTAAATGTTTTTATTACATGCTGTTTTTATATGCTCTCGTATTTTTAAATATTTATATGCCATTTTCCATCAGAAATGTTAAGTTATAATCTATTACTACATCCATTTTAATGTCAGTTAAATTTTGAAGTTTTAGTTTTCACAATATGTTTGACTTATCTATTTAGAAGTTTGACTTTTTACAGTTATGTATTCATACAAAAGCTTTCATTGGTTAACTGTTTAATTGATAAGTGTTTAAATACAGAAGTGATGAAGTGTTTTATTAAAGTCTGAAGAAGCGTCCAGAGTAGATGTGAAAGCGCCAACAACCCATGGAATAAAGTTATTTTGCTGTTCAAGTAAAAAAATGTATTGATTTTTGCTTTTTTGGTTGATGGTTGGCTTCGATAGTCGTGGTGTACCTGCACCTTGATATTGACATCGTATCATACGCTTTCTCCAAGTCTAGAATGCCCAGTCGGACACTCTCCTCAAATCTAGCTTCTCAAGTATCTGGCTCACTGCAAACATCAGGTCAATTCTGCTGCATCCTGATCTGAATCAGAACTGCTAATCTCCCACCTTACATTCTACTACTATGGAGCATGTACATGCATAGACATGCACACACACAAAAATACTGGATACCTACACCTATGCATACTATGCACATATAGTGTGAATACACACACTGCAGTGTATTCACTGTGCATACACAGATTGCACCACACAAACCTGTACCCCAGTACACACAACATGCATAATGTACAGTAAAAGTATTTGCCCCCTTCCCAATTTTTTTTGCATGTTTATCACACTTAAATGTTGCAAATCAAACAAATCTAAATATTAGGCAAAGATAGCCCAAGTAAACAAAAAACGCAGTTTTTAAGTGACGATTTTATTTAAGGGAAAAAAAAAATAGATATATCTATATCTATATCTCTCCAAACCTACATGGCCCTATGAAAAAGTAACTGCCCCCCCAACTTAAATCATGAAGTAACTGTGGTTACACATTTTTGGGAAAGCAGAGTTCAATTTCGCTAGCCACACCCAGGCCAGATTACTGACAGACCTGTTGAATCAAGGAGATCACTTAAATAGAACCTGTCAGAAAGTGAAGTAGGCCAAAAGATCCCAAAAAGGAGGAAATTCATGCTGTGACCCAAAGAAATTCTGGAACAGATGAGAAGTAATTGACATATCGGTCTGGAAAAGGTCACAAAAATGTTTCTAAGGCTTTGGGACTGCAGCGAACCATGGTGAGAGCCATTATCCACAAATGGAGAAAACATGTAACAGTGGTGAACCCTCCCAGAATTGGCCGGCCTACAAAAGTTACAACAGCGCCGTGATGACTCATCCAAGAGGTCACAAAAGCACCCTGAACATCTAAAGAAATGCAGGCCTCACTTGCCTCAGTTAAGGTCAGTGTTCATGATTCAACCATAAGACTGGGCAAAAATGTCATGCATGGCAGTGTTCCGAGGCAAAAACCACTGCTGACCAAAAAGAACAGAGGCTTGTCTGACTCAAAAAAACATCTTGATGATCCCAAACACTTTTGGGAAAATATTCTGTGGACTGACTAGGTGTGCGTTCAGTTACATCTAGCGTAAAACAGCATTTCAGAAAAAGATAATCATGCCAACAGTCGGTGGTGGTCCTGAAGGAGAATGTCCGGCCATCAGTTTGCGACCTAAAGCTGAAGCACACTTGGGTTCTGCAGCAGGACAATGATCCAAAAACACCAGCAAGCCCACCTCCGAGTGGCTTAAAAACAAAGTGAAGGTTTTTGCCATGGCCTAGTCAAAGTACGGACTTTAATCCAATTATGATGTGGCATGACCTTAAAAAGGGCAGTTCATGCTTGAAATCCCTCCAATATGGCTGAATTAAAACAATTCTGCAAAAAGAGTGGTTCAAAATTCCTCAACAGTGAAGTGAAAGACTCATTGCCAGATACCACAAATGCTTGACTGCTGTTGTACCTGCTAAGGGTGGCAAAACCAGTTATTAGGTTTAGGAGGCAATTACTTTCAGAGCCATGCAAGTTTGGAAATTTTTTCCATTAATAAATAAAATCTCTTAAACTGCATTTTGTTTTTACTTGGGTTATCTTTGTGTAATGTTTACATTTGTTTGAGGATCCGAAACATTCAAGTGCGACAAACATGCAAAAAAATAAGAACGGGGCAAATACTTTCTCATTGCACTGAATAAAATATATACACCACACATGCATATAAATTGACACAAAGTAGATTTACACGTTTGTAAGTATACAAACATCTACCTAAAAGGTGTCATTAATGTATGCAGAAGCAATGTGTTTTTTCTGCATCTCCACTTACAATGAACTATATCCAACCCTATCTAACCAAGAAGCAAAGATAGATTATATATATATATATATATATATATATATATATATATATAATAACCAAGGGTGGCAATACTTCTGTGCTTACATTAAACTTGGAGAAAACATTCTGGACCATTAAGTTTTTGATAACACCGTTTGCTAGCTCAAACTACAGACAAAATACTGCTGGATTAATTACAAACTGTGAAGGCCTTCAGAAATACCTCATGGGATAAGTACTGGGGCCCACTTAAACACTTCTGTTAATATAATGTTGACGTACTGCTTTGTAATGTTAAGTAACTGCTTACATGACAGCTAAACCCTAGACCATGATGCCACTTTAAGCCACCAGATTCAAAGTGTATCTGGTCTACATGCTATTACATTAACAAAACCTACACGCACCTCTACCACCTCAGACTCCCTCTGATGAATGACACCCACTTCTAGCCAGAAAGCCCTGCAAATACTCTACAAGGTAGCCAACAATGCAGCAAGCCATCCACAACTAAGCCACTGTACTCCCTTTAGCTACTATGGCTCCCGATAAACAGGTGATGCAATCAGGCCATGTATGCAGTCATTAAAATGGCAGACTTAATTCCCTCACAGAGATGAAAATCTACATAAAAACGTGCTACAGACTGCAAAGCTGTTTAAGAGCCGAGATGCCCTGGGGTAAGAATCTACATGGGAAACCAGACTTTCTCTTGACTGCTGTCTGGTTTAGAGGACAGTCTGGCAACAACTTCCAATGCCAGAAGTCTCCTGCTGATCCACAACTGCCATGTGCATTATTTAGACACCGCCTCTGACCAAGATCAAATTTTCTTCCACTTAAGCCACTCTACTGGCTGTATTAAGTCTGCAATCCTTTTACCGTATTTCATATAAATGTAATTCATCTGGCCCTTTAAAATGCTGCATTTGCCAGAGATTCATAGGCAAATACTAGGCTCAGTGTGCAGACTATTACAAGCCTGTCCAAAAAAAAAAAAAAAAGGGCCAGAATCAAACCTTGCATCTCTTAAAGACCTTAACTGCAACCGTCAGTGGTCAAGACCTCCATCTCAAAGTTCCCGGGCCTAGGATTCAATAATGACCTCCGGTCACCGCGTGTGTTCTCTGTGTAATCATTTTCTTCCCAGATATGTGCAGGATGGATTGGCTAAATTATCCACATAAGGAAATCCCAAAGTAAATTTACACTTTGGATTTAAAATTAGGGCTTCCAAAGCAAGCTATAAACTGGACTTGGTATCATTGGCAAAATATGCTACAACCCTAAAAATACAAAACAGGAGATTTACATGTAATGCAGAGAGTTGTTGTTAGTCTTCCGCTGTGGCGACCCCTAACTGGGAAAAGCCGAAACTCCGGTCCACTAATGATTGGCAGTTGTTTTATGGTGTAGAGTTGCCAGCCCGACGTCCAACCTTCAACAAAGGCACGCCCATTCAACACATGCCTTTCGAACACCCACTCAACCCCGGAGAGAACATGCAGACTCCACACAGAAGGCACTCCCAACCCAAACAGAGAATCGAATGGGAAAACTTCTTGCTGTGAAGCAACAACGCTACCGCTGCACCACCGCTTGAGATTACAGTTACATGTAATGCAGAGAGAAACCACCAACATCAACTAAGTTGAACCCCCCCCCCCCCACTGAACAGCAACACTAACTACCACAAATGTTAATTTAAGTGAATGGGTTTGTCTAATTGGTTCTAAATTTAACTAGGTGGAACTGCAGGACCAAATGAACTAAAAATGGCTACATCCTGTGCTTCTTCCTTCTACTCCCAATAGAGAAGGTATATAACCAACTGCAGAGAAGCAGATTGAACCCGTATTTTTGAGGGTGTCAAAACTACATGACAACCAATGCACACATCAGTTTAACCAGTCAGCTATGTAAAGACGTTGAAAGATATTTTAGTCATTGTTATCTCCTAATGTGTACTACTGGACAACCATTTGTCATGGGAGAGCATGTGCGACTGACAATTTTTATGAAAATGCCAATGAACTACACAAGTATTATTCATGTTGACTTGGTGTATTTAGATCCATTTAACCCTCAACTCCAGTATGACTCATCACATGACCAAATTTTGGAACCAAAAGATTATAGGTGGACTGGAAACAGGCTTGATCCTAGAAGCAATGAGCAAGATTAAATATGCACGTTACTGCTAGAATAAAGGAGAGATGTTTAACTTGGCTGTGCAACAGATCCCTTTTATTGTAGTGCTCATAATTCTACCATACCAATACAACCACATGCATCAAAATCTGCGCATGGTGCCAAGGGGAGGTCAATACTTAATATTGTTCAGAATTATATGAAATGGAAGCATTACCCTCAACACCTTAAAGAAATAGGCTATTTCTAATGGAACAAGTTTCAACAGCAAAAAGTGTACCTTGTTGCACTTCAGTGTGAACGATAGATACCCTCAATAATGAAATTCTACCTACAGCTCACTATGCAAGAACTCTGCATTGGTATTATGATAAACAGATCATAGATATGTCAATACCACAATAAGTAAAAACTGTGGAAGTTTTAGGGATACCTTTACTAAAACTGCTGAAGTATTAGGGATACCTTTACAACAAATTTTCCAGGATACCCAGAGGTTCTGTTAACATTTTTTAAAACAACGCTAAATCCTACAGAAATATGAAGAGTGGAAAGGAATATTAAGGGCTGGGAGAAGTAGACAGTATAGCTAATTTGCGACAACTTGTAGACAGTTGCAAAGAAAAAAAAAATCAGATGGAAAGCACACATTTAACCATTTTAGGGCACATTTAGAACAGCTAGATGCATTAGTAAGGGCAGGCACATGTGCTCCTGAACACGGAATGTTGAAGTTTAAAATTTGTCCAGGTTCATGCGGTACAGAGTCCCAAAGCAAGAGTCAATGAATGGAAGGAGCAGTTACCTACGAGGAGGACATTTTAGAAATGGTCCAGAGTGTTGACAGAGGATGAATACACTCTAGTTTGAGAATTATACCCAGTTTAGTTTGTTCAAAATACTGCAGGTATGAGGTCCTATTACAGGCAGTGAAGCAAATTTACCAATTTTGTATCAAGTGGATTCAAGTTTACCGTGAACTAACTTGCTTAGTTTAGCAATGGCAGCAAAATTAAAGAACAGTTGCAAGCACTATCGTTACTGGACACAGTGCCACTATGCATGAAGACTTTGGATACTTTGAATACCCTAAAGGCATTTTTGGTGCCAGTTCTTAGGATCATGTCTGGGTGGGCAGTTCAACCTGTAGGCCCTAGGATTTTTCTAAGCTGATAGTCCAGGAGGGTAGCACCTTAAAGGGTCCAAGGTACACTGAAAACTCCAGGGAGTAGGTGCCTGGAACTGTTCCAGTATGGAAGAAATGACTGGTGCTTTCCCCGAGATGGTGATAAAACTATAGTTGTTTTACCTCTGTTTTTAGAGAACACCACTGAAATAATCAATCCAGACCCTATTAAGTCAGGTGACTGAATGACAGGATGGCATGAATGTTGCTTAACAGATAAGGATTTAAATTATTTTAGAAAGATCCTTTCAGAAAATATAAACCAGTTAAGAGTCTGGAGTCTTGGACATTGGATTTTAGCCACATTTCAGAGAATGTCAATACATATGGTCAATACTGGGAAACCCGCACTTGAACAGGAGCTTATTGCACAGGGTTCTAACTTTCGTGCAGAAGACTGAGTTTGTCTTTTGAAAATAATTAGAGACCCTATGCTAGAAGGACGTGTCGAGGGGAAAAACACCAGAATAGAGTTGCAGATCACAAGAATGCAAGTGTTAAGTCACTAAATTATCCATAATTGTGAATGTGTGCGTTACGGAAGAACAGTGCCAGGGCCACTGGATATGATCACTGGCTCTAGACTGATGGTCACTGTAGATGCAACACTGACCCCATGCGCAAAAGTGGGAAAAGGGGGATTACGACTGGGATACAATTTGTGTGTTAAAAGCTTAAAAATGTGTGATGAATCAAGCAAGTTGTTTTGTATGCACATTAACAGAAGGTAGGCAAAGAGTATTGTTGTTTACTGTGTGGGAAACTGTACATGTTAAAATCTAGAAAGTGTGATATAATGGTATGGAGAAGACAGTGCAAGCTGTAGTTGTACTTGGGTTAGATAGTAATTTAATGCAGGGTAGGATAATTAGAATTATTGTAAAAGGAGATGCTATACTGAAGGGGACTAGGCACAGGTACTAAATATACTGTGCCACACCTAATCATAAGTGCATTGGTGTACATGGAGTCATTAACAGAAATACAGCTATTCTGTGCAAATAAAGTAGCTCAAGTATCGGAATGGATATCCACTGCTTCAGTCAGTGGAGAAAAGCAAGGGATTATAAAGGTAAGCTTACTCAAGTAGCATAGGGTATGGGTCTCAGTTTGGGTGGATACTGGTTAAACACTGATGGTTTGCTGAAGTAAAGGCAGTTTCTAGTTTAGGGACACCTTACAGAAATCTGAGGAAGTAATTCCAGAGTAAAGGACTATACGAGGTAGAGGGTGGTCTCCTAGCTGCTGCTAACATTGCAGATCATGAAATTGCCCTATCTGAAATACATATTTGGAGTAAAACTTTGTCTTGTAAATGAGAAGCTGCTGAAGGACACATCCGAGTGGCAGTTACTGAGGATAGTCTACTAGGTCTTCTCTCTACAGGAGTTACTGCAGGTGAAGTTCAAAAACTGCAGGGATAAAGAATTTCTGTTGGGTACATAAGGAGCTTTGGCTGGTGTAGTAGTAGCACAAAAATTAAAATGCCTCATTTAAGTTGGACAATATGATATGATAGAAGCAGACTAGACTGAGCGAGTGTAGAGTTTAGTACATGTAAGAAGATATTAAAACAATGCACACTAGTCAACGGGGAAAGACGAGAAATGTGTCTGTACAGAAAAGTGATTTTAATGGAAAAAGGGAGGGCACTGAAAAACTGAAGATGGTCTAAATGGGCTGGTGTTGTGGGCACATGGGGAGTAATTAGGCTGGTATTAAGGTGATTTGGAAATTGGCTAAAAGAGGAGTTAAACAGGCATGACACCTCAGGCTAGAGCAATGTCAAATCAGCCTGAGCAGTAGCTGAAATTCTGTAATGGCAACAGCAGAAAGAAACAAACAAAAAAACAAACAGACAAAAAAAAATGCAAGTTCAAATAAAAGCCAGAGTTGTGGTAATGCAAAAAAAAAAAAAAAAAACACAGTCCAGGACACTTTACAGCACATACAGACAGAAAAGCACGGAATGTAAAACATAACCTTTTTTTAAACCCAAGTAAAAAAAATGCGATTGTGCAGCCATTTGCTGAGTTTAGAAAGGTCCTGCACTGGCTAAAGTTTCATTTTTGGGCAACAGGCCAAATGAGAAGTATAAAGCACACGTACAAGTTCCACAATGTGTGCACTACCCATTCTCTTAAGTGTATGTGGGTGTAGTCATGCAGTACTGTTCTTAAACTGGATAACCTTTAATAAAGCACTCAAATGGATATTCTGAAGGGCCTTGGTCTACAGAAAAAAAAAAAATTCTGTACATTCCCAAACCACAGAATCCAGAGATACCGAGTTATAACCAAAAACCACAACTAGATGTCAAAAGTTGAAAATGGGGCCAATTCAGTCACATTCACCCACTACAAGTAAAAGAAAGTGGTGCATTTCTGTGTTATGCTCCCCTACAAAACAAAGTTCTCTCAACTCCCAAAACCCTAAACCTCCTGCCAAACTAGAAGTGATGGCTTGCTTACAGGAATGACCTTACAATGAAACTTAGAGAAACTTGCATAAATATACTTCAGTGGGCACACTTTAAGCAAATTAGTAAATCAGTGTCACTGGCAATGTCAATGCAAATTAGCTGTTATGGCCTCAGACCAATGTACACTACTCTATACTGTACAACCGGCGGTGGGCTACAACACATTTTGAAGACCCACCTAACCCCTACCCTGGAATAATACCACCACTCCCCTTTCACAACCCCACTCAAGAAATGCTTCCCCTGCAATATGCTTGTGCATCCAAGAAAACTAGACTACAATAATTCTACCAAATAAAAAGATTGAGAAATAAAACCTGTAGGAGGGAGCATTACTAAACATGCAGATAAGCTGCATACTAGAATCACTTTCAAAGCGTTCATGTCACCGAATTCAATTGTAAGCAAATCAGTTAAGCCGTCGCTGTTCTATCAAGTTATACAAACTCAAAGGGCCCAACTCGTAAGCAATCACTACACCGCATTATAACTCTCGCCAAAATTAGCAGCTGCACCAAGAGTTTTACGTCAATCAAGACAAATTGAACGATTCTTACTCTTACACACTTATCAGTTTCACTTTCTTCCCCAAAAAGTGAAATAAGCGAGGCCTAGCAGGGAATGACTCAATGTAGCGGATGGGGCTACACCGCTGTCACCAGTGACTTCTAAACACTGGCTGCCATCTTTCAACCCATGATATAAATACATCTTAAGGATATCAAAGACTCAAATTTAGCCTACATTGTATTGTAGAACATTATACTGTCTTGTACACAGCTCTCCAGAACATACACGTTTCAACATACAGCTACTTAGCAGTAACAGCCCATGACCCACTTACCAGGGCGCAAAGAACTCAACAAGAACGAGGTCGTGTTGCCCGACGCCGCTCTCGAAGTCGTCATCAGTAAATTCAAGTACGTCTGAGGCTGCAACGAAGGTAAATAGCAGAAAGAAAAAATAGACAACAGGTCTCAATAACTGCAACATGACGTGAACTTGAACTGACACAAACCAGCGTGTCCAGAAGTGAGAGATGCGACAAATTAGAGGAGAAAAACGTCAGTCTCTCTTTTACAATTATGACCCACTTACTACCCCCCAAAAAACCTAGAAAATATAAGAGTTATCTTCTCAAAAGACACTAACGTGCCACAAAAGATGGAAAGGTGGAACACTGAAAGCAGCCAAAATTGAAAAGCGATTTCAGCTTAACAAACACTGCAAGCGATAGTTCCCGGCCCCGGATTCTGTGTGTGGCAACATATCATTGGACACGAAAACCATTAGCTGGCAACTATAGAACCAATCAGAACACGTGGTACCTTTCATTCCGTGCGATGTTTGAACCTGCCCAGATAAAACTTACGTAGTGCGGAACTTAGATCCGCTTGTTTTGGGGGTTGTATGTTTTAAGTGTTGCTACTCAAGAATTTTAAAAAGTAGTAAAGCCAAAAGACACAAACAGTGTACTGAAAAGAAAATAGACTACAGTTATTGTTCTGTTTGCAAGGCTAAAGGCAAATATATCACAAAGGGGCAAATTTAGTGTAAAATAGAAAATGCCGATGATGCAATTAATTTTTCCCTAAGTAAACGGAGTATGAAAGGTTTAAAAATCTGATTCAGGGGGAGGCTACATACTTCCAAATGTCCAGATTTTCACAGAATGCCCAACTTTTACCTCATATTTTGGTCTGATATTAGAAGCTGTGATTTTCTGGCAAAGCTCTGAAAATTTGAATAATGAAACAACGACAGACATTTAAGTTTCAGAGTTCACATTCTTCACAAAATGCATGCAAAACCTGATGTTCTAGCAAAGTTCTAATTTTAAAAGAGCAGTAATTAACACCTCTCATTAATGCTGGATGTTTGTACCTCCTTATTTTTGATTTTATCCCTATTTTTTGTGCTAAGAGGTTGTGAGGTATGGGTGGCTACTGGCTATTACCCAGGTGATGTGTTCGGTTTATCACTAGGCTATATTTTCCAGCAGCTCCACATCAGATGTGGATTTTTGAATTTGTACACCAACTACTAGCAGCACTAGAGAGAGCGTGTTTCTGAACAGTATAATTGTTCACAACCGAAAAAAAAAAATACAAAATAAATAATCGTAAGCCTTGATAGTGCTGCACATAATTATTAAAAAAATGTACTATAGGTAATATCAAGTGCCTGATTACACGTAGAGATATAACCTCTAACAGTTCTATGGGGTGTTCTTGATTTGGGTGACTATGTTTTGTTAGAGAATGTGAAAAATTGCACCTGCCCTTCCTGGCTTAGCTGTGCAGAGATGTACAGATCTCAACTGGCATGGAGATAACCGAGATTTTTTTTACAAGCCCTTGCAATTAGGAAGGAAGAGGAGTGAGGGGACCAGCATGATTTTGGTAATATGAAAGGAAATGCGTAAAGAGGAAAACTTGCATTATGAAAATAAGCAGAAAATAGTTGGACAGTCATGATAAACCAGCATATCATCCATGCTAGCCATAACAGAAAAGTTTGACAGGCCACCATGAGTCAGAGCACCACCCCAGTCATACCTCTTAAGAGTAAGAAATCTGGACGAAGCCATATAAAAAGTGGTACAAATAGGGACGATTTTGAAATATTGCTCTTACAGACTTAGAAAGTTGATAGAATAACAGGTTTTGCATCAGCATGAACTTTATGAAGGGTATGATGTCTGAAACTCAAATGTCTCATTATTTTCTAACTTCAATGTTTAATGATTTGCCAGAAAGCCACAATTTTATGAAAACTGGACCAAACATATAAGGCAAAAATCTGGACATTCTGTGAAAATCTGTACAGTTGAGCGATATGACCCCAGGGGGGGATTTAGGCATCGACGTAGGGGCGCACCACCCTCTTTTTGTTATTTGGAACCCCATTAAAATCAGAAATTAACTTTACTGTTATTTTGTTGAAATCGGAAAATATGCCACCAAAAATTGTACATTTTCCGTTTTCAAATGACAGACTTTTTCCTTCCAAAGTCGTATGGTAAAACGTAACTGGGGCAAGAACGACAGCGGGCGTATGCTACGTACACTATAGCGTATGTTATGGCCAGTCATCGGGTCCCCCGTTATGGCCAGTCACCCCCCCCCCCCAAAAAAAAAATCACTTTTTCTGCTTGCTGCCTATTTTGCTTGGATGAGAGGTGATGGCTGGTACAGTGGCGCCAAATGTTATTGGCTGCAGGTGTATTTGGCGGGCTGCTTAACTGTTAAATATAGCTGCAGTAGAATCTTTTTCTAGATTTTTTTTCCTGGTTTTGGAGCTGCTGAGCCGAGAGAGCGCGCTGTGACACTGAGTGGCCGCGTGTCCTGCCAGTTGACTTACTGAATGGTTTTCTCCATCTTCGTTTTTATCGTTGTTTAACGAAGTTACTTTGGAGCATAATAAAGTCTCAGAAATCTCTATAGGATGCAGTCCCACGATCTCTAGCTCACCTCATGAATAGGTCCACTGATTCTATGCATTTTGGAACAAAGTGGATAAGGTAGGATGGGGCTTGATGGCTGCAAAAGCAAGGGGCAAAAGCAAAAATAATGTAAAATAAGTTGATAGGAAAAAGGGTGTCAGTCGAATAGCAGGAAGCCTTGTTGTGATGTTTAGTAGCAATAAAACGAAATGTACAAAATGTCTTTGTTTGACCTTTGAAAATGTTTATAATGTATTAAATGTTTATAATGTGGATGGGTAACAAAGTTCACACTGCGGATCACACCAACAGCACTACTAGATAGGGGGCAAGGGTACTAGCTGCTAGTACAAGGGTCTAGGAAACTACTAAAGGGGGTGAATACCGCACAACGTGGCTGGGCTAATATATGCCTACGGGCAAATAGCCCACTACCAGCCTATGAACCTATTGGTTGCACAAAGGTGAGCAATTCATTTGGATTGCAATTTAGTGGTGATACATTTGATTGATCTCCTTACGAAGTAAGTTCCTAAACCAATCCTTGTATTAAAACAGAAGTTGAAATTGCATAGATAGCTAAATTTCCAAAGTGGAATAATTGGCTTGCTGATTGGATGGCTTGTTGACTGACTTAAGGGAAATATTTAAATTGCGTGAAATATTGAAGTCTACCTTACCAGTTATGAAATAGATGCATCACAATATTGTAGAGTCATACTGCACATTATGGGATTGTCCAGGGTATTGCCATCAGCAGTGAAAATAACATGTGCACAAAACGAAATAATTATCATAAGGTGACGGTTTGTTTAAAAGAGCATGGCTCAGTGGACCAAAGATAATTTTTTTCTTTAAGAAAACATTAGTTTGGGAATTTTATAAAGTGATTAAGGAATTCTATACTTCATGGGCAATTTTTGATTGGAGTCTGAAATCCTGGTGCTAAAGATGCCATAATTAAGTCTTTCTTTCTTAGACCCAGCTGATTGAACCATCTGTTTAGTAAATGAAATAGTAAAGGAGCTCCAAGTCTTTTGGGTTTCTAATGCCATGACGGGAATGGACCCCATTCCCAAGTCCAAGTACAATTAAAGTTCATGAAATTAGTATTGTTTTAATCTTTGTCAGTCAGAAGTGCTCTTTGCAGTACCTGCAATATGCCCAGTAATGACTCCTCGTGCAGTTCGTATGGGGTTACATATATTGGTTATATGTCTAAGATTGTAGATTTATTTTAAGACCCATTGGTCCTACTACTATTGGAACTGTCTGGCTATCTTTCTTCTACATTGCTCTCGTTTCTGCCTGCAAATCCTGATATTTTATATTTTATGATTTAGTGTCTCTGTACGCAGCACACTGTAGTCAATAGGTGTGGCAATTTCAATAATCAATGCTACTTTTGTCGTCTTTTCATGAACCACTATATCTGGTTTTCTGGCATCTGTCTTTTGAACTGTTCATAATGAGTGATCCCATGTGATGTAGACTTCATTTTATGTGATGCTTTGTGGCTCATGTTTCCAGTGTTTTTCAGCCACTTCAATGCAGTAATGTTTGCACAATCCCCAGTGCAACAGTCTTGCCATGTTGTTATGCCTTTCAGTATACAGTCCTTCTGCCATTAGTATGTCACAACCAGCAACAAGGTGCATAACTTTCCAATTTTGTTTTACAAAACTTATATTTGTCTGTTTTTCCCCCATGTTCAATGGAGTTTGTAAACCAGCATGTACATAGCTCACTGTCTTGGGACACCAAAATTAACCTTTCATCTATTGGTTTGAATTCGCCTCTTCTTAACCATTCCTTTGTTTGCTTCTGATCAACATGAGGTTCTTCCAGAAGTTTTCTATGCTTGCAACTATATTTATGCATTTTCCACTTGCCTTCTCATCTGATCCTTCACCTTGTATTTTTTTCTTTTGTTTTTTTGGCACATTCAGTTGCTGCCTGACTTTTTTATCCACTTCTGGTTTGATTTCCATTCCTGCTTGACGCCAATGTGCTTCTGCTAGATTAAGCAGAGATGTTATCTTAGATTTATTTTTCTTGCATTTCAAAACTTTCACTACGTTTGGGTCTTGTGAGGTCAGTAGATGTGTGGAGTCCCACTATTGCAGATCTATACATGTAATCCGTTTCAAGGAGGCCTATCCCTCCTTCGGAAAGGTTAATATATAAATTTGGTAGGCACTAATTTTTATAAATAACTTGGTGAGCATGAGGCATCCTTGTTTTTTTTGTCTAATATATCCAACATGTTTTGTGGCCAGTCAGTCACTCCACTCCAAAACTGTTAATTAGTACAGGAAGAGCAAATAGGTTTAGAGCTTGGATTTTGTTCCAATATGTCAATGCTGTTTTCAGAATTGGTTTTCTAAAGTATTCCTTACTAAGTTTTTATTCACATTTGTTCATGTTTGTTGTTGATCCTTCAGTTCCCAAATGTTTATACACTCTTGCTCAAGTTCTTTATCGCATTCTTGTCCCAAACTGATGTTTTTGGTGCTGCAGTTTTCCTGCTTTAAAGTTTGCTTTTGCACATTTATCAAGATCAAATAACATCTGAAAAAGTTTTGACCACTTGCAGTTGTGCTTTCAGGTCCTCATGTGATCTATACAGTTTTAAATTATCGACAAAGAGAAGATAAGTCTTTACACTTTTGTTTTCTAGGAGCCAAATTATAGCCATAGCCTAAGCTGTTAAGTTGACAGCTTACTGGGTTAAGGGCAAGGCAGAATAACAGTGGTGGACAGGGTCACCCTGGAATATCCCTCTTTGAATTTTTTATCCCTGGAATAATTTGTCCTTTATACTTGGTGGCTGTGTGTGATTAGTATTTGGGGATGTTGACTGGATGTGGTGCACTGGTGAGGGGTTGTTTGGGCCTGATGGCTTTGCTTGGATTGAACAGCTTCTTTTGGGCCATGTCGTCAAGTTCCTGTATGGTTATTTGGGCTGTGTTGGGGTGCCTTCTGTGCGGAGTCTGCATGTCCTCCCTGTGGTTGCATGGGTTTCCTCTGGGTGCTATGGTTTCCTCCCACATCCCAAAGACATGCTGTAGGTGGATTGGACAGTCTAAATTGGCCCTAGGTGTGTGTGTGTGCCTTCTGTGGAAGGTTGGGCGCCGGGCTGGCAACTCGACACCATAAAACTCCACTGCCAGTCATGAGCAGACAGGTGATCTGCTGTGGCGACCCCTAACTGGGAAAAGCCGAAAAAAGATCATGGCTTAATTGCAAAGTGATCTGCCACTGTTTCGTGATCACTGTAATGTAGTCTGTCAGTGCAGGGTGTATCTTATACATTTTTAAGAACTTTTTTTATCCATGAATGTGGGATAGTATCAAATGCTTTTTTTATAGTCAGTCTTTGCCATACTTTGATTCTTCCCCTTTTTACAGTTCTCCACTATGACTTTTTATTTAACAACAAATAATCTTTTGTTCCATATGACTTTCTTTTATTGCCCTTTTGCTCTACTGCCATAATTGAGTTTTCTTCTAAATGACAACTCTGTCAGCATAATTTCCAGTGTATAGTTTATACATAGTCGAAAGGCAAGTTATTGGCCTATAGTTTTTAGGGTAGCTTGCAGGTACACTCTTGAGTAGCAGCATTGTTTTTCCTGTTAGCCAAGTTGGAGTCTGTTCAGGATGCGCATATAAATAGTTCTTACTCCTAGCTAAATCTTTGTGCAAAGATGTTAATACTTTTAACCAGAAGTTGGGTATGGTATATGGGCCTGGAGTTTTACAATTGGAGGCTTTTCTTAACTTTGTTTCAATCTCTGTGGCTGTTACTTCATCCCATTTCATATCGTGTTACCTTTAATCTTCTTATTCTTTCTTTTACTTCTATCTATTTAGCATCGTTATGTTCCACAGGAGTTTCATAAATATTTCTCCAGAATGTATCTATTTCTTTTTTGGTGTTCTTTCAATTCCTTTTACATTATTTCTCAACTTTTTGGGGTCATCAATAAATTGCTTCTTTTGTATTTTTCCTTTATATTTTTCTGTGTATCTTCCGAGTTTTAGCTTGTTTGCGATGGTGCATATTAGATCCTGGTCTGTTTTGATACTGTGCATTGCTATTACTTCTGTCTTTCTTAGCATTTTTGTTGATCTGTTCCCTCTTTTATGTTCTTGTAACAGTGACACAACTGCTTTATAGTTTTCTCCATTTGATACTTCCATGACGGTATTCAATTTCTCCCCTTCCTTTCCCTCACTACCGTGTGTTCTTTCAGTAGGACTTTATCAGTTTAGCTGCACAGTAATATATCCTGTTTACCTCTGTTATATTGCATTGCTCTCTATGGACAGTCCTAATAACTGTTTTATCAAACATCTGACTCGTTGGGTTTTATTAACCTTCTGCAGTCTTTCTTTGATTTTATAATGTCTTTCTATCTCTTATATCAAGCAACTCTTCGCTTAGCTCGTTTTCTTCTAAACTGAGGGCACATTTTTATTTTCCATTTCCTGTGGGCATTCTGTAGAAAGTTCTGTCATCTTCCTATGGCACATTCTCCATTTTCATCCTGTGCCATCCGTTGCTCTGTTATATGGGAACTTACTGAACTTACTGGCCTATCACTCCTCAACATTGACTGCATCAGTTTTCACAGTTTACTGTTCCTTCCCTTGCTTATACTGGTTTCCTATTATAGGTTCCAAAATATCTTCATATGGCACCTGACCAATTGCTTCCTCTTCCACTGGTTTCCACTTAATGTGGATATCCATTACTCAATCCTGTTGTGATGCTTTCTGAATTAGATGTTCTACACCGAATCCTTCACTTCGTAGGTACTCCATAACCTCATTTTCTATTTCATTAATTTCATAATTACTAATCTGCTTTTCCTTTTTGTCTTATTTTTTGTATTGTCAAGTTTTCCATATCCAGATTCCTTTGCCTGTATTTCTCTGAATATTTTTTGTGCTCCTCTTTTTGTATTGGTTAGTTTTGCTTTCTCCTTTGTACAAATATTGCACCATATTAAATCCCTTTTCCTTTCCCATGTCCGTATTTCTTCCGATGTCTACTGATTTTCCTGTTTCTCCTTACTTTGTGGACTCGCTCCATCTTTCTGTGATGCATCTGTGTTATACCTTCTACACCAAATCCTTCACACTTGCAATATACAGGATGGCATGTACATTGTGATAGTTATTGGAGATAAGTGGCTCAGAACACTAAACGACAAGAAGAAAGCATGATAAAGGAACTTGCCAAATAGTCTGAGAGAGGATAAATGCTACACATATCCAAGCATTAAAAATGTATGCATATAAAGGCTTAATTAGGAGACTGTGCTGACCTACTGCAGCATTTCAAATCTCCTACAATCTGCACCCAAAAAAAATCTCAGAGGAGTTAGGAAAAGAAGTAAGCAAGTTAGTCTGTGGTTGTTGTGACCATTGCTGCACTTAAAAATTCAAAGAATCATTTTAATAATTATCAAACTGATAATGATCTGAAATTGTGAAAGGATAAAATGCATGTATAAAATAACTTTATCGATTTGCACAAGTCCAAAAGCGTAAGCTGCTGTTTTTTTTCTTGCTGGGCTGCTACAACCAAGTGCAAGAAGGTGAGTGAATAGCTAGTGTGAGTTATAGGGATCTCTTCAATACTAAGACCAGTAAGTTCAGGAATACCCACAACTTGATGCCCAAAGCAAAGCTTACTTTTATCTCTTAGAGCAATAAATCTGGACAAAGCCTAAAATGGGGAGACAAAGGTCCAAAAACAGGGGCAGATTTAAAACATTGCTCTTGACTTGAAAAGTTGCTAGAATAACAGGATATGTATTAGCATATATTTTCTGAAGGGTATAAAGTCTGAAACTCTAAAGTCACTAAATAGTGATATGTTAGTCCTCGGCTGCAGAAATGAGGAACAAACCAAAGATCTGGACACTCCTTTCCTCTTAGTGCAAGGTGTCAAATCTGGACAAAGCCAAATATAATGGGGTCAAAAGCCCCCCCCAAAAAAAAGACATCTTTTAAATATTGCTCTTATAAACTTAGAGAATTGCTAGAAATAACAAGATTTATTTTTCTATGCATTTTCTGAAGGATATAAAGTCTGAAACTCAAATGTATGTCACTATTTTGTGACTTCAATCCTCAGTTGCCAGAAACCTGTAATAAGGAACAGTCCAAAGATCTTGACATTTTGCAAAAAATCTGGAAAGTTGAAGTATGGCTCCCTCCCATATCAGATGCTGGGCTTGAGTAGGTGCTGATAAATCAAAAACTAAGCATGCGAGTAGTCGCCCAAAAATGCAATGAAAGATGAATATTTAATACAGCACACAGTGGTTGAAACTGTAGATTAATTTAAGGACCTGGGTATATGGGTAACTCCAGCTCTTGATTTTTTTTTTAATCATATCGACCAATTGTTTAATTGTATAACTAAAAAGATTTATAAAGTCTAGGAAATCAGAAATTAAGTCACTGTTCATTAACTTGAACATGAAATATGGAAACCTTATAGGAAAACAAGCACGAGAAAACAGGGAAAGTCAGTGAAAAGAAACTAAGGGTATCTATGGATGTGAAAATTTAAGTTTGCCTCATTGGTAAAAGGTACAAGGCTTGATTCTGATCTCTGGTTATTGGCAAGGCTTAGCTTGGTATTTGCTTATGAAACTAAGACTAAAGTAGGCGAACTTTTACAGCAAGGCAAATATTTAAGAGGTGACTGTATTCAGGTATACAGATATTTAGAGACAAATACCTCTGGAAATGTTTATGGGACACATGGTGGTGCTGCGGTAGCATTGTAGCCTCACAGCAAGACGCGGTTTGGTTCGATTATCAGCTAGAGCGTCTTCTGCGTGGAGACATGCGTGACTGGGCATACCTTCGTTGAAGGTTGTGTGTCAGGCCTGGCAAGCTGGTACGTAAAAATCAACTGCCAATCATTAGCGGACCGGAGTTCCGCTGTGGCGACCCCTAACCAGGAAAAGCCAAAAGACACAAACAAACCTCTGGAAATGTTTATCAGACAGTAGTAGAAAAATCATCAGACAACCTATGTAGAAGATTCTATAAATGAGAAATATACTAATTTTTTTCTCAGATGGAGTAGCTGATGCATAGAATACATTACCAGATTACATTAAAGCAAGCACAAGTTTAGATATTTTTAAGAACATCCTCAACACATTATGGGATCAAATGTTTTGGTATATTGGCAGGCTAGAAGGGCAGTATTGCATGGTCTTGAAATATTTGTATTCAAGTGCACTGTTTGCTGTTTTTTTTTTTTGCTTTATTTGCTTTTTTTTTTTTTTTTCTATCATGGAATATTTCATCTTGCATAATAAGTGAATAAAATGTGTGTGTGGGGGGGCAAACCATATGTCACCTTTTTGTAGTATTTGAGTGGTATTAGAAGTGCAGCCAAATCACTGTCCTTTTTATTGGCCACGGTAGGTGAATTCACGATTGCAGTGTGATTGCATTTCTTTTGGTGTAATAGTCACGGTATTTTTCCGTTATCACGGCAACACTGCCAATGAGTAGTTTGGCATTTTTTTCTGTTATCAGCCCAACATCAGAAAAGAACATTTTTTTTTTGGACTAGAAAGTGGAATACTGATACTCTTATTTTTCTTAAAATTATGTCTGACAGAGTTTTCTGTGATCACTGCAATAGTCGTAATGACCACTTTTTAAGGCTGACATTGGAAAATACCTGTTTTTTTTTGGGGGGGGGGGCTGGAAAGCTGAAATCGATAGTTATACAGTAATTGTTCTTCCTGTTATCAGCTCCACTTTAAAACAGAACTGAGCTGTATATAAAAGCCAAATTGTGCTTCTTTTTTATTTTTTGGAAAAGAAGTTATTTACGTTGACAGGGCAACAGGCAAAACTTCCCAACTTGTAGCTGCCACTTTAAACGAACCGCGATGCTAAATAACAGCTGTTTTCACACTGAAAACTAAAGCACATCTCAAGGCTGATTACTTCATTTCCAGCAGTACTGACAGTCATTTAGGATGCCGCGGCAACACTATGTAAGTGGCAGAACCCAGTGTAAGAAAACCACTTTTCTTGGTAAGAGCTGTATTCCGATTTAAAACGTAAAGCGCCTCAAGCCATTACAGCAGTGCGAGACTAAAAGCACAGGTGTAACATACCAAATACAGATTACTGTACTTTTTAATAAAAGAAAGGCAATATTATACTTTTAAAATGAAGTCAACTCTTCTTGCAATTCAGTGTGCGTTAACGTTGAAGCTGAAAGTGTTGCCCTGTTAACGGAAAAATACCATAGTCACATAGTGGTTAACTTCATATCATTTGAAGAGCAGTCTCTGTTTTCTGTAATGTTAGGAATTGTGTGGTGGGAGGCAGGTCAGTTTGACCTCTGCATAAATGGTGGGGTAAAGTTGGTGCTGCTGGATATGATTTCTAAGTTTACATTATTGCACAAGTACAATCTTGTATAGTTACCTATAAAACTATTTAGTTGTATGTTGTCTATACAATGCCAACCATTTAACTACTAAGACTGTGAAATCAAATTAGAGACACTGACTGGAAGCTCTGACCTTATTGCACTCTTTGTATTTTGTAGTTAAATACCATGATCTGATGTTATCCATGTCATTCCTCGCAGTAGGGTCTTGGATCCGAGCCGGCAACTTTAGCTTGGAGACAATTTTCAAGCTCCTCCATCTCCCATAATCCTCTGCTGCCCTCTAACCCTCAGATCTCATTTGCCGCATTCTGTTATGGACGTGATCCTTGGCTCTCGCTCAGATAAGTGCTTTCTATACCTGTTTTTTGCTTAATTTAAATTAGTTTAAACTAACTTTAGATGTTAACTTTAGTGTTAGTCGTTCTTTACCTTCCCTCCCTTAGACATGCTAGCTTTTTGGCAGGGTAGTTCCCCCACTGTAAGTTGGGATTTGGCACCTTTTTTTTCTCCTTAGACTATTTTTAGTCCTTCTTAGTGTAGTTAGTGTTTTCATACTTTGTTAATCTTTCAGTTATGTTTGAGAAACCCATGGGGTTTAAGAAGTGCTCCTCGTGTCGTCAGAGGCTGGCATTGTTTTTGATCTGTGCTGAAACTGGTTTTCTCCCACCCCTACACCCTATTCCTGTTTAGTTCTTAAAGTTGGTAAAATTGGTCTAACAGCTTTTGTGTTATCTGATTGTCTCAAAGGCTTGCTGGTAAACCATATTTCCTGTTTGTAAATTCCTGCATATCATTGGTAGAATCTCCTTGTGTTCTGACTGAGTGCTTCTGAAACCATCTGGAAA
>NC_056739.1:1143962449-1144062449 GCF_019279795.1 Protopterus annectens
CAAATAAACAAGAATTTCTCTTCTCTGGCATACCACAAGCTAGGATGAAGGAGGTATAGGGTTTCCAAATATTAATTTTTATTTAAACTCCACATTTATTAATAATGTTGTTTTGGAATAATACTTCTTAGGGCTGCATTAAAGACTTTTTCATGCTCTACCTTACTGGAGGTTATAGGAAACCTCAAAGATGTGATTGAAGGTCCTAAAATGATAAGGTAGACACTGAATTAGTAGATAGGAAGTAGTTTTAGGGAAGGCTTTCAAGTGAGAAGCTGGTGATTTCTGGGGTGCTACATGATTTGGTGCCTGGATCATTATGATTACAGAAAAAGGGTCATTTACTAATTGCAAACAAAAGAATTAATGCTTTGAACCGTTGCTCTTTCCTGTGGTCTAGAGTTTGTGTACCCCTCTACCTTTCCTAACTGTGTAATGATGAACAACACACAGTGTCTTAGGACATTTGTCACTGTATTTAGTTATCCCGTTTTGCCAGGCCGTGGTGGTGCAGCGGTTAGCGTTGTTGCCTCACAGCAAGAGGTTCTCCCGTTCGATGCTCAGCTGGAGCGTCTTCTTTGTGGAGTCTGCATGTCCTCCCCGTGGTCAAGTGACGCTAAAGACATGCAGATAGGTGTGAGCGTGAATGGGCGTTCCTTCTTTGAAGGTTGGGCGTCAGGCTGGTATCTCGGCACCGTAAAAATCCACTGCCAATCATGAGCAGATCGGAGTTCCACTGTGGCGACCCCTATCCGGGAAAAGCCAAAAGACTTTATTTAGTTGTCCTGTTTTAAGTGCAATATTGGTAACTGGGTTGGGAATTTAACATTTGCTCCTACATTAAAGGAGTCAGTGTCCATTAATGGTCTCAGGGTCTGAACACCAGAAGACAGAGCTTATGAACACATTCATGGGTTGAGCCTGAATAAGTTCAGGGCTAGTACACAGAGAGCTGGGGTGTGAAGGCTGCAAGGGGCTTACTCCTCTGCAAAAAAAGAAAGAGTTGTATGCTTTGTGACTTATGTGTGCGTAGTTTCTCTTGTGATGCAATGTTTTAAGAATGAATATGTTATGGTAACAGTTCTGTGCTTCCCAGTGTTACATAAAAAACCTAACCCCACAAAACCACTGAATTCAATAACAGTTACCTGCACCCAGAAAGTCTTGTAAAATGCCTCCTTAATTCCATTCATTTGCAAGTCACAAGTAATCAGGATGCAGCACAACTGACCTGATGTTTGCATTGAGACCGTTACTTGAGGAGAAGCTAGAGATGAAGAGAGAGTCCAACTGGGCATTCCTAAACTTGGAGAAAGCACATCACAAGGTTCCAAGAAAGCTGATCTAGGCAATACTGCGGTGGTTTGAAGTCCCAGAAACATTGGCAGAATTAGTGCTCGGTATGTACAAGGACCCAGTGACTAAAGTACGAACAGTGTTCTGCCTCAGAGGGGTTCCCAGTGGGAGTGGGTGTACACCAGGGTTCAGCTCTGAGCCCACTGATGTTCATACTGGTGATGGACTACATTAGCAAACAGTTTGGAGGGAACAGATCAACAAAGCTGCTGTATGCAGACAATGTGGCAGTACAGGCAGACTGAGCTAGAACTTCAGCAAAGAATAGGAGACTGGAATGCAAATCTGAAGACACATGGGATGAAACTAAGCACAGATAAGATAGTGGTAATGCCAGCAAATTGGGGAAACAAAAGAAGAAGAGAATAGAAATAGAAGGGAAGACAGTGAAACAGATTCAAGTATCGGGGGGGGGGTGGTTGAGGAGAAAGGTAGTCTGAATGAAGAGGTCAAAGCTAGAATCAGAGGGGCTGCAGCCAACTGGCATAGAGTATCAGGTGTAGTCCATGACAGAAGAATGCCAAAGAAGCTAAAAAGTAAGATGTACAACACAGTGGTATGACCAAGTACTACTGTATGGTATGGACACCTGGGCAGTAAAGGCAGAACAGTTGAAGCTACAGGTGATGCAAATGAAGTACCCGAGAAAGGTTAGGATGCACACTGTGGGACAGACGAAGAAATGAGGACGTAAGAGAAGAAGCCAAAGTAACTCAAATTGCAGAAAAGATCAAAGAAAACAGATTACGGTGGTTTGGGCACATGTGTAGAAAAGCAGAAGACAATCTGACGAGGAAGATTTGGGAGAGAGAGGAAAAAGGTAAGAGGAAGCAAGGACATCCAGCAAAGAGGTGGACGGATTGTGTGAAAAAAAGATCTGCGACTGTCAGGCATGAGTGTTGAAGAAGGCAGGAGTGTGGCACTGAATCCAGAGAATTGGCGACAGTTAACACGATACTTCGACCCCATCTAGGAAAAAAAGAGGGGGGAAAGGGGGCTGATGATTGCAAGTCACAAGTACAATTCAAGTAAAGTACAATTTACATCTACTCTACTGAAAGTTTGAAAAAGTGCATGCACAAAGGAAAATAAATTGACTTTGTATTTCTTTGCAAAGTATGTCAAAATGAGGAGACAATTTTCTGAAATACAATGTCAGCTTATTTTTTTTTTTTTTTTTGCAGACACAGTTTTAACTATAACTACAGAAGCATTTAGTCACTTAGCCATGAGTCAAACTACACTTCAAAAGATTCTCACTAGCATGTTGTTATGTCTTTTGGCTTTTCCAGGTTAGGGGCCGCCACAGCAGAACTCCGGTCCGCTAATGATTGGCAGTAGATTTTTACGTGCAGAGTTGCCAGCCCTGACACAACCTTCAACGAAGGTACGCCCATTCACACTTGTCTCCACACAGAAGACACTCTAGCTGAGAATCGAATGGGACAACGTCTTACTGTGAGGCGGCAACGCTACTGCAGCACCACACTAGCATACACAAAGAAAATGTCTTTTAAAGCTGAAGCAGAAGTACGCACTCATTATTATTCATTCTATTCACACTTGCAAACTGCAAATCCTTCTGAATGACAGACTTGTGCGATTGCATGGTAACAGGGGAGCGCAACAGAATCCTGAAAGCCCAAAATCTTGCAAGTTCAAAATACTGAAAACACACAGGATACCAACACTTACTGTATTCCAACACAAGTACATAAAGAAACAAATAAAACACAAACTATATTACTGTTCTCCAAGTGTAAGCCCGAGCACACACACACCCTGCTACTTAAATAAATCATCTCCAAGATTGCACTTAGTGTAGTGAAGTGCACTCTCGGAGTTGATATATTAAAGTAGCAGGGGATGTAGTGGGGCTTGCCCCCTGCATATAGTTGAAGAGTAAATATGTTTCTGTTTGTACTTGTGCTGCTGGAGTCTTGTGTGTTTCCAGGATTTTAATCTAAATTCTACAGTGTACCATATACAATTTCTGACAATACAGCGAAGGTTAAAGTCATTACTGAATTCTAGACATTAGTGTTGTCGACTTAATCGGCGAATGGGTGTGTGTGTATATATATATATATATATATATATATATATATATATATATAATCATTAGCGGGCCGGAGTTCTGCTGGGGTGACCCCTAACCGGGTAAAAGCCGAAAGAAGAACAAAGTGTTGTTGACTTCTTGATTATCATAAATTCTTGATCATCACAAAATCTGATAGTGATGCAAATCATCAACTGCCTAATTCAATACTATTAATCTTTTAAAATCTACTCGATTTTTTGCCTGAATTTTGAGAAGGAAAAAAAAAAAGGACGGACAGCTAGGAATACAACTGCCTAATTAAGAACTTATCCTGCAAAAATGGGTAGGTCATTACCTTACTGAACTACCTATTCAACAATGAAAAAACTAGGTGCATCACTTACGAAGTGAAACAAAAAAATACATTCGTAACAAGGGCACTGCCGTTTTTCACTACATGCTCACACTTTCCCGCAGAAATAATGACAACATTTTACAGCAGTTGTCAAAACTTGTCAGATCCAGGACTTCTAGTATATCACTGCTCACTTATTCCTGCGTACCCCTCAACCTTACTGATTTTAGCAGACTGTCCAGATGTTTGCCTCATACTTTTAACCTTTTTATCATAAAACTGGTTTTCTAGCAAACCATTGAAGGCTGAAAAAAATCATGAAACACATTTGAGTGTCAGACTTCATACCATTCAGAACATTAATTCCCATTTAAAACCCGTTATTTCCTCAACTTTCTAAATTTGTAAGAGCGATATTTATGAAGTGCCCTTGTCTCTGCCCCCCATTATTTATGGCTTTGGCCAGATTTCTTGTTATAAGAGATTGGGAGGTATGAATTTCCAGGTCATCCACACACATCAGTTATCCTGAAATCGAATTACATAAGCAACACTGAAACGCCACCCTGACATAGCCGCATACTTACCGTTCCGGCTGCATCTCGAAACCATTGCAGTCTGGCTGGTATCAAGCCGAATATGACAGTTAGGACAAGTAATCCAACCAGGCAACCCAACTTTATCTCCAGCAGGTAATCCATTATCGATGACAGAAATAAAAGGGTGAAAAAAAAAAAACAAATTCCTCCAAGCTTTTTAGGGCTGTGAAGTGTGTAGTAGCTCCAGGTGGGATATCAGTCCAGGAACTTCTCCAGTAAATAGCAGTATTAAAATCTGATGCGCCCTAGTGCCGGACCCACTGTTCACACAGCAGGTGTTTAAAACACCCGCCGTTTGCTTACTAAATAGTGGACTGCAACAAACCTAAGTTACATTATCAACTGCAGAACCAAGTTACAACACGCTCCAGTGTGCACATGTTCCCTCCCAGCACACTTATCTCTTTAAACTGCTGCTACCCCGCAGGAATCCTGTCTCCCTGCTGGGATGTTGCAGCACTTAGAACCTCGTTGATCACAGCACATGCGTGACTTACGGAATGTGATCTCCACCATCCAGCCCATAAACAAACCACCCTCAGCGGACCTGTGTTCTACTGGGACCGCAAAAATGGTAAACTCACAAATCAGATAGGGTTCTAGCTCATAAATTAGCCGAATGTTCCCCAATCTCCGCACGCTCGTTTTAATAAAACCCCTTTTCCATTTGAGTCCGACTGTGATTTAACATACCGCGGGGTAAAAAAGTAGTACGGTCTCCCACCTCCTCGATCCAAACTCTAAAAATTCCGACTTTATCTGTAAATCTCGGAAACGTATTTTACAACACTGTCATCCCAGAACAAACCCGTAAATACAGCACTACTATAGTCCTCTTTTGAAACATTAGATAAAACCTTTATAACCCCAAACCATCTAATCCTAGCTCTTAAACTAGTTATCCAATACAAGGACAAAGCATGCGAGTAGGAAATAAGAACCACTTTGTTTTACGGTTGGATGAACACTGCCTACAAGCAGGAACCTAACAAATTCCCCGCCCTTTACTATCTATACATGTACTTGTAACAACCGGAGCGGGCGTATGCAGGAGTGGTCTGGATTGAGAAGGCGCGGCCTATTTATTCAGAAAGAAGCTTTGCTGAAAGACTCGAGACACGTCCTAAATTGCAGAAATGAATCGGCGGGTGTGAGGAAATGAGTAATCTCAGTTCTTACAGCTAAACGCAGCACGCGGTACTGACGGAGCCGTATACAGGTGACGTGATTTCTTCTTGTGCTCACACGTGATGGATTATTTCAGATGAAAGTTTTCGTCTTTACATAGTTGTTAGGTTTCGTGTTGTAATATTTTATACACTCTGCCCTTCTTTACTGATTTGTTTTTGGGTATTTTCAAAGGTAACTTAGATGTGTAACAGCTCTGTCCCTATTAAATTTTGGAAAAAAAAGGTAGTGAACTACCATACTTAATAAATGCACCCATCCACAACCCCCTTTTCTCATTTTTGTACACGGTGCCCGGGTGTCACTAAAACAGTGACGGGCATCTAGAACCAATGAATAAATATTGACAATGTAGTTATATAATTCTTTTGCTTCAGAAAACGTATATTAATGCTTATTCTTTTATTCTGTAAACGTCTCCGATAGTGCTGATATTTAAAAAAAATGTCCAAGATTATTTCGGCGGTTGCCCCCGATTCTGTTGAGATTTGCCTCTGATTCATCGAGAGCTATGTGTGATTGGAATAATGTTTTAAAATGAATGTCAACAATTGCTTATCTGACTTTTCAGCATCTCACTGGCACTATATGCTTGCAGGAGTTGTATGTACCAACACTAGCCTGCTCTAATGACAAGTCTTTTTTCTTGTCCAGTACAACATATACCCTCCATGGTCAACTAACCACCCTGTTTTAGGCCACCTGTGCTTCCAAAAGCCTTGGCTGCCGCCTTCACTTCCACTCTGCTGATTGGGCAGCACTGTGGAGGGAGAATCAGCAGGCTTGGTTGAAAATCTTCTGTACTTTCTGCCACTTCTAAAAGAAGCATCTCAGAGGCTTCACTATGGGCATTAAGTGTCCTTCAGCTCCTTTCTGGAAGTAAGTCCCCTATGGGGAGTCCTTCCTCACAGGTCCTAACTTAAAAAACCTCATGTTTCTATAATATTGTCTATTTCCTGTGTGGTACCTCTATTTAGCTTCTGCTTTTGGAAGGCTTTATTTATCAACAAATGTACTGCTTTATGTAAAATTTAAAGGGTTTACTTTAAAGTTTTATGTATGGCATCATTTATTTCAGTAGAGACAATTATGGAGCATGCAGTACTTGTCTTCACCCTGTGCTAACCTACCCTCCATTTGTTTCTGTCAGATTTATTTCTTAGGTAGTTTCTAACATTGTTTTAGTGTACTGCTTGGGCATTATAATGTTTTTTTGGGAATGTTATGTGACAGGGAAGAGTAAGTTTGCTGCATGTGTAAACATTTTGACAACTTACCTTCCGAAAAACTCATCCCAGCAATTCTAGTCACAGCTGAAGCATTCTTCTCGGTCACAATATGGAAACTTACCCCACTCCTGCTGGTGTGCTGTGGAGTTCCTAGAAACCAAAATTTACTTACCAGAGAGTCCTTACCAACAACGCAAGCTCAGTCTTTGCCACAGTCAATAGTGGCTGATTCTGTAGTTGTTAGCAGTTATTCCTCAGACCTCTCCGTTATCTCTCTGGCATCCTGTGGTGTAGTCCTTTTGCCCACCATCAACATAGGGTCATCCACTTCCTCTTCAGCTGTGCCAATGTCCGTTATGAGCATGTGTGAGAGGATCATCCTTTCAAGGGCACAGAGATTTCAGGCAATGTTGCTGATGTATCTGTCAGAGGGAAGAGTCCTTTTGAAGAGAGGAATATTCCTCTTCATCGCAGATCCCTGTAAAGAAAAAAAAAATAAGTTATGTTCTTACCATAACGTTCCATGTGGAGTGTTCATCTCGCCTTTGTTCTTACACATGGGTGTCGGAGCCGAGGATCGGCCACTTAGCAAGCTTTGCATCCAGAAGAAGCTCGAGACCAACCTATCTCCCACAATTCCCTCTGCCTTTACCTCGGATCTAGTTTGCAAAACAACACCAGATCCAGCAACAACAATGTAGCATCCCGGAATAAATACATATATAAAAGAGAGTAAGTATCTCAATTAGCAGGACAACAGAGAGACCAGATGTGGGAAACAAAAGACCAGACTTCTAAACTAGACGTTCTTCCTGACCTTAGGGTGGGAGGGCGGGGATGTAAGAACAAAGGCAAGATGAACACTCCACATGGAACGTTATGGTAAGAACATAACTTCTTTATGTGAGAGTGTTCAATCTCGCCATTTGTTCTTACACATGGGTAGCGTCCCTAGCTTCGAGACCCCGAGAAACTCACGGAAGAACGTTCCTGAGCACAGTGGAACCAAAAGTTGCTCTGTCCCTGGAAATGCTATCCACTTTATAATGAGTGATAAATATATGTGGTTTAGACCAAGTGGTGGCCGCACAAATAGTGTCCAAAGGCAGGCGAGCCGCATGAGCCAAGGATGTAGAAACTGATCTAGTAGAATGTCCTTTTGGTTTGGTGGGCAAACTGTGACCAGAAGCAGCATAAACGAAGGAAATACAATCAGTTAGCCATTTGGAGAGAGTACGCTTAGTGACTGCCATGCCGTCTTTGTTGTCTGCAAAGGCTACAAATAGTTGGTCTGCCTTCCTATGATCTTTGGTTCTATCTAGGTAGAATCTGAGTTGTCTATGAACATCCAATTTGTGCAACATATATTCCAGCTTATTGGTATGATTTTTGAAAAATGTGGGAAGCTCAATAGATTGATTAATGTTGTTAACTGAACAAACCTTAGGGAGGAAGGAAGGGTTGGTGCGTAAAGATACCCTGTCCGGGTGAAAAATTAAATATGGCTATTTAATGGAGAGAGCTTGAAGTTCCGATACTCGTCTGGCTGAAGTGATAGCTACTAGGAAGAGAGTTTTCCAGGACAAGAACTTTAGGGAACAGGAAGAAGCTGGTTCAAAGGGTGGTAACATTAGTTGGGAGAGAAGGAGGTTTAGATTCCAAGGAGGTGTAGGAACCCTAATTGGTGGTCTAAGATGAAAAGAGCCTTTCAAAAAGGCTTTACAAAGCCTATGAGACATAATGGGTGCTCCATCTTCTCCTACATGAAAGTTAGAAATAGCAGCCAATTGAACCTTCAAGGTGGCAGAGGAGGCTCCTTGGTGAAACAGTATGGATAGGAACTCTAAAACTTTGTTTAGCGGGGCTACTAAGGGATCTAAATGCTGTGCAGTCACCCAGTAGACAAAACGTTTCCATTTACTGGTGTAAATTTTTATAGTGGAAGCCTTATGAGCGGCTACTAGAATGTTTTGAACCACCGAAGGGAGAAGATCAGACCTGGCTAAGAAGGGAAGCGGAGCAGCCAAGCTGCTAATCTGAGGGACAGGAGCGACTGGTGGGGAGCTCCTGACGAATGAGTCAGTAGGTCTGGCACCGGGTCTAGAATCCAGGGCTCCCGAATTTGGTGTGCTTGAAGAAAGGGGAACCAAATCTGACGAGGCCAGAATGGGGCAATGAGAATTCTAGTCCTTTCTAGGTCTTTGGCTTTCTGGAGAAATCTCGGTATCAGAGGTATTGGGGGGAAAGCGTATAGGAGACCCGGGGGCCAATCGTGAATCAGAGCGTCCCTGGGGACATCCCCTGGAGGGGGTAACAGGGCAAAGTAGCTTCTGCATTTGGCGTTCATTGGAGACGCAAACAGATTGCAGCAAGGCTGGCCCCACTTGCGGAATATCCTTTCCGCTATTGTTTGGTTGAGGGACCACTCGTGAGGCAACAGGATGGCTCTGCTCAACCTGTCCGCTATGACGTTGATAACCCCGGAATGTGTGTTGCTATCAGAAAGCGACCCGTGGACTCTGCCCATTGCCAAATTCTCATGGCCTCTCTGCACAATTGATAAGACTTGGTTCCTCCTTGTTTGTTTATGTACCAAACTACGGACATATTGTCCGTTTGAACTGCAATAGTCCCTAGAGGTAGAAGGGTGGAAAAATGTTGCAACGCTAGAAACACTGCCCTCATCTCCAGGACATTGATGTGCAGGTTGTACTCTGAATTGGTTCATTCGCCTTGGACTGTCTGTCCCTGAAAGATGCCCCCCCACCCTATCAGGGAAGCGTCCGTGGTCACTGTGGCTGTTGGTGCGGGTAACACAAATGGCCGGCCGCTGACGAGATTGCAATTCTGAAGTCACCAAGACAGGTGTGTTTTGCAGGTGTTTGTGATGTGAATCTGATGTGTTAGCGGTAACTGTTGGAACGACCATTGTGCGAACAGCAGCCATTGGAGAACTCTCATGTGTAGTCTTCCCATGGGAACTGCAATGCGGGAAGCTGACATGAGTCCCAAGACTTTCAGGACTAGTTTGGCTGGGGATTTCTTGGACAATAGAAGGAGAGATATGTGTTCTTGTAGGGAAGCTATTCTTGCGGAGGGAAGTCTTAGAAGCAAGGAACGGGTATCCAAATCTGCCCCTATAAATGAAATATGCTGCGATGGCTGTAACGCAGATTTTTCGAAATTTATCGAAATCCCTAGCTGAACACAAAGGCTAAGTGTGTAGTCCCTGGCTTGTATCAGTCGACGCTCGGTGGTGGCAGTAAGGAGCCATTCGTCCAGATACGGAAACACCTGGAATCCTAGGCGTCTCAAGTGAGACGCTACCACTGCCATGCATTTGGTGAAAACCCTGGGGGCTGAGGTTAGACCAAAGGGCAGGGCCCGAAGCTGAAAGTGGCTGGCTCCCAGCCGGAAGCGCAGGTGATCTCTAGACGCTCTGGCCATTTTGATGTGGTAGTATGCGTCCTTGAGATCTATTGAGCACATCCAGTCGTCCTTCTGTAAAAACGGAAGGATTGATTGAAGCGTGACCATCCAGAACTTTTCTTTTTTCACATAGGTATTGAGATTGCTTAGGTCCAGAATTGGCCTCCAGTCCCCTGTCTTTTTTGGAACTAAAAAGAACCTTGAGTAAGTTCCGGATCCTCTTTGGTCCGCCGGGACTGGTTGGATGACTCTTTTTTTGTAGCAGCTTTGAAATTTTTATAGCTGCAGGTTCTCGCAGATGGGGTGGAACATCTGGGAATCTCTTCTGTGGTAACGGGGGAAATAGAAATGGGATTTTGTATCCTCTGGTAATAATGCTTTTTACCCATTTGTCTGAAGTAAGGCTTTGCCAGGCCTGAGGGTATAAAGCTAAGCGACCCCCGACTGCCTCCAGAGCAGGACAGTCGGGCCTCCTTTCAGGAGTGCTGGAAAGGCTTCCCAGGGATGGTATCCCTGTCGCCTTGGTTTTACGGACCCCCTCTGCCGCCAGGGCAGCGTCTTCCACTTCTGCCCCCCCCCTGCCTCTGGAGGGGGCATCACCCTGTGTGCTTGGGAAAGAACCCTGGGGTTTGCGAAACCACATTTTCCCACCTCGTTGCCCTTTGGGGGTACGGTCTGGATGGGGTGGAAAAACGGACTCCGACAGCAGACAGAGTCTTTCCCTCTTGCTCACATTGGGTCAGGGTCTGCTTTACTTTGGGGCCAAAGAGAGTGGCACCATCAAAGGGGGCGTTAGTAAAGGAAGACTTGAAGGCTTCCGCAAAGGAGCACAGGCGCATTCAGGATTGTCTACGAAGAGCTATCGCTGAAGCCGCAGCCCTACTTGACCCTTCGGCTGCATACAAAATGAGCCTCATGGACGAGTTTACAATAGATGTAAGGGTATTGAGCTGTGCTGTAACTTTATCCGAGACAGCAGCATCTGTAATACCCTGGAGGGTATCTCCCAACTCTTTGACTAGATCCCTCTGTAAACGTGTGAAATGGGTCAAATAGTTCAGCGATCGCATGGAAAAAGTCGCTGAACTGAAAATGCGCTTCCCATATCTGTCCATGGTCCTAGAATCTCTATTAGGAGGATGGATAGACGAAGATTCGGACATCTCCTTTTTCGTGGCCGCTGCCACCACCATAGCATCCACTGGAACTCCCTTGGTGAGGTATGCCTTATCCTGAGGGGCCGTTATATATTTATTAGGCTTTCTGGGAACTGGCTCCACTGTGTCAGGTGTCTCCCACGCCCTTCGAGCAATTAAATCCATTAACTCATCGAAGGGCGGAGTGACCCAGGAGGAAGAAGGGCGAGCACCGAATGCCTTCAGCAACACTGACTCATCCTCAGAAGGGGGTAGGGCTTGCCAATCACCTCTCTGTTTTAGGATCTCCAGGATGTCAGAAAAAGAGACATCCTCCGAGGGTGATTTTGGGGACCCTTCTGACTCATCTAAGTCAGTGTCTGATGTTAAGGACTCTTGCGGAGAATCCAAGTGCCTCCTCTTGCACAATCTTTTCCTCGGGACGTCATCGGGGGGGGAATCCGATGAAGCCTCCGAGGAAGAAGGGGCTCCCTCTGGGGGCGGCTGAGACACTGGTGCTCGACGCTTTTGAGTAGTCGTAGGTGCAGAAGAGGACAACGGCCCTTTATGGGAGGGAGAAGTTGCTTCTGCTGAAGTAGTTGTCTGGGAAGACAATACCTTCCTCATAAGGTCGAAGGCCCCCGGACCCCGAGCCGAGGAATCCCCCAGTTCCGAAGAACACGGAGGTATTTCCGACGCGGAAGCCAAGGGCACCGACCCCGAGGACGGAGCCGAAGCGATCCGTGCCGAGGCGCCAAGAGGGAGAGACAGCACCGAAACATTGGTTCGACTCTCGGTCCCGGAATCCAGGACAGATCGACGGCACCGCGAGTCCGGCAGTGGTTCCGACGGAGTCGAGGTTAACGGTGCCGACCGAGAAAGGGACGGTTCCGGCACCAAGGGCTCCACTATCAGCAGATCAGCGTCCCCCAGCTCCGAGGGCCGAGTAGGTCTCGGAGGAGGATCAGATGGAGACAAGGGAAGGCCTTCGAGTCTCGACACCAACTGAGAGGAGACAGCAATGAGTTTGGACAGGGCCGTGTTCTCCATCAGCTTCTGCACCACACGATCTACGTCGGTGTCGGAGAGAGGCTTGGAAGACCGCGTCGAAGGAATCGAGGACGGTGCCAACCTCAAAAGAGCCGGAGGTGGAAGCTCTGTCACCGGTTCCAAGACCCGAGGTTCGGTGACAGACAATAGCTCGATACTCGGTCCCGAAGTCTGTGGAACCGGTGAACGAACTTTAAAAGAAGTACTTGGAGCCGATGACCCGGGCTCCGAAGTCCTCGATTCCTTCGAGGATTTAGAAGTCTGGTCTGACTTGTCTAAAGCCTCCTGGAAGGCAGGCTTTAAAAGACCTCTGTCCATAAGCTTCCTGCGCCTATCTGTCATGACCCTTCCACTAAAGGAATGACATATGGAGCAGTCCTCCTGAAGATGGAGAGGGCCAAGACAGTAGACACAGGAGCTATGGTTGTTGGTGGCAGACATCTTCTGTCCGCACTGATGTCTTTTAAAGCCTGACTTAACCTTTTCTGACATAATCAGAGTCGAAAATTTTGTCAAAACACAGTCAAAAAATAAGTAATCACTACACTTGAACTTAGCCAAAGGGCCAAGAAGCGATGATATTAGGTAGTATTAAGGAAATCTAAGTCAAATCCGAAATTTAGTAGGTGGGATAGGCCTTAGGAATCCTAAACTAATTATAAATGCCTTAAAACACTATAAATTAGTAGGCGGAACCACCAGACCATATACACACACACACACACACACACACACACACACACACACACACACACACACACACACTAAATAAGTCCAATAATTCTAAGAATTTAGAAGAAAATCCTATTAGAAAAAAAGCTGTATCTTATCTGTTAGTTGGCTCAGAGCTCTTCAACGATGCGATCAGTTGCAGCGGCAAACTAGATCTGAGGTAAAGGCAGAGGGAATTGTGGGAGATAGGTTGGTCTCGAGCTTCTTCTGGATGCAAAGCTTGCTAAGTGGCCGACTCGGAGCCGAGGATCGGCTCCGACACCCATGTGTAAGAACAAACGGCGAGATTGAACACTCTCACATCAAAAAGTTAAACATTGTTTTTCCAGTACAAAAGGTATTTATAAGGAAAGAGGATTTTCTTAGGTCAGTAGAGAAATTGTTGCAGACAGCCAGTCTCTCTGTCTCTTTGCAGTTAGTGGGGGGTCATTGTTGTTTTCACTTCTTTGATATTCGTGTTTAACTCTTATCCTACAGGGTTTCTCTGTGCTTATAAGTTAGTCACATATCTGTGAATCTATTTCTGCTCAATATTTGAGCTGTTTGGTTGGCTGCTTTATACCTACAATCAACTGTATTACAAGCTCAGTTAAGTACATACTTGTAGTGTTAAAGATAGTACTGCATTTTATTTTTCTGTTTATTTATTTGTTTCATTGAATATTGTGGTCTGTCTGCAGTTAGTGGGGGTTCATATGTTGGTACTAGGCTATTGGCCCTAGGGCATAATCAAGCCTAGCCATAAAATTTGTGCTATAGCACTCCCTCCCAGGTGGTTTATTGTTGTTTTCACTTCTTTGATATTCATGTTTAACTCTTAGCCAAGGGGGTTTCTCAGTGCTTATAAGTGTTGGTCACATATCTGTGAATTTATTTCTGCTCAATATCTGTGCTGTTTGGCTGGATGTTATATACCTACAATCAACTGTATTACAAGCTGAGTTAAATACAAACTTGAAGTGTTAAAGATAGTACTGCATTTTATTTTTCTGTTTATTTATTTGTTTAATTGAATATTGTGGTCTCTCTGTCTCTCTGCAGTTTGTTTCCTGCCCTCCCTCCCTGTTCTTGTTGTGGTATTAATCTTGGTGGCTTTGTAATTGCCCACCCCTCCTGTAAATTTGTGTTTGAACACTCCTCCTGGGTCCATCTCATTTGCTCACTCAACCGAGTACAGTGAGATCATATTTTGAATTCAGACACTCCTACCAGTCCACCTCTTCAGCTCTATCCCAGTCTAGTGTCATTATCTCGTTCTACATAATACAGAGAGAACATTTGAGAACGCTGAAAAACTTTGCTAGAATCTCTGTGTTCTGACTGAGTGTGCTTCTCAGCTGATAAGTATATTTGTTGGCACTTTTTAAGTGTTCAGAGTTGAATAAAACAGTAATTGAATTCAGTTCAGAATACAGTTTGAATAAATTGCATTTATTTAAACTGTGTTTGCTTTAATATTGCTATACACTCAAGTGTGCTAGCTTGCACAGCACTTGAATTGTTTATAGTGCTGTTTTAGCTGTTTTTCTGTAAATAAAAATCTAACATTATTTCCTGCCTTTCCTGTAACTAGTCTAGTCCAGGTACAGATGTGCTGTATCCAGGGCTGTTTGTAAGCTTCTGAGCCCCCCAAGCCTTTCTGTGTGGGAGGGGAAACCGTCTAGCTTATCAGTGGGAGTGGTTAGCACTAGGTAGCCTATCTACCGCAAGAGTGGTTTCTGAGCCAAAAAATGTAGTTTATTGGCCGTTTGGGCAGTTTTTCCATTTCTTTCAACTTTCTGTTTTAAAAGTCCACGTTTCCGCTTGTTTCTTCCCTTTCCTGTAACTAGTCTAGTCCATTTACAGATTTACTGTATCCAGGACTCTTTGTAAGTTTCTGAGCCCCCCAAGTCTTTCTGTGTCTGAGGGAAACCTTCTAGCTTGTCAGTGGGTGTGGTAAGCACTAGGTAGCCTATCTACCACAAGAGGAATGGTTTCTGGTCCAGAAATTGTAGTTTGTTGGCCGTTTAGGCTGTTTTTCCATCTCTTTCAACTTTATGGCCTAAAAGCCTGCGTTTGCTCTTTTCTCATCTTTCCTGTAACTAGTCTAGTCCATATACGGATTTGCTGCAGGACTGTATGCAAGCTTCTGAGCCCCCAACCCTTTCAGTGTTGGAGGGAAGCCGTCTAGCTTGTCAGTAGGCGTGGTAAGTGTACCACAGGAGGAGTAGTTTCTGGCCCAGAAATTGTAGTTTATTGGCCATTTGGGCAGTTTTTCAACTTTCTGGTTTAAAAGCCTGAGTTTGCGCTTGTTTCCCACCTTTCCTGTAACTAGTCTAGTCCAGATACAGATTTGTTGTATCCAGCACTGTTTGCAAGGTTTTGAGCAGTGACAATGTCTGCTCTTCAATTTCTCCCTTAGATCTGCCAGTTCTCTCCTCTCCTGCATTTTTACTAGCTTATTAGTCCAGCACTTTACCAGACTTCTTGTAGCAATTATTGTAGCACACAAAAGTGCTACCAGCATTAAACATTTTACAAGGAAACAGCTACTACTTATTATTATGCCCACCCCTCCAGGCATGTCTAAAGGTCAGTTCCCTGTGCTTTCTGCTATTAACCTGGTGAACTTGGGAATCCTGAGGCAATGTAGCAACTGCCTCATGTACACCAACAATCCTCTCTCTTCTTACCTCCCAACACTCAGACTTGCGAGAGATGCACTTGTATATCCAAATTGGAAGCCACACAGTCTCCAGCCAAGACCGGAATAGCTGGTCAAGAGGAGAAGGTCAACACTTGCACCACACCACATGGAACACATAGCCCACCAGAACACTCACCAGCACTGCCTTCACATAAAAACACAAACCACACACCCACCTTTGCGGAGGCTCTCAATAAAAATCTACCCAAACAGCAGAGACCTCCAAGGCAGAAACACACTCGACCACCACAACACAACTCTAATCATAAGACACAACTCTCAAAACGAGCAAACTGATAAAATACGACAAAGTGAAAAGCCACCAGCTGGAGTCAAATAGATTTATTATACTTAAAAACGAACTTCAGACGTTCAAAGACAGAGTAAATGTAAGCGCTTTTGCTTAATATTAAACTTCCTCAGACAATACCTTAAATTACATCACTTCCTTTTATAGCCTTGCCTAACTTCAAAAGGAACCATATGACTCATGAAGCCCACGCATGCCTACTAATACCATTTAGAAAGACAAAATTATGGACCGTATTTCCATTCTATTTGTTCATTACAAAACAAATGAAATTACATTATGAGTGAATATCACACTTCGTATTATTAAACTCATAAAAAAACAAAAATAAATATATACTAAATAAATAATTATATGATAAAACTTTTATATCATTTAATTTAAATATTTTTATGTATTTTTTTATTATTTCATATATATTCTTTATGCTCCTATAAATATGTGTACATTAAAAAATACTCGTAAATACCTTAAAATTTATTATTAAACAAATACCTATTAAAAATGATACCAGCCTCACTAGGATGATAGAAATCTGTTTTAATCTATTACTATTAATAAATATTCTATATATAAAAAAAATTATATGAAAAATCTTTTTAAAAATTATTAAAATTATTAAACAATATTGAAAAAAAAATTTATTCTATATTCATAAAAAAGGAGAATATTTTATCTTTACTTGTATTAATTATTAATAAACTATTACAAATATTAATGATCGATAAAAAAACTTTTTAATCTTTAATTTTCTTTCTATTTGGTGCCATTAATTTTAATATTGGGGCTATTGAACTTCTTTCATTTGTGTGTGATATAAATGACAAGATACAAATAGAATGGAAATACGGTCCATAATTTTGTCTTTCTAAATGGTATTAGTAGGCATGCGTGGGCTTCATGAGTCATATGGTTCCTTTTGAAGTTAGGCAAGGCTATAAAAGGAAGTGATATAATTTAAGGTATTGCCTGAGGAAGTTTAATATTAATTAAACGAAAGCGCTTACATTTACTCTGTCTTTGAACATTTTGTACATCTGAAGTTCGTTTTTAAGTATAATAAATCTATTTGACTCCAGCTGGTGGCTTTTCGCTTTGTCATATTTTATAAGACACAACTCTCCTAAACAGTGTGCCACTCAACCAAAGCACCTAAGGCAAAACAGCATGCCCAACACACTAGTCATAGGTGACTTGATAGTGAGGCACACTGATGTCCCACTCAGGCTGAATAAGGAGAAAGTAACAGCTCCCTGTCAGGTGCCAGGATCTGCGACATAACACATACACTCATGTCCCTCAACAACAGGTACAAATATGACTGTGTTGTACATGTGGATGTGAATGACATGATATGTACCTCCCTGGACTACATGAAAAGAGTTGTGGAGGAGCTCTTGGATTATGTAGCCCAGGCGGGTATGACCCCCACCCTGAGCAACAACCTACCATCACCCAGAATGATACCACAGTACAAGCAGAAAATGATTTCAACAAGTGACTAAGTTTCTGGTGTCATTCTAAGGGGATCCAGTATCTGTCTGCCTGGGTAACATGATTGACAAACCTCAGTGCTTTGCCAGAGATGGCCTGCATCTGTCACCCCTGGGCGTCCGGATACTGGCCAAGGCTCTTGCCACCCCTATAGTGACTTTTTAGGCGGTGTTCCAAAGACCAAATTACCACCGTAACAGCTACAAACAAATGCAATCTGAGGGTCATGCTGCTCAACACTAGAAGTCTAAATCTCAAAATGCACTCGCTCGAAGCACTCCTTAAAATGGAGAACATCAACATTTGTGCTGTAGCAGAGACCTGGTTCAAGGCAGCAGAAAGCATCCCTGCACTACCAGGCTATAACTCATTCCACACTTTTCAGCCTCAGAATTTGGACCGAAGCTCCAAAGGCTGTGGTGTTTCCATATTCATAAAGGATGCGCACACCTCCAGACTGGTATCCCAACATAATGCATCAGAGATACTTCAGGTGCAGCTAAGATTGGGTAAGACAGCGATTCAGGTTGTAGCCTGCTATAGGTCCCCAACCATGTCCCAAGACTCGCACTCCATGTTCCTAAGCACCCTGGAGAATATTAGGGTCCAACCTAACTGGGCAACTTCAACTACCCCTCCATTAACTGGGAAAACTACTAGTGTACCAATACACTGGCCCAATGTTTCTTGGAATTCATTAATTCCAGTGCCCTGGACCAGCTCGTTCTTACCCCCACTAGAGGTAGCAACATCCTTGACCTGGTCATTACTAACATGGGTGACCATTGCTGTACACCAATAGTCCACTCCTCCCTGGTTAGCTCCAACCACAAACTAATCACTTTGGAAATCCACACCTCTTCCCCCCCCCTTGCAAAGGTAACCGCCATGAAAAACTTCTCCAAAGCTAACTTTGGGCTCCTAAAAACAGAGGTGGCTAACTTCATGGCACCCATGCAAATGGAGAATAGTTGCATGAGCACCTAATCGTACACCAATGCACTTTGTGAATATGTACACAAATACATGGATCTTGCCATACCCAATAGAACCAAGACACTCTCCTCCAAAAAAAGGAAGCCAATCTGGTGGTCCCCTGCCATAAACAAGCTTTACAACAGATGGAGGAAACTGATGCAGAATAAGGTGAAGTCCCAAGACTGGAAAAACTCCCTTGTCAGCCTCAACAAAATGATGAGATCCCAAATCAAATCCTCTAAAGCTAGCTATGAAAACAGAATTGCAGCAGATAGTAAAGACAACTACAAGGCCTTCTCAAGTTATGTAAAGAATCTCCATGGCAATACACAGATTTGCTCTGAGCTACTGCACAATGGTACCTCCTATACCGAGCCAGCAGATATTGCCAATATACTGGCTGACAGATTCAGTGCCAACTTTACCCCTCTCCCCCCCCAAAGGACCAGTCACAATACCAGTAGATTGCCAGGCACCTAGTATTACTGCTGCATAGGTTAAAACAGCACTGTCCAAGGGCAGGAATACAGCTTCTATGGGACCTGACAACATCCCTGGCTGTGTTCTGCATGAACTACAGAGTAAACTGGCACCACACTTGTGTGTCCTGTTGAGTCACAGCTTCACCTCTGGCTTTGTCCCTACTGAATGGCACACTGCTACAATCATCCCTCTCCATAAAGTAGGCACAGCTACAGACCTTGGGAACTATCGCCCCATTAGCCTGAAAAGTCTGATATGCAAAGCTATGGAATGCATCCTCATGGACCTAATAAACAAGGATATAGAGAATCTCCAAACTATGGATCCTACACAGTTTGGTTTTGTGAAGGGTAGATCATGCCTGCTCAACTTGGTCAACTTCTTTGAGTCAGTCACCAGAGCTGTGGATGAAGGCAAGGTGGTTCATACAGCCTACCTTGATCTGGCCAAGGCCTTTGATACAATTCCCCACTCGGGAATCAGAAAAACTCACTAAGCTAGGCATCAACCCCTATATCACTAGGTGGGTTGCAAACTGTCTCACAGGTAGAACCCACAGTGTGAAAGTAGCTGACTCCAAGTAAGACTGCCGACCAGTCACGAGTGGAGTCCCACAGGGGTCAGCCCTGGGTCCTCTCCTGTTTGGTATCTACTTCTCTAAAGTCCAGGCCAACGTGAGGGGAGTCTGGGTGACCAAGTTCGCAGATGATTGTAAGATGGGAGCTAACTCCCCAAGTGATGTTGACATCCTGCAGACAGGCTTCACTGAGACCAACGACTGGTGGCAGAACCATGGCCTTAAGCTCAATGCCAAAAAATGTGTTGTCATCCCCTTTGGGAAAAACCTGGTTCCATTAATTACCACATCGATGGTAGTCCACTGAACACAGAAGACGTTATAAGATATCTGGGAACACAGGTTGACAGCAACCACTCTTTTGACCACTACATTTCCACTGTGGTTAGAAAGTCCTTCTGTGTGGCACATCTCATTACTAAGGGTTTTGCATCCAAGAAGAAAGAGATCATTGTCTCCCTCTACTCTTCCCTCATTAGGCCAATAATTGAGTACAATTTACCTTACTAAATACCTGCAGCAACTGGAGAGGCCGCAAACATACCCCACAAAGAGGATCCTAGGCCTTAAACATTTGTCCTATATGGACAGACTTAAAAAAAACTCCCAACTATTCTCTGTTTCATATCGCCTACTTAGAGGAGATCTCTGCTTGACTTACAAAGTCATGTCTGACCCAGCTCTGTTAGAAATGCTACATCTAATGAAATCCCAATCCTTCCGCACCACACGCTTCAGAGACCTCAACCTCATTAACACAGTCAACCGAATATGCTGGAGGGATAGGTTCATAACCCAGAGACTGCCCATGCTATGGAATAAACTTCCCATACATGTCAAGCAGAGCACCTCACTGGCCCTCTTCAAGAGAAATTTTGAAGATGGTAGACTGATATGAGTGACTTTTTATAACTTTATTAGTCTTCTAAAAAGAGTATGTAGCCATTGAGTACATCAGGAAACAGAAGAGGAGATTACTGTTGTGATTGAAAAGGTTGGTACAACTAATACACAAAAAGAAACATCTTTGGAGACTATTTAAGGAATTCCCAGACGATTTTAACAAAAGTTCTAAGAGAATGTTAAAGTACCTTAAGTAAAAGGATGAGATGGGCTAATCATAATTATGATCTTAAATTAGCTGAGCATACAGTAAGTAACACCAAGGCACTATTTAAACATATCAGATCCTATGAGAAGAATGAGACCGTTAGCAGTAATCTCAGTGTATGTAACTCCACAATTACTGAACATGATAAACTGGTGAACATCTTTGCTGACAAGTTTTTTGGTTGCTTGACTAATGTTCTAAGATTATAGATAACTAAATTGTTGTTTGAGATTAGGATGAATGCCTTGTGTTCTCTACTTGAGATACTTTTAGAGCCCTGAAGGCAATAAAGCCTAAAGCCATGACAAGCTATTTTTTAACACTGCGGAATACTTAATGTCATGTTTAAATAACCTTTTTCAAAGAACACTGACATCAAGTTTTTTACCATAAGTATGGAAGAGGGACATAGTAGTTCCCATTTCCAGAATATAAACACTACCTCTGTTGATGATTAAAGACCAATACGTCTAGCTTGCATTGCAGGAGAGTGCTTTCAAAGGTCTAAATGTCAAATGCTGTCGACAGCTGCTAAGCTTGGGTTGAACATACAGCAGCATGGGTTCACAGATGCTCATTCATGCCTCACGTAGTTAATCAGTATTTATCTGAACATCATGAATGTATTTTTTGGCTTAGCAACTGACGTTGTTTTTTCAGACTTTACAAAGATTTTCAATACCATGCCACACAAAGAGCTAATAAACACTGTATTATTCATAAAAAATAATGATTATATAGTAAGATAGGTGGCAAACTGGTGGAGGGCAGGCGCTACAATTTAGGAATGAGGAACTTGTTTTCTGTTATGAAGGAAGTAAAAGTGGGGTCAGTGCTACACTCCTTGCTTTTTGGTATAGTTGCCTCAGGATAGATCCTCTGTGATCCTGATGATTAGTCTATGAAACAAATCATCTGGGTTACCAAATTCACTGTTGACATCAGAATCAGGGGTGTAGTAGCAATATTATCAGCATTACAGAAGTTTTTAGGTACACATTATGAATGGTCTGTGCTGCAAGGAATGACATTCACTGCCAAAAATGTATGATTTTTACATGTTTGAGTTAATAATCCCTGCTGTTCTTACACTCTGGACAATTACACTTACAAGCTGACACAAAGTATCAGAGAAATTGGTGTTATGATTGACTCAGTAATCAGATCAGTAATCAGAAAATCGTATGGCATTATGAGGGATGTTCTACGCTGTATCTCTAGTAGGAATGGGAGAGTCCTGATTTCTCTGTGCAAGCGAGTAATCAAACCCAGTATAGAATATTGCGCTTCTTTGTGTGTATAATCTTTGATAGATAAGGGAGTTAGAAATGTTTTAGAAAATCTTTACCAAACACATATTAAAAGTATAATGTCTAACTGTAGGAACAGACTAAAACCAATATCATTATCCTTTGTAGGCTATAGGCTGGTTGGAGGAAACCTCATTTTGATATTCAAATGTATAAAACCAACATCTTGATAGCAATTGTGGGTGTAGAATTCACACAATACTCCTTTGTTACAAAATAAAATAACATTGTTGTGAATCTGCTATACTGAATTTGTTTTTCTATCACTAATTTGGTAGACTATGGAATGCTTTGTCAGTATGTATAGGGAAAGGAAAAAGCTTGGTACTATTAAAAAAAACTCCTGGACAAATGATTTGAGGAAAGGGTGTGTGATCTAGACTTAAAATTACAAACTCTCAAATGGTTTATAATTAGGCTTCGAGTTTGACTCCTTATACATTTAACATTGAACAAAAAGGTAGGGGTGGATGGAAGTAAAGAAACTCAGAAGGGAAAGAGCAAGACAAATAGCATCCACAAGGACATAAGGAAAGAAAGTCTGAGAGTGGGGGAACGGTATATTGTTTTGTTTGAGACAGGTTCATAGGTGTGTACTAGGCTAATGGCCCTGGAGCCTTTACAAGCCTAACCCATATGATTACATTGGCATCGTGCCACCCGACCTTAGTTCCCGGTGCCTCTGCTGAGTAGAGCCTCTAGAGTGATCCCTGGGATGAATTTTCTTTTTCCCAATCCACTCATCAAGATTTTAATTTGCTATTAATGATTTCAAAGTTATATATATGTAATTTATTTTTTAACAGTATAGGCTAGTTTGCAACAGATGGTTGTACCATAGCATCCTATACAACACACTGATAGTCAGAATCAGACTTTTAATTTACCATTTAGCCAGACTACATCAAGAATGCCATCCTTTCTAGTTGAGTCATGCACTGTCTAGATATAATTATACTGGATATTTTATACTGTGATGTTATTAATCACATGTCACCAGCTATTATTTCATATTTGCTGGATAAACAACCTTGAGGAAATGTATTGCTTTAGTATAATATCAATTTCTGTGCTTAACTTAGAGCTCTGTAAAAGTGTGGTATAATCCCAACCTGAAGGAGCTTCCCTTAGTCTGCTGTCTGTGCTCACTCCCACATCTGATGAAGTTTTACAAATGAAAACATAATTCAGAACGTTAATGCAGAGCTTTGATTGTGATATTAAAGGAAGAGAATTCGACTGTCTGCGAGCTTTATTGTACGCCTTCTCAGGTCTATTGTTTGTTTTACAAATTCTTTCTCTATACCATCATTGGTATCTTCTCTTTGCCTTCCTGGTAACTTATTGTTGTCTGCTTAATTGTGGTAATCTGTTGGTTTTTCTTTCCTTTTGCTGATTTTGTGGATATTAGCATGTCGGATAAAAAGGCCACCTCAGGCTTTAAACAATGCCTGAAGTGTGGGAGAAAAATGCCTAATGGTGACCTTCATGATGACTGTGTTTACTTTTTGGGAGTGTCTCACCTCGCGGTACAACCTCCTTGCTCTTTCTGTCTGGGGTTTAGCTCTCGTACCCTGAGTGAGCGTAAAAATAAATTAATTTTGAAAGGCCTACTCAAATCACCTTTCTCAGAGGCTCTCTCCACATCAGGGAGTTCACTCTCTCCTAGGAAAGACAAAAAGAAACCACATTCCGTTCCCTCCTCACCCTCTGGTGAGAAGGAGAGACCGCCAAAACCAAAAATTCCAAAGCTTTCTGCACTGGAACAAAAGTCTTCACCTACGGCACCATCCTTGGCACCGTCTTTGTCTATATCGTTGACGCCGACTACCTCGACACCAACATCTATGGCACAGGATGCGACTGATCCAAAAACTTTGACTTCAACTCAGATTGTAACTCCAAGCCCTTTCTCGGCTCTGATAACTCAGATAGACCCTGCTGTTCCTATCGTCTCAAAAATGGAGACTGTAGTGCCACTAGATGTTCAAGCATGGACCCGATATTCCCCGTTTGTGGACCCTTTCTTGGGACAAGCTTATAGTCCCTTCTTAGATCACCCAGAGTCCCCTTCGGGGATATCCACTAGGTCCACCAGGAGTCTCTCCAAACTAAATGTGGTGCACCTTATGGGCCAGCTGCTGACAGCCAGGGGGATTCCTTCTGATTCAAAATCCTAATCCCTTCTAGGACTTGGGCTTTCTGCTTCACGGACCCCATCTTACTCTCCTCCTTCGTCCTCCTTGCAGGTTCCAAACCCCTCTGCACCAATGCCTCTCTCTGCACCCTCGGCTTTGGTGCCGATAGTGGACCTCACTTTGGTCCTGGAGTTGACCCTTTGGTCTTCAGTTCCATTGGAACTGGGTCTTCCTCTGGCCCGGGACTGGACTGCGGGTTCCTCTGTTTCGAGTTCGGCACAGTCTTTTTCTTTGGTACAGTCCACATTCCAGGAGCCCTGTTGGTACCTATCCAGCTTGAGGTTCCACACCTGGGAGCAGGCTCAATGGAGCGGGGTGTGACTCCGGTTCCGAGGTATTCCTTCTCAGTTCCGGGCTCCCATCCCTCTTCGGGTGGCCCTGCTTTCCAGGCAATGGAGAGGGCTCTTACCTCCGTGACCAAGCTTTCGGCATCGGAACCCCCATGTCCTCCCCCTGTGCTGCAGCTGCCACAGTCCACTGTCCCAGATTGAGCACAGGAGACCCTTTTGCAGGGTGCCCTTTCTTCCAGGTCCTCCTCAGAAGCTCCCACTGAGGAAGTTCCTAGGAAGAAATTGTGCAAGAAGAAGCATGTGGACTCCCCTGAGGAGTCCCTCACCGAGAATATGGATTATGATGAAGGGGAAGGATCCCCTCGATTTATCCCCTGAAGATGTCTCCTGCAGAGACATCCTGGAAATTTTAAAACAGAAAGGTGATTGGAAGCCCAAAAACCCTTCCTCTGAGGAATCCGTTTTCCTGCAGGCCTTTTGTGCTCAATCATCTACCTCCTGGGTGACTCTGCCTGCAGATAAGATCGTTCAGCTTGTGGTGTAGCATGCCTGGAAGAACCGTGATGCAGTTGAAGCAATCCCAAAGAGATCAGACAAGTTCCTCTCTCCCACTGAAGAACATCCTCATTGGTCAAAAGGTCTACCGGTAGATGCTATGGTGGTGGCAGCAGCCACCAAGAGAGAGAGAGCTGAGGAGAACCAAACTGTTCACCCACCTAACAGAGTCCCGAGCAGTGGGCAGACTGGGGAAACAAGTGTTTGCTTAAGTGACCTTTGCTATTTGGTCTTTGAACTACCTGGAACATTTCACCAGACTCCAGAGAGACCTTATCTCTGAACTCTCTGATACTCTGTCAGGAAAGGTGTCTGACAAGGTTAATGACAAGGTAGCCTCGCAGCTAGCGACCCTGGAATTGATTTCACATGCAACTGAGGGGGTGGCCAGAGCTGTAGGTTCAGGCATAGTTATGAGACATCACGCCTGGATGCGCCTATGTGACTTTGCGGATGCCTTCAAGTCTTCCTTCCTTAATGATCCAATGGAAGCATCCTCCCTGTTTGGGCCTAAAGTGAAGGACACATTAGCCAGGTGTGAGCATGATGGTAAGACCCTGTCTACGGTTGTTGTACGTTTCTCCACTCCTCGACGTCCTTCTTCCAGGAACCAGAGAAGTTGGAAATTATGGCACAAAAACTTTTCGTGACACACGTGGCAAGTTTACCCCAGAGGCAGAGTGGGCAACTCTTCCGGAAGGCCCCCCTACAGGGGCAGAGTGGGTCCTCGTATTCAGGGCTCCAGAGATTCCTTCTCTGGGCAGCCCTGTCAGCACTCCTGAAGAGCGGCCCTATTGCTTTCCTCTGGAAGTAGTCGGGGACGTCTTTCTCTGCACCCCAATGCCTGGCTATCTACTACCATCGACTCTTGGGTGCAGAAGATATTATCCAGAAGTTACAAAATCCCTTTCAACTCCTGCCCAAAACCTCCAAAACAAATCCCAGATCTTCCACCCAGTCTAAGGGATGAAGCAGCTCTACAATACTCTACTCTACAAATAGAACAGCTGTGCTTAAAAAGAGTCCTCCAAAAAGTCCCACCAGACCAGATAGGATCTGGATTTTACTCAAAGTTCTTTTTGGTGCAAAAAACGACAGGGGACTGGAGGCCAGTTTGGGCCTCGGCTGTTTAAACAACTTAGTCAGCCAGATAAAATTCCGGATGGTCATGGTTCAGTCCATTCTCCCTTTTCTGGAGGAAGACGATTGGATGTGCGCCATAGACCTTCGGGATGTGTATTACCACATCAAGATGGACAAATGCTCCAGAAGGTTTCTTCACTTCCGGCTAGTAGCCAATCACTATCAATTCTGTGCCCTGCCCTTCGTACTCTCGACTGCCCCCAGAGTGTTCACCAAATGCATGGTAGCAGTGACAGCTCACTTGAGACTGCAAGAATTCTGGGTGTTTCCATATCTGGACGATTGGCTCCTCACCACTCCCACCAAGCATCTACTGGTGACAGCCTTGCATTACACTCTCTCTCTGGTGCATCGCTTGGGAATTTCCATAAACTGGGAAAAGTCCAATCTAACTCAAACCCAGATCCTGGAGTTTATAGGGGTAACGCTCAATACCCGTTCTTGCTTGATCTCTCCAGGCTCACAGGTTTCAAAGAATAAGGATACAGCTCTCAGTGATACTCTGTCAAGACTTGGTCCTGACTCGACAGGCAATGGGCGATAGCTTCCATCCACTTTCTGATAGCAACGCATGTCCCGGGGATTTCCAGTGTGATCGCAGACAAATTGAGCAGGTGCATTCTCCTAACTCATGAGTGGTCCCTTGACCCCAAGTTAGTGGTGAAGATTTCCAGCCGCTGGGGCCAGCCTTGCTGCGACCTATTCACCTCCCTGTCCAACCACAAGTGCAGCAACTATTTCAGCCTAATTCCCCTGCAGGGGGAGTCCTCGAGAGATGCACTTACTCATGATTGGCCTACGGGACTTCCCTATGCCTGTCCTCCCATTCCTCTAGTTCTGAAGAAGGCCCTTCGATTGAAAAGCAAGATGATCCTCATAACCCCCTTTTGGCCTCAACAGGTATGGTTCCCCTTTCTCTGACCTAATCTTCTTTGCAGACCGTGGATCCTGGATCCAACTCCAGATCTGATATCTCACACTCGGGGGTTGAGCCACGTGAACCTTTCCAGCCTCAAGCTCACAGCTTGGCTTCTCCACTTCCAATGATTGTCAGGTATTGTAATTTTTCCTCTCCAGTATATGACATTATTCTGGCTTCTCATAAACCATCCACCAGAAAGTATGCTGAGAAATCGAAAAGATTTTTGATTTGGTCTAGACAGATAGATTTAGACCCTTTTTCTGCACCCATCTCTGCTGTACTCCAGTACCTATCTAATTTTTTGAAGGAGGGTGCCGCAGCTTCAACCATTCATGTCCATTTAGCTGCCATTTTGAATTTTCATAATGGTTTCGGTGAGTCCTCTTTAATCTCTCATCGTCTGAACAAGACCTTTTTGAAAGGAATCTATCATTCAAGACCTCCAATTAAGCAGTCCACAGAACCCTGGAGTCTCACTCTTGTCTTACATTCTTTGACACGTTCCCCCTTCGAACCATCAGCTACTTGTGACATCAAGTTTCTATCCTGGAAATCCCTTTTTCTGGTGGTTATTACTTCAGCCAGACGCATTTCCAATCTCCAAGCTCTTTGTACCAAGTGTCCTTATTTGATCTTTCATAAGGACAAAGTATCACAAGTCCTTCCTCCCTTCCTTCCAAAAGTGATTTCCAAGCTTTCCATTAATCAGGCAATTGATCTGCCTGTGTTTTTTCCTAATTTTTCCAACAAGGGAGAGTATTGTTTACATTTACTGGACGTTCACAGACAATTGAGGTTTTACCTAGATAGTTTCTATCAGAAAATCAGTCCAATTGTTTATTTCCTTTTCTGGCCCAAAAATGGGAAAGTCAGTCTCTCTAAAGTGACTCTATCCAAATGGCTCAGACTGTATAACCTTCATCTATAATCTAGAAAAGAAATCTGTCCCGCTAAATATCAGGGCTCACTCCACTAGATCTGTGGCAGCTTCCATGGCTTTTCATTCCAGGGCTTCAATGGACGACATCTGTGCAGCAGCTATGTGAGCTTCCCCCCATTACAAGCTGGATTTGGTCTCAAGGGGAAGAGCATCTTTTGGTTCAGTGGTGCTCAGGAATGTTCTTCCTTAGGGCCACCCATGGGCATAAGGTAGCTGGGGACTCTGTCCCATCAGTGATGAATAGAATGAAGATTAACAACATCAGTTAAAGAAGTTGTGTCTTACCATAACGTTCCATCTGTGTTGTTGATCTTCATCCATTCATCACGTCCCACCCTCCTTCCCCCTCCTAGAGGCTTCTGGGGGATCTTTGGGTCCATTTCCTGGACTAAGATTTTTCTCTGAGACAGACTCTGCTTTACTTACTAGGGCCAACTCGATCTGAGGTAATAGGGAGAAGAGGATTATGGGTAAAATCTTAGCTCTAGAGTTTTTGGCTGGCGTGAGCTTTGGTATAAGGCTGACTCTGTTCTGAGCCCATCAGAGATGAAAGGATAAAGATCAACAACACAGGTGGAACGTTATGGTAAGACATAACTTTTTTTTTTTTTTTTTAATTTCAACTTCTTTTGTTGAAAAATATCACATCATTTCCCTGTTTGAATTTCATGCTTTTTAGAAAGGAGTTGGTCTCATTCTGTTCGGCATAATCTGGGAAGAACAAATTCTTTTGCCTTTTATGGCTTCCCTCCACCTAGTTGAGTACAAACTGCATGGAGTTCTATCTCATTGACTTCACCTTGCAGACATTGAAATCCCCAGTCTTCATTTTCTATATGAAGTCATAGCCAGTGTAGTTTGTAAGTGTACACTGGTAGTGATTCATTTGTTTAAACACTTTTCTGTTGCCTTCATGTTGGTGCAGCCAAGGAGTTGGTGTATATATAAGTTTGGGAGTATGGGGCTAACCTTCCGTATGTGGGGTACAATGGTGCCTGTACCTATTAAAATGTGTATATTCAGTTTTTAATAGGGTTAAATTCCTGATGAATTATGTTAAGCAAGTTGGCTTTTCTCTGTATTGTAACTCAACTAATCACTGTGGAAACAGTTTTCACTGCTCACAATTTCACATCCTGAGACTCTTACACAGGTCAGTAAAATACATAAATATTCCTTAAACAACCAAAAAGTTTTACTTTAGCTTTCAATATGTACTTTTGATGACTGACAGAGGAAAGTTATACTGTAACACTACATAATGAAACTGGTAAATATTTTCTTTCACAGTGTCAAAAAGCTACAGATTGAACTGCGGTGGTTGTGCTGCGGTAGCGTTGTCGCCTCATAGCAAGACGTTGTCCCGTTCGATTCTCAGAGCGTCTTCTGTGTGGAAGCATGCGTGAATGGGGCGTGCCTTCGTTGAAGGTTGTGTGGCAGGATGGTAACCGGCACGTAAAAATCCATTACCAATCATTAGCTGACCGGAGTTCCGCTGTGGTGACCCCTAACCGGGATAAGCCGAAAGACACAAACAAAGTGTCAAAAAACTACAGACCGATTTCATTTGCCTGACTAGATCTTTGAAGTAACAACTATCAATAACTGATGAATGAGAAGTGCTAGCAGCCTTGACACCTAAAAAGGCTGTGGAGGGGAGAGAGTATTTTTTTTAAGGACTACAGGTTTGAACACTTAATGAGACTATGCTTTGTTGCCTTTTTTATACTAAAGAAAATGTAAACAGACCATGAAGAGCTTTTACCTTCTTACAGTAAATACATACTGGAGTAATTTGGTTACAAAGAAGAGCATACAATGCTTTTATTGCCTATTTAAGTGAGTCACAATACTTGTGATGTGTCTAAATGGAGGGGAAAACTCATTTATGATGTCTAGGCAATGTCATACTATCTTTAATGTCATTAGCTTCACATATTGCCTAGTGATATGAGTACACAAATGAACCATTGCTATAATTTTTTTTTCTTTTAATGTATTATGCATATAGTTTCTTTCTCAACCATTATTATTTAATTTAACATTACGTAGCTTGCTCAAGTCCTGCTTTCCCTGGAATTTCACTCCTTCTCCTGAATTTTATTCTTGTATATTGTTCCCACAGATCTAATTTATTTCTCTTAGTTTACTCCTTCCCTTTTGTAAAATATGTCACTTGCAATTATTTTATCTCCTTTACAACACTTAGTAATTCAGTTATGGTTGGTTTGTTTTTGATTTCCATTTTCTAGTAATTTCTTTTGGTAGCCAACAGCATTAAACTTAGTAAGGCCTTACTATGTCTAGACAAATCAGTCTCTGTATTCCAGCTCTAAAGAATGTTTTTATTAGTTACAATAATTTGCTCACCCAACATTTCAGACAAAACACTGTGTAAGAAATTTTTAAAATGTACCAACTCATTATGTTCCTAAAAACAACTACACAAGTACCCCTCTCTTCCCCATCACACATCTTAATTGCTGTCTATTTGTGGAAAAATTCTCTGAAGTCTATTTCTGGTATAAAGAATACTTATGCAAACTCTTCCTTGCAAAAACCCTAAACCTTCTAGATTTTTTTGTATACTTGGAAGCCATACATATATCATCACATGGTTCTTTACTGCATTGCCTTTCTTTTTTCACTTCCTAGTCTCTAACCTCTTCTGATTGATTCTTATTGTTATCATGCACTATTTTATATGCCTTATTAATTATCCCTTTTTAACAGCAGTTTATGTTTTGAGATTCATGTATAAACTCAGCTAGAGCTGATCTTTCATTTAACACTTCCATATCCCTTTCTGTCTGTCTGTCTATACTCTTATTATCATTCTGTGGTAAGGAAGGTAATCTTCAGTGTACAGTTCAAACTTCTGCTTGGTCTCATCCCACGCTTTTTCCTCTAGTTATTTGTTCCTAATAAATTCCAGCTCCCTCTTGCCTGTTTCTTATGCCCCTGCTTGAACTTGTCACTATTGGTAAAATCTCCTTTCTCTACATTTCTTTATTGGGTTAGTTCTCAAAATGCTTTCTGCTACCTTGTAAATATAATATCTGGTATGGTTGTTACTCTTCTTCTTAAGGACGTTGATCCTAAATCCTACTTTGTCCTTATTTTGAGACCTCTCTCCCCATTTCAATGTCATTTCTTTCCAGTTTGATTTGTAGTCTTCTGCTTGAGTTGTTAATATATGCTTTAACTGTGTATCTCTAAAGTGTACTTTCACATCTTTTTACATTAGTAGGAATCACAAGTTATTTGTGCTGAGATAAATAGTATAAGCTGGTAGATGTAAATCAACTCAGAAAGCTCACATTGCCAGAATAAAGTGACTACTGTGAATCTGAAACAAGTAGCTGAACCTCTTGCTACTCATTTTAGTATGATTCCATACTTCATTAAGACACTATGATCAGAAACTGAAAAAAAAGAAAGTTTTTATCTTGTGATGAAATTGTATACAGTCCAAACTTGCCAGCAACACAGTAACTGCTTATTACTGCTTTAAGATATTTTTTCTATTCATATGTTAAACATTCTATAAAACGTGTACTGAAGTATTGTCAAGTAAATGAGATGACCTAACCTTTTAAAAAATTGAAATGGCACTTTTGTTCCATCATCCATCTGCCAGTTAGCCAGACTATTATTTTTCCTCAAACATTGAAGCTATGTTAATTAGTCAATTGCACATTTCAATTCAAGTCAAAAGAATCATCGTGTCTGTCCCTGCCAGCAAAACCATTCCTCATTTCCTTTCTTACTTGTGTCCTTTTTTGGTAACAGTTTCACTGTAAGTTTTACAATCTATTTATGAATCCAGATCAAAATATACAGATGATATGTATCTTCAGCTGATGAGAAAAAAAATGAACACTACAGCTAGGAAAATTAAAGATGTGATAAGAATGTGCAGATCTGTATATGACTGGAGATCAGCTCTTCTACTAGATATAATAAGAACAAACTTTTATTTTTAAGTATGTGAGTCCAAAACGGGGTTAAGCTCACCTGTGGGTCCCTTGTTTGATGGTAATAAGTTGTTAAGTAAGTGACCCTTCAAAAATGGCTATTATGCTTTATGATAATTTCCAACACAAAATATTCTCACTCCATAGTGATACTAAGGGAAAAGGAATCAATACTTGGCAACTACCTTATGATTATTAATTCCACAGTACAATATTTTTTCTAGGGGATAAAGAGTACATGCAGTACAGGTCCTGAGAAGTTCTCTGAATAGTTAATTTGTAAGTTTTGGAAAGTTATGGTTGGTCCTTTGATCATAGTGAACTCTCTAATAAGGACAGGTTGAGTTCATGGCTGAATGTGTCATAGTGGTGTCAGTTTTTAAGGATGGGGCCATGAACAAGAACAGAATTATAAGTCCATATGTTCAGCATTTATTTTGGAAAACATTTTGAGCACTGCCTGGTTAATATTCTAACAGGCAGTGTCTCTTATGAAATATATGAATATATTTCGGGATGGACTTCTAGCTGGTAGATCAAGTCTTACTAGTCAGACTGATTTTAATGAACTTATTAGCGTGACTTGGGACTTGTGGCAGCCATGTTTAGTTTCCTTGCCAAGGCTTTCAATAACTAAAAACATAGGGATATAATTAATACTCTTTTCTTATACTTCTCATAGTAACCAATATATTTTATGGTAGGTCTAAAACTGGTTCAAAGATCAGAAACAAAGGTTTTTCAGCCCTTGGTCAATTATTTTTTTGAACCAGCATCTTCTCTGCATACCACAGGGTTCTCTAATCAATTTAGTATTATTATGTCTGTTCTGTCATTCCTAAATACAATGAATGGATATTTAAGTATGTTGATGACTGCAAAGAAGGAGCTACAATAACACCACAAAATGATTTTAAACTTCTACTCGCAGGAAATAAGTACATAGAGTAGTAATTTTAGTCTTAGGTTCAGTTACACCAAGTGTACTGTTAAGTAATTTGGACCCACCAGTATTTAAACTTGAAGACTACCAAATGTAACATATCTTATGTTGCATATATCCTGTGTTAAAGAACTATGGACCATTTTTAATAATAATTTGACTTTCACATAACATGCATCTTTGATTAAAGCTAGAGTATTAAAATTATGCTGTGATATTAAAATCTATTTTATCTTGGGACCTCATATTGATTTGGAATCTTTGTAATTCTTTGATTCAGCCATTAGCTGAATGTAATGCTGCTGTGTGTTCATAGTCACAAAGAAATTAATATGTTAGAAATGCTGCACTAAGTTTACATGGAGAATTTCCAGTGTTAAAAACAACAGTTACACTGATAGACTGCCAATGTTAAATGTTTTGTCTCTCTTATAGAGTGATCAGTGGAAACCTATTTAGGTTACAGATGTTTTAATGGTCCTGTATATTTATCTTTATTGTGAGTAAGTATACTAAGGTGACTTTTGAACAGCATATGAAGTAAATCAGCAAGATAAATAATTTTGTCACTCAGTCTCATAGTGTCGTGGAATTGCATGTCTGTATAGAAGGCTAAACAATTATATTAGAGCAATTTAAAAGTTTAGTCATTGAATGGGCCGGTCTCAGAAAATTTACTACTGTGATGGAGGTGCATGGCTTTTAAGCTGAAGGCAAAAAATAGTAATCAATGAAGAAATGTAGGTTAATAACTATATACTATTACCAGCTGTAGAGAAGGGCCATAAGTATTTGTTAGGCTTGCAGTTCAGGGTCCATTGAGGAGCCTAGCCCAACTTTCCAGCTGCCCGAAGCGCTGTCTGGTTACGTGACTAGCTTAACTTCACACAATAGACAAATAAGGGCAGATAGAATCAAACCGTGTACCACAGGAACTACAGGTCATAGACTTAACCACCTGTGACATCTGCCTGATGAGCACAAGCGAATGCCTTGCTTCCAGTCTAAAAGCTTTAAAGATACTCAAAACACTGTATGTAGGTTTATGTTAAGCCACACCTGGATGAAAGGGTATAATTACCTGTTAAACTACACCTGGATGAAAGAGTATAACTAATGTGGCTGGACTGCCTACCAACCTTAGAACTAGCATGAGAGTGTGTCTTTAATTTACTATTATTTAGGGCAGCTGTCCATATCTTGCTAAAGAGTTTAAATTGAAAGGCATGACTAGATCCCTGTATTCCATTTATATGTCTCATCTTACCCTTGAAATCCCCAGGCTTAATCTGGTAGCTAGCATCAAAGCCTTTGATTCACATATATAGTTCGCCTAACCTCAGTACCAGTTTACATCATAAATTGGGAGTCTTTTGGTGCTTTCTGAATAAAAGCAGGGAAGTATTTGTTGGATGAAGTACGGTGCAGCGGTGATGTTGGTATCATGTAGTGTGCCACAATACTGGTTAGGTCTTCCGACACATATTTGTTAAATCTGTCTCCAGAGAACGTGCTCTTTGTTTTGCAATCTTTTTTCATTTGGCTTCTTTAATGTGTTTATACTTCTCTTTCCTTTCTACTATACTGTTTGTATGCACTGTATACTTTATGTTCTTTTGATTGTAATTAGGTTATAGTTTATAAATGTAAAATACATAAAGCTAAAAGTATATACAGATGGTAAAATAACTATATCTAGATTAACTATGTGATTAATGGAAGCTGTAGCATATAATATGAAGAACTGTGGAAGGGGCACTAAAACCCACAATTTCTACATTTCCACATTACAAAAAATTCCACAGCTTTGTACTGGACCTGTGCATTAGTGCAGATGATGATATACTGCTCTAAAGCCCTCCTCCTCAATTTGAAAATTTAATGTGATATTTTAACAAATGGTCTTGATGGACACATACAGTCTAGAGGAGACTGATAATTAGACCTTGTACACCATTTTTAAAATTCCTTCAGTAGTGCATCCCTCTTACAAATCAAAGCTAAATGACGTGATCTGTCTACATGTACAAAATGCACGTAAATCCTTGGATCTATTAATTCTGGTGCTGTTCGTTTTGTGAATATACAAAAGATCAGTCAGAGTGGGATCCAAGGATGCCTTATTTGCAAGGCATAAGTCCTCTCTCAGTAGTCCATAGAACTACATTTCCAGTAACGTAACTCACCCCTTTAGCATTATTATATGGTATGTTTACTAGAGGTGCTTTAACCACTTGTTTAAACTTTTATATCTGTGTTTGTGAGTGTGTGTGAGAATGTTCCACTTCTTCTTCTTCCTCAAAAGTTTTTGAAAACTGTGAATTTTGTAAACCATGTGTACAGTTTCTTATTTCACTATTCATACCCTTCTCATTTTGAACAAAAGGCATCCAGTTTCCCTTGCCATTACTTACTTTTTCTTGTATAATCGCTTTCCTTAAAAGTCTGCACTCAAGAATCCCAGTGCCAGATTTCATCTAATTTTCATCCAGCCCATTTTGCTTGGTTCAACGCTTGCTCCATAGATTTAAATCAGAGTCCTCTCGTATAGCACTTCAATCTATATAAGTGCTTCATCTTTCCCAGGTCTTCTCATTGTCCTTTACTTCCTTAATTGTTCACATCTCTACTCAACAATATACCTAATTGCAGCTGAGACTAATCAGTTACAGTCAAACTTCAGACATGGACATCATGCAATCTTAGTTATTTTCTTTTCTTTCCATCTTCACATTCTGGTAATTGCTGCTGCTACTACTATTACTACTACTGATAGGATTGCTGCTATTAATACTACTACTGCTGCTGGTGCTACTACTACTATTCCTACTCCTGCTGCCAATGCTGCTATTATTATGGGTCTACTTTACAAGATCGACTTTTCACAAAGTCGAAATTCATATGACCAGGACCATATGATCGACTTTTGAAAAGCCGAACATGTAAAGTAGACACAAACACAATGAACACTTACCTAAAAGCTGTTAGCAGGCCCCCCCCGGGTAACTTTAAGTATACCAACTTCGAGATCGCACTACACTGCGGAAGAAGGAAATTTTCCCATTCCACACTGTACAGAGATAGTAGTTCCCCATGGTAGGCTTTTCAAAAGTCGATCATATTGTCTTGGCCATATAAATTTCGACTTTGTGAAAAGTCGATCATGTGAATTACTACTACTATTAGTATTACTGTAAATGCTGCTGGTGCTATTACTATTACTACTACTGGTACTACTAGCACTATTACTACTACTGCTGCCACTACTAGTATTACAGTTACTACTACTGGTACAACTACTGCTACTACTACAAATAATAATAATAATAATAGTAATGGTGTTTAATGACTCTAGCAACCAGTGTATTAACCGTGTAGCTTGGTTTGCTTTGCTTACATGTTGAAAACACTTAAAAATAGATGTTTTAAAAATAACTTCAGACAATATACATTATTGGAGTCTCCGTTTACTTTCTTATTTTCGTTGTTGTTTTGCTTTGTGCTACTGACAGAGATTTTCTCCTCTTGTCCCTTCTTTAACGGGGCCATCCCTAGTGGCAGCTAACTTAGTTTAAGAAAGTATAAATGAATGAGACGATGTCAGATAACCTCCTCATATTTAGTCATCTAGAGGGCTATAGCACTAAAAAAGTTTAAATGGGTGATAATGAGGTATTCGTTGCTATTACTCGCTGCAGCCACTGAGTTAAGTTGTTGCTAAGCAGGTAAAAGGAAAGTGTCAAGCACTGGCCTTTGGCTGAGGCTGCAGAAGCCATTCCCATCAAACATCAAAACAGTTGCACTACAGTGCTTAGACTAAGTTAAGATTCAATGCTAAAGACGTTACTGTGTAAATAAAAAAATCTTTTTTTGACTGAATCACTCTTACTAGACACAGCAGTTAAAATGTTTATTACAATGTCTGTACCACTGTGCATTTTGCAATATATTCTATGTCTGTATACGAAGTATTTCAGACTTTTTGGTACTTGCGTATTATCGCAACCAGATATTTGGGCCAACAGCAGTTGTTTCCTGATCAGTAAATATGTTTGTTAATGTGCTTGAAATGGAATACAGTGTGTTTTCTTTAACAAAACAGGTTGTTTTCCGGAGGGGTATCAACACAAAGTACACAACATACTGTTGTTTCTTTGTGCTCTTTACTGGCAGCATGTCACTTCTTGCAAGGCTGCCCACTGAACGTTCTTTATCAGCCAATGGTTTGAAATAACAGTCATACATAGAGTTGCGAATCACGGTTGGGAGTGTGGAAGTTAGCGTAAGCCTTACTGGGTACAAGTGACTTTGTCCGAAATTTCAGAAGGTAAACGAGCTTGAAAATCTGATTCCTGCTTTGTGGCATACTGTCCTCATCCCTATGTCATACTTTATATCCTCAAAGATGACATCCCCCTTTTAAAATACTCTCCCTGCTGTGAGTTTCCCTTCTGGGTGCGTAACAGCTTTCAGGAAGTAATGGCAAATGACAACAACCGGCTGTCCCGGCTCTGCGAAAAGTCACTCCTTCACTGTGTCACAACCTTTTATTTTGGTGTCTCCTGTTATGTATGTCTGTCTGTGTCTGTCAGTAGCCCCTGTTATCTGTTCTTCATATATCTTTGCAGCCACTGTGAAGTGCCCAACCCAGAAACTGCAAACATGACCGGCACAGAATCTGGTTGTGAGAATTTGTATCGGCAACACCTTCACTAAAACATTAATATTTCAATTTTTGAAGTTATAACCCTGCCTAAACAAACTTCAGTGTAAAATAAAACAATGTCTGTTTGGTTTTCATTGCATTTTCGGTACCATGTAGACATTGAAAAGCAAACAGTATTACCGCAAAAATCTGGTTGTGGTTGTGATAATACGCAAGTACCAACTTTTTTTCATTTTTTGTATAATCTACATTGTGCTGTTGCACCTAGTTTGTGGGGGAATAGGGTCCAAAGACCAGCCCACTCATCCAATTAACATAAATAAAAATAGTAAATACACAAAGCAACGAACAATGTGGTAATAAATATAACAGCTATTTATAAAGTGCATCACATTAGTAAATATGTGTAGATAATTAAGAGTGTCTCAAGACTATAGTAAACTGTTTTCTTGCATACTTCAGTAATGGAATTATGCTATACTGTATACTGACAGGGTAAACAATTTAGTTTTAGCTTTAATGTTATTTTATTACTGCTAGTGTTACCAATGCATTGTTTTACATGAAAAGTAACTTGATATAAAGCAGGAAACATTGTGTATGTACTTCTATAAACTCTAAAATCTTTTCTCAGTCTTCAACTGTTTGTAATTTCTGCCCTGGTCATCTGAGCTGTGTCTGAAAAACATCTCAAAGTGCAGTGTAATATGGCAGCATAGGAAAGAGAATATATGGAGTTACATGGGGTAGAGGCTGGCTCATTTTTAGTCATACTCAAGGAGCATTTGTGCTTCTGTGTCATCCTACTGTGATGCTACAGAAGGCCACAGAGGAAATTACCAAGGGAAAAAAAAAACAAGGATTAATTTCATATAGGGACAGATTTATGTGCTCATTTGGTAAGGGCACCTGTAAAAGAAATTAAATAATTAGGCAGCTGGAAATCCCTTTTCTTTATTTGTTTACTCACTTTTTTACATATATTGACAAGTATTGGCCAACTGTAACGACCACTCACTTTTTTACATTTATTGACAAGCATTGGCCAACTGTAAAGACCACATTTCAGTAAAGTCACAGGGAAAAATAAATGATGCATTTTTACATATTTAGTGAAGTCTTTGAAGTGATTTCTTTCTATGTGTTACTGCATATTTAGATTTTTAGATGCATGAGTGCATGGGTGGCTGCATGTGTCCGTGTGTGTTTGCATGTGTGCGCATGCATTGCAGTAGTGAAGGAGCTCCTTTTGGGGTTTGTATGCTACTAAAGCGGAAGTTTATCAGGGATAAAATTTCTAAGACATTAGAAATACTTACAGATGTATACATTTATTTGCTTGTTTATATACATTTCTTAGCAGGTAATGTCCAACTAAAAATCTTAATTTTTAACGGATTTGTGTGGAGAAAAGCTAAAAAATGACTGTTTGAAATTTGAATAACAAGTATTTTAGTATGGGTGGTGGTGCCCAAGGGGGAAAGGAGAAGATGGTGTGCTAGTCATAAGGGGTAGGTGGTATTCCTGGAAATGAGTTAATTCCTCAGGTTCAAATTTTGCATTCTTCCCCCAAAAAGCTCTCTTACATTTCCTAGAAGAAGAACAAAATCTAATTTCATTTTTCAATTATTAAGAAAATGGGCAATGCAAAAACTTCCTAATATTGACAGTAATGCTTGTAACAGTACCGATGAGGAAGAAAGAAAGAGTGATTTACCACAAGTAAAGTCAGCTTTCGTGATATGAGATGAATAACCTAGTATATTGCAAAATAAATTCTTCAGTTTACAGTTGCTGGGCCAATGGATGCTATTCTCCCCTTAGACCAAGTAAGACATAGAAGTCCTACACAGAACTCAATGGCCACCTTGGATGCATAGGCTAAACTTTCAGGTGTTGAATCAGTGCTGCAGCAGCATGGAGAACTAAGGTCAGATGTTGCCGAATCCTTCAAGGAGGTGGCTTCACTGATACAAGGATGTACAGCAACAGAATACTAGAACTGCTAAAAACGAGTCATAGCTTGCTTATTAATTTTGTTTTGTCAGTACCGACAATGTAAATACCATGCAGTCACAACATAATGAGGGCAGAATACCTAATTCTACCTCAGTGATAGAAACAAATGCTCTACAGACTCTTCCTGTTGCACCATATAAGGTGACGCCAGCCTTGGCTAGTGCTGTCGCTGTGATACTGGACTTCTTAATCCATCCTGGCTGTGCATAACCTGCAGATAATCAGTTGGGGGGTAGAAAGTTTTGCATCTGTTTGTCAGCAATTATCCTAGCTTTATCTGCTGCGTACATAACAAGAGAAGGTGGAGAGAGCAGGGCTGGAACTTCAGCATGAGAATTTCCACTAGCTCAGGTAAACGACCTTCTGACCCATAGAACAAGGAGGCTTGAAGAAAAATGGTTGATTTTGAATTGTGCTTTAAGAGTCTTAATCTAAGGAGTATAGTTGCAAAGAATACTTAAGAAACCCTCACAGCAGTAACCAGAGAAAGGCGTATCCCAGATGGCTGGAGAATAAGCATTTAAAGATTCAAAGTAAACTTTATTGTCATTTAGGACTACACATGTGTAGACCTAAATGAAATTACGAGTATCAGCTCACCATGAAAGTACAGAAGAAGCATAGGATACAACAAATACAACATTAAGACATATCAAGTTAAGGAATTAGAGACTAATGACTGCCCCAAGAACATAAGAAAAAAAGCTAACGCCCCTATGTAGTCATACAAATACTGTATTTTAGCAGCATAACAGTTAAGATTTGTTATTGCACATGAACTAAAATTGTCACTCTTCATGTATTGCATAAAGCAAGTAACAGGCAATTGCACTTGAATGTAAATATATAACTAAGTAAATAAATACTGCACATTCCAAACAAAACACTGTTAAGTTAATTTGTGGTGGAGTCACTAGGGCTGGTGTCTCATCCCATTGGGTAGAAGCTGTTAATGAATCTGGAGGTCCTACAGTGAATACTATGGTGCTCCTGCCAGATGACAGTTTGAGTAAACCAGACGTGTGCAGGTGTGAAGAGTTATAAAGTATTTTGTGGGCTCTTTTAAGGCTCCATGCTGTGAATAGCTCTTGGATTGATAGTAGACTGGTGCCCATGATTTTCTCAGCAACTCTCACCACTCTCTGTAGCTTCTTCCTTTCAGCTACTGTAGAGTTCCCAAACCAAGCAGTGATGTTACAGGTGAGAATGCCTTCAATAGCTCCTTTGTAGAAGGTGGAGAGTACAGTAAGTGGGAGCTTTTCTCTTTTGAGCCTTCTCAGAAAGTGGAGACTTTGCTGGGCCTTTTTGACCAACTGACCAGTATTCACAGTCCAAGAAAGATAATCTGAAATGTACACTCCTAGAAATTTTGTAGTTTTAACCCTTTCCACCTCTTCACCGTTAATCTTGAACGATGAGTGGGCAGTTGACCTTTTCCTGAAGTCAATGATGATTTCCGTTGTTTTATTAATGTTCAGGTCTAAGTTGTTTCTCACACACCAGTTGATCAGGGAGTTGACCTCGTCTCCTTATGCTTTTTCATCCTTTCCTTTGAGGCTCACAACCGTGGTGTGATCTGCAAACTTGATGAAATGATTGGAGCTGTGTTTTTCAGAACAACCATTGGTAAGGATGGTGAACAGCAGTGGGCTGAGTATACATCCCTGGGGAACACCGGTGCTGAGAATTATGCACCCCGAGGTATTATTTCCTACACTGTCCTGTGGTCTGTTGATCAAAAAATCTGATCCAGTTACAAAGGTGCTTGGTAATTCCTGTGTTGACTAGCTTATTGATGTTGCGTTGGAACCACAGTATTAAATGCCAAACTGAAGTGTATAAACAACAGTGTGACATAGTTGTTCTTTCCCTTTAGACGGTCAAGTGAGAGGTGCAATACCATTGAGATGGCATCAGCAGTGGACCTATTTGCTCAATAAGCGAATTGCAGAGGATCAGAGGTTGATGATAGAATTGCTAAAAGGTGCTTTTTAACAATCCTCTCCAAACATTTTATGACGTTAGAAGTTAAAGCAACCAGTCTACAGCATTTCAGGCAAGAGAGATTGGCTTTTTTGGGAAGAGGGATGATATTTGTTACCTTGAAGCAAGAAGTTACTTTTTCTGGAGCAAGGGATGTGTTGAAAATATTTGTCATAACTGAGCATAGTTGATCTGGACACCCTTTTAGTGCTTTGCCCAGTGTATTGTCTGGGTCAGCAGCCTTCCCGGGGTTCACTTTCTTTAGCTGACCTCTCACTTCCTCAGAGTTAAGACTGATCACCCCCTCATTCTGGTAAGTGGGTAACCTAGTTGTAGGCGAGTTATTTTCTCTTCAAATGTACCAAAGAAGGAGTTCAGCATGTCCAGGAATTCAGTGCTGTCTTCACACTGAGCTGTCCTGATTTTATAGTAGGTGATCTGTTGTATCCCTTGCCAAAGACTCCTAATATCCCCTCATGTCCTCAAAGCAACTCTGTATTCTCCTTCCATACTCCCTCTTAACCTCTTTAATGCTTCTTTTTAGATTTCATTTCATTTCATTTAGACCTTCTTTATCTTTTGACCGGAATGCTGCATTCCTTGCCTTCAGGACTTCATAGACTTTACTAGTGAGCCAAGGCTCTTGGTTTGCTCTAATTGTGATACTTTTAGTGATAGATACATCATCAACACACTTTGAGATGTATGCCATTACTACTTCTGTGTAGTCATCTATGTTTACCTGTTGGTCTGACATGGCTTCCTGTCTGAATACATCCCAGCAGGTACTTTCAAAACAGCCCTGGAGACATTCCATTGCCTTCTTGCACTAAACCTTGATCTGCTTCACCGTGGGCTTTTCTCTGATCAGCGCAGGTTTGCAGGCTGGTAGAAGCATGATGGAAAGGTGATCAGAGCTTCCTATATTAGGTTTTTGTACTGCCTTGTAGGCTGCTTTCATGTTGGTGTATGCCCTGTCCAAAATACTTGTACCTCTTGTGGGAAAGTCTACATATTGAAAATAGTGGGGAAGCACTTCTGTGCTCGATTGAAGTCACCTGCTACCACATGTGCAAAGTCTGAGTTTTTACTCTGTAACTCACAAATCGAGTTGTGTACTTTGTTCTGTGGTTCAGTGGTATTGGCACTGGGTGGAATCTACACCACTGTTACACAGACTACATTAAACTCCCTGGGTGGATACATAAAATGGTTGACATTTTAAGGACAGGAACTCTAGATTATCAGAGCAGTGTGTCTGTACAATCTCACAGTTCTTGCACCATCTTTCATTAACGTGGATAATGACTACACTTCTCTTGGCCTTTCCACACAAGGTTTGGCATCTGTCTGCACGTAAGTGTGAAACCCTCTAAGTTAATAGCACTATCACTGATTATGCCATGCAGTCATGTCCCAGTAAATATCAATTAACAGGTATTTCTCACCTTGTTTTTTGTGGGGAGATCCAGCCTTAAAAAGTTCATCTTGTTGTCTAGTGAGCACACATTAGCAAGCAGTATGAATGGCAGTGCAGGCCTGTGAGAATTATTCTTCAGCTTAACAGTAATCCCAGCTCTGCAACTGGTTTTCTTGACCTCTTTTCCTCTTATAACTTGTCCGGAGTGTTCCAGAACTTTCTTCCTGTTTTAGACACCTTAGAGGATGCTGGGTTAAAATAAAAAGATACAGGAGTTCTGAGAGTGAAGTAGGCCCCAAATACTCCTCAGACTGCAGTGAATCCATCCAGCAACACAGCTCTAAAAGCTGCTTGATTTCTAGTAACCTCTGCATGCGGTAAGTTACTGTACCTTCATTTAAGAGCACAGAAAGTCATTTTCTCTGTGTTTTAAGTGAAAAAGAAGACAGACTCAACATTTCTCTCTGACAAGCCAACACAGACGCAGCCTCCCTGGATGCCGACTTTTATTTTATTTTAATTTTTTTTTGTTACAAGTGTACAAGAACAAAGGAGGCATTCTGTCTGGGGCAGAATAGAGGTATCAAATTCCTGTTACACTGCATGAAAGTGCGAGACAGGGTTATTGATAAATGAAAAACAAAGTAGCAGAAAATAAGATGGGAAATGAGCAGTTTGGTTACAGATGAGGATGCAGCACAACCATCTGTACTTTTATGGTGAGACAGGTAGTTGAGACGAAGCCAGAGATGAGGAAACAGTCCAGTTGGCCATTCACAGGCTTGAAGAAATCGTATGACAAAAATCCAAAAAGGCTGGCTTGTGCAGTCCTGCCATGGTTCAAAGTCTCAGTAATGGGTTCAGGCTCCTAGGCGCTGATACATTTCCCAACAGTACATGTGATTTGGGGACACATGGCTGAAGTGACATTCAGCTGCAGAGATGTATGACACTTGCAGATTTCCTTTGGGCAAAGAGGAGCATGCAGTACCATGTCCACAGCTTCATTAACCAAATCCCACAGGGGGGTGGGGGGATAAGGTCCATTGTCCCCAAAGCACCTAGAGGTAACAGGTAGCATGGCAGGCATCAGCAGTACGCCGCCCCCAGTGGGCATGTCAGTGGCACTAAAAATGCAGTCCACAATGGGCACTGCCTTTTATTATTGGTGAGTGTGGACTATTACTCCCTTTACAGTGTCTAGGGAACATTATCTAAAATATATACTGTAGCATAAGTGTGACTACAGTAGCGTGTAGGTTTTCCTCCATGATATAGTTTCATAGTAGAGTACTAGGCTATCTGCCCTAGGGCATTTATAAGCCTAGCCAAAGTGTATGTGGCTTTTGCCACCCGATGTAATGATACAAAAGTGTACAATTTAAATTAAATTTAGTTTACTGTGCCTCTATCTAGCAATGACACTGAGATGACCTCCGGGGTAAACCTACGATCACCCATCCATTCGTCCAGATTTCTCTTGAAGAGAGTCAGTAAGGTGCTCTGCCTAACATGGACAGGTATCCTGTTCCAGAGTGCGGGAAGCCTCTGGGTTATGAATCTGTCCCTCCAGCATGTCCTATTCATATTTGTGCTGAGGTTTAGATCTTTAGCTCTCGTGGCTCTGATGGATTTGGATTTTTTGAGGTGGAGCATGTCCATTTAATTCTGAATTGGACATGGCCTTGTACGTAAGGCACAGATCACCTCTGAGCAGGCGGTATGCTACTGAATAGAGCTGGAGCTTTTTCAGTCTGGCAGCATATGACATATGCTGGAGACCCTTGATCCTCTTAGTAAGGTACTTTTGGGGTCTCCCCAGCTGCTACAGGTGCCGGGTGAGGTACATACCAAATGGGGCATTGTACTCAATCATAGGCCTGATAAGGGAGGAATATAAGGGTACAATGACATCCTTTGATCTGGATGTGAATCCTTTCATGATAAGGTGGGCAAGGTAGAAGGTCTTTCTAACCACTTTGGCGATGTGGGTGTCAAATGAGAGGTCACTGTCAACTTGGGTCCCCAGGTCTCTGATTATTTTTTCCGTACTTAATGGATTACCACCTATGTGGTAATTTGTGGATACTTTGTTTTTTCCAAAGGGGATGACTATACATTTTTTGGCATTTAGTTTAAGGCCATGACTCTGGCACCAGTCGTCTGTTTCTGTGAGGCCCTTCTGGAGGATGCATGTGTCAGCTGGTGTGTCAACTATGGCACCTAGTTTGCAGTTGTCTGCGAACTTTGTCAGCCACAACCCCCCTATGTTTGCCTGCACATCTGAGAAATAAATGCCGAACAAGAGGGGTCCCAAGACAGAGCCCTGTGGGACTCCACTTGTGACTGGCTTAGAGTCTGACATAGCTCCAGCTATTCTGACTTTGTGGGTTCTGTCCTTTAGCCAGTTTGCAACCCATCTTGTGACAAACAGGTTTACATTTAAGCTGTTGAGCTTATCTATGATGCCTGAGTGGGGTATTGTGTCGAAGGCTTTTGCCAGATCCAGGTAGGCTGTGTGAACTGCTTTGCCTTCATCAATGGCTCTAGTGACTGTTTCAAAAAAGTCCACCAGGTTTAAAAGACAGGATCTGCCCTTTACAAAGCCGAACTGGGTAGGATCAATTGTCTGTAGGTCCCCGATGTCTTTGTCTTTGTTTATGAGTTCCATAATGATCCTTTCCATAGCTTTGCAGACCAGGCTGGTCAAGCTTATGGGGCGGCAGTTTCCAGGGTCTGTAGAGGTGCCACCTTTGTGGAGTGGGACCACTGTAGCTGTACGCCAGTGTTCAGGGACGTATCCTGTAGCAAGGCTAAGATTAAACAGCATTCTTATGTGCGGGTTTAGCTCCTCTAGGAGTTCATATAGCACGCAACCCGGGACATCGTCAGGTCCCATGGATGCTGTATTTTTTGCTTTACTGAGGGCAGCTCTCACCTGGACATCTGAGATTTCAGGGAGGTTGCATTCAGCTGAGATATTTATTTCATCTTTTGGGGAAGAGGGAGGGGAGAAATTTGCACTGAACCTGTCTGCCAGTATGTTGGCAATATCTGTGGGTTCAGTGTATTTTTTGCCGTTATGAACTAACTCTGCGCATATCTGAGGGTTTCCACCCAGGTTTCTAACATAACTGAAGAAGGCCTTGTGATTATTTTTAGTGTCCTTAGCGATTTTTCTCTCGAAGTTGGCCTTTGATGATTTTATTAGCGAACGTAGTTTTTTGCTAGTGCTGATCAGGGATGCCTTCCCTTTATGGGATTTTGCTCTGTCTTGCAGTAGCTTCCTTCTCTTGATATAAAGTTTGTTTATGACTGGGGTCCACCTGATAGGATGCCAGCCTTTGGTGGAAAGGGTCTTGGTTTTATTTGGGATTGCATGATCCATGCATTCTTGGAGATGCCCATAAAAAGCATTTATGAAGGATTCAGCAGTGTGGGATGTGGTTTCCACTGGCCCAGGGGGCTTGAAGGATACAATTTCAGTCCTAAGGAGTGTAAAGTCAGCTTTTGAGAAGTTTCTCACTGAGGTCTTTTGTGCTGGGGGTGGAGGTGGGATATGAATATCTAGGGTTATTAACTTATGGTCTGATCTCACTAGTGAGGGGTATACTTCCGGTGTTGAGCATTTTGTCCCCATGTTTGTCATGATCAGGTCAATTATATTGTTTCCCCTTGTGGGGGAGGTGACTAGTTGTTCCATCGCATTTGAGTTGATGAATTTCAGGAACCTTTGGGCTAGGGTGCTGGGGCTTGAGTAATGCACCCAGTCTATGTCTCCCAATATGATGATATTTGGCGAGACATTCATATCCTCCAGTGTCTTCAGGAAGGCTGAATGGAGTTCCTGAGATTCTGAGGGTGGTCTGTAGTATGCTACAAGTTGTATAGCAGTTTTACCTATGATTAGTTGCACATGGATGGTCTCCAATGCTTCGTGCGTTGCCACTAACCTGGAGGTGTGGGTGTCTTTAATGAATATGGACACTCCCCCTCCTTTTGTGGTTCGGCCCAGGTTTTGGGATCGAAATGCATGATACGAGGTATAACCTGGTAGGGCTGGGGTGCTCTCAGGAGCCTTGAACCAGGTTTCAGTTACTGCACAGACATCAATGCTCTCCATACTGAGGAGTGCTTTGAGAGCCTACATCTTGAGATTTAGATTTCTGGCGCTGAGCAGCATTACCCTTAGTTTTTTTCCTTTATTGTTTTCTAAGGTGGTGAGTTTGTCTTTTGAGCCTTGCCTAAAAAGGCACTATGGGGGTGGCAAGAGCCTTAGCCAATATCCAGAAGCCCAGTGGTGACAGGTGCAAGCCATCCCTTGCGAAGCAGCGTGGCTTGTCCAGCATGTCATCCCAAGCAGACAGACATTGGATCCCCCTAGAATGACACCAGTAATTGAGCCAATTATTAAAGCTGATCATCTTGTCTTTGTATTGTGGCATCATTCGTGGTGAGGGCAAGATGCTGCTCAGGGTCAGGGTCATACCGGCCTGGGCTACATAATCAGAGAGCTCCTCTATGTCTCTTTTCATGTAGTCCAAGGAGGTATGTCTCAAGTCATTCACGCCAGCACGGACAATGACAGAGTCATATTTATACTTGCTTTGGAGTGACCTGAGTGCTTGTGTTATGTGGCAGATCCTAGCTCCCGACAGGCAGCTCACCGTTACCCTCTCTTTGTTCAGCCTGGTAAGCGGGACGTCAGTGTGTCTGACTATAGAGTCACCATCAGGTGTGGTGTTTTGCCTTAAGGGCTGTGATTGTTTGGCACACTGACGTTGTGTACTATGTGTTGCATGTGCAGAGTTTTGAGGTGGTGTTGTCTTGGATGTCTGCTTTGGGAGCCTCTGTTGTTTCGGTAAGTTTTTTATTAGAGCCTCCAAGTATGTCTTTGTGTTATGTGTTTGGTTTGCAGTTGTGGTTGGTTTATGTGAGACTGGGTTTGTTGTGTGTGTGGTTACCTTCTCCTCCTGTCTGGTCTTGCTAGTCCTGTGTTGAGAGAGTTCAGCCTCCAGTTTGGCTATGTAGTTGCATCTCTCACATGTGTTTGTGTTTGTTGGGAAGAGGAGAGGCATATATATATATATATATATATATATATATATATATATATATATATATATAGCATACTTGCTCTACTTACATAAACATGTACTCTGCAGTAAGCACAGCACGTATTACTTTCCTGGCCACATGCACTTGTTTATTGAAGTTGAGGGCATGGCACTGCATGCTTCTGTTTGCCCACTGGAAATTTGCAACAGTCATATGTCTCTGCAGCTGAATGTCACTTCAGCCGTATGTCCCCAGCCAACTGTACTGTTGGGAAATGTTTCGTTGACTAGGAGCCTGAATCTCCTGGAAACATTTGGTAGAAATAGTGCAGGCTAGGTACAAGGACCCAATGACAGAAGTACAAACAGGGTTCAGACTCAGAGGGATTACCAGCGGGAGTGCATATGCATCAGGGCCCAACTCTGAGCCTACTGCTCTTTATATTGTTGACAGACTACATTAGCAAACAAGTTGGAGGGAACAGATCAACAAAGTTGCTGTGTGCAGGTGATGCTGCATTAACAGGCAGACTCTGAATCAGAACTTCAGTAAAGGATAGGGGAATGGAATGCAAAATTGAAGCCACATGAGATTGAGTACAGATATGACAGCTGTAATGGGCAGTGAATGGGGGAACTCAGAAGAAATTGAGAATTGATTATAGAAGGAAAAGTAGTGGAACGGGTATCTGGGAGGTGTGGTTGTGGAGAAGGGAAGTCTGAATGAGGAGGTTAACACTAGAGTCAGAGAGGCAACAGCCAACTGAAACAGAGTGTCGGCTGAAGTATATGACAGAAGAAAAGAAGCTGAAAAGTAAGGTGTACAAAACAGAGGTGCAACCAGTACAATTGTATGGTACAGAAACCTGAACAGTGAAGGCAGAGCAGTTGAGGAAACTAGAGGTGACAGAGATGAAGTGCCTGAGACGTGTGATGAGATGAACGCTGTGGGATAAAAAATTAGGTCATCTGAACAGAAGCCCAAGTATCTCTCACTGCAATGAAGGTAAAATACAACAAATTACAGTTGTTTCGGCACATATGCAGGAAAGCAGAAGAGAATCTGGTGAGGAAGATTTGGGGAAGACAGGAAGAAGGTAAGAGGAAAGAAGAGGGTCCAGCAAAAAGATGGATGGGTTGTGTGAGAGAAGACCTACAACAGTCTGGAGTGAATGTAGAAGAAGGTAGGAGAGAGGCATTTGATCGACTAAGATGGCAGCATTTGATGTGACACCCAGACACAATGTAGAAAATGAAAAATGGACTGGTGAAGATGATGGTGACTTAACTCAACCACTTAACAGTTGCAAAAAAAATGTTTTCAGAATTGTGCAAAGACGTTAAATATATTTCACTCACTGATAGCCTGTAAACACTGACTTTATAAGACAACTGTGCCTGAGCAAAATAGATCTTTACTCATTCATTTCTGTAATCTACATGAAATGAACCTGGTATTACAATCTGTCATGAAACAACGGTGGCTAAATCTTGCTTATAACGGTTATCTCTAAAAGGAATGTGTTCTCTTCTATTCAAAACCTACTTTGGCAAAAGGGGTAACTATGAAGTTCTAGTGTTCTGATACAGTTTAAGCTGTACACCAGAACATGATCTTTCAGTTGCTTTGTTCAAAGGATGCCTGTTTGTTTCCTTAAGGTGCAGCCGGTGCCAGGTTTGGGGGCTGCCTAACACCAAATAAGGTGACATTTTTGTATGGACCTTTCTTCCTTTTTTTTTTTCATTTTTATCCTTTGTTGTAAGGTTATTTAGGTAGAAATTCTGCTAAAATGTTGTATTTCTTTATGAGGAGGGCATTAAGGGAGCGATGCCTCTTACTGCATGGGACTATATGAATTTTTATTTCTTGTATGTTGATGCATATTTCCTCACTAAACATCAGCAGCTTGAATAATAGTACCAAACTGAAACATTTACAGATGTACTTAAAATATTGGTGAAAACATAATTTATCTCTGATACATACACATTTCAAGAAAAAAAAGGTACCTTTTAGTTTGTGTAAAGACCATCACGTCTTAACAGTAGTTCAGAAAGCCTTTTATCTGGCCCATCTAATTTTCAAAGGCATCTCCATTATATCCATAGAAGTCTTAATACTCCTTTACTCATATTTTATCAGATCCATTATTGAATATAAAACTCATTTTGGCATGTATTTGTCTAAACATATCGCACAACTTGAAACACCTTAGATATACATAACTAAAAAGATCTCTGGCCTCAAAAATCTTAGTTATCAGGAGAGACTGACAGCCCGTTCTCTGTACTCAGTTTCTTAGTCTCCTCCATAGAGATCTATGTCTTGCCTTTTGTGCCTTGAAAGATCCAGCCCTATTTTATCCCCTGTTCCTTCACACAACTAATAGTACATCAAATACACTGTTAAAGGAACTAATCATTCATCACCAGATAAAGAGAATATGTTGGCATGATAGATTCATATCCCAGGGTATTATTCACCTCTGGAACACAATTTCACTGCATGTCAAGTGGAATAGCACCCTTGCCATCTTTAAGGTAAGCCAAAATAATTGGAGGGTAGCCTCAGATTCTCTTCTGTTCCATCTTATTTTGTCCTCCTTGAGGCTAAAGGAAATTTTTGAATAGGATTTTTTGGCTAGGCTTCAAATGGTCTGCATACAGATAGCCTATTACTTACCTATGAACCCATGAGTCATTAGCACTGATACTGAGGTTCTGCCGGACTCCAGGGATATGGGAGGAAGAATTTTGTTATTAAATGAAATTAGAAAGGTGCAGTTCATATGTTCGGCTCTATCTGTGCACCTTTTTCTGGGAAAATCATTTTATGTTTAAATTATGGCAATGTAGATAGACATATGAATCTAATAATGTGATCCTTGCAGGTGATTTCCCACTTCATTTGGACATTCATTTTAATAATGGGAATGCAAGTAAGTTTATCAACATTTTTGGAAATGTACGATCTAATTGATTTTTAGAAGCATGATTATATTACATTAAGAGAATTTACACATTTAGATCTATAAAGAAAAAAAATACATGCTAGACAACCTATCGGCCCAAGGGCCTAAGTAAGCCTAGCCAACAAAGTTCCCTGGCTTACGCCAACCCAAGAAAGTTAATTTCCTGTGCCCTTGTCGAGCAGAGCCACAGAAGTGATCCCCAGGGTGTATTTCCTATTTCCCATCCACTCATCAAGATTTTTATTGAAGAGTGTATGAGGAACTTTGCTTGGTATAGATGGGTAGCTTGTTCCAGAGTATGGGAAGTCTCTGGGACAGGAATCTATCCCTCCAGCAAGTCCTGTTTATTGTGGTGACAAGGTTTAGGTCCCTAGAGCGTGTAGCTCGACGGAATTGGGATTTCTTTAGGTGTAGCATGTTCAGTAGCTCTGGGTTTGACATAGCTTTATATGTTAGGCAGATATCACATCGGAGTAGGCGATATGCTACAGAGTAAAGCTGGAGTTTTTTGAGATGATCAGTGTAGGGCATCTGTTTGAGGCCAATAATTCTCTTTGTGAGGTACTTCTGTGGCCTTTCCAGCTGCTGCAGATGTCTTGTGAGGTACATTCCAAAAGGGGCATTGTACTCTGTAATGGGTCTAATGAGTGTCGAGTAGAGGGGAACAATGATCTCTTTTCCTGGATGGAGAACCTTTTTGTGATGAGGTGTGCCATGTAGAAGGATTTCCTGACTACTGTGGCAATGTGATTGTCCACCTGGGTCCCAAGGTCTCTTATCATACATTCGGTGTTAAGAAGACTGCCACCTATGTGTTAGTTCATGGGTACAGAGTTTTTACCAAAGGGGATAACAATGCACTTTTTGGCATTGAGCTTGAGGCCATGACTCTGACATCAGGCATGTGTCTCAGTGAGGCCCTTCTGTAGGATGTCCACATCATTTGGGGACTCTACTATAGCTCCTAGTTTGCAGTCATCTGAAAATGTCATTAGCCAGAGGCCTTCTGTGTTAGCCTGTTCTTCAGAGAAGTAGATACCAAACAGGAGAGGTCCCAGGACTGAACCCTGTGGTACTTCATTTGTCACTGGTTTGAAGTCAGGTTTGGAGTCTGCAACTTTTACAATGTGGGTTCTGTCAGTGAGCCAGTTGGCAACCCATCTTGTGACATAGGGATTTATACCTAGTTTAGTGAGTTTAGCTATGAATGGGGGATGATGTCGAAAGCCTTGGCAAGGTCAAGATAGGCTGTGTGAACCACCTTACCCTTGTCTGTGGCTTTTGTGACTGCCTCAAATAAGTCAACCAGGTTCAGGAGGCAAGATCTGCCTTTCACAAACCCGAACTGGGTGGGGTCCGGAGTTTGGAGGTTATCAATGTCCTTGTTTATGAATTCCATGATGATACGTTCCATGGCCTTGCAGACCAGGCTTGTCAGGTTAATAGGGCGATAGTTCCCAGGATCAGTGGTGGCTCTCCCTTTGTGGAGTGGGATAATTGTTGCTGTGCACCATTCAGTGAGCACAAAGCCTGACGTGAGGCTATGATTGAACATGGTGCTTAGGTGGGGAGCCAGTTAATTCTGAAGTTCGTGTAAAACGCAGTCCAGGATGTTGTCCGGTCCCATGGGTGCTGTGTTTTTGGCTTTAGAGAGTGCTGCTTTTACCTGTGAAGTTGTGATTACAGGGACTCTGCATTCGTCCTGTATAGATATGGGCCCTTTAGGGGTGAGAGGGGGGTAAAGGTAGCACTGAACCTATCTGCCAGGATGTTGGCAATATCAGTTGGTTCTGTAAGTTTTGCGCCATTGTGCTGTAACTCAGAGCAGATCTGGGCTTTGCCATTGAGATTCTTGACATAGCTATAGAATGCTTTGTGGTTGTCATTAGAATCAGTGGCAATCTTGTTTTCATAGCTTGCTTTGGAGGATCTTATAAGGGATCTCAGCTTCTTGCTGAGGCTGACCAGGGTGCTCCTCCACTCATGGGATTTTACTCTCTTCTGCAACAATTTCTTCCTTCTGTTGTAGAGTTTGTTTATGGCAGGGGACCATCAGATTAGCTTCCTTTTTTTGGAGGATAGCGTCTTGGTTCTGTTTGGGATAGGACAATCCATGCACTCGTGTAAGTGCTTATAGAGTGCATTTGTGTAGGATTCAGCAGTCATAACTGTATTGTCCATCTGCATGGGTATCATGAAGTTCACCAGTTCTGTCTTAAGAAGCATGAAGTTGGCTTTGGAGAATTTTTTTTTACCGTGGTTTCCTTAATGGGGGGTGGGGGTGGGATGTGGATATCTAGGGTGATTCGCTTATGGTCGGATCTGACCAAAGAGGAGTTGACTTCAGATGTAGAACACCAGTCAGTCATGTTGGTAATGACTAGGTCTAGGATATTGTTGCCCCTGTTGGGGGTGTGGATAAGTTGATCCAGGGCATTGGAAGTTATGAATTCTAGAAAGCGCTGAGTGAAGGTGTTGGTATATGAGTAGTTTTCCCCAGTTAATTGTGGGGTAGTTGAAATCATCCAATATTAGAGTGTTTGGTTGAACCCTAATATTTTCCAGTATATCAAGAAAAGAGGAGTGGGAATCCTGGGGCATGGTGGGGGATTTGTAGCAAGCTGCAGTTTGGATTGCAGTTTTTCCCAGAGTTAGTTGCACTTGGATAACCTCGGCTGCATTATGCTGAGCAACTAGTCTGCAGGTGTGGATATCCTTAATGAATATGGACACACCTCTGCCTTTTGTGTTCCGGTCCAGGTTAGATGGCTGAAAAGTGTGGTATGAGTTATAGCCTGTAATGCAGGGGTGCTCTCTGGAGCCTTGAACCACGTCTCAGTCACTGCACAGACAGTAATGTTTTCCATTTTAAGGAGTGCCTCGATTGAGTGCATTTTGAGATTTAGACTTCTAGCATTGAGTAGCATTACCCTCAGTTTTTGCTTGCCTGTTCCTGTTATGGTGGTGAATTTGTCATTTGAACCTTGCCTAAAAAAGGCACTATAGGGTCGACAAGAGCCTTTGCCAGTATCCAGAATCCCAAGGGTGACAGGTGCAGGCCATCTCTGGCAAAGCATCGTGGTCTGTCGACCATGTCATCCCAGGCAGACAGATACTGGATCCCCTTAGAATGACACCAGAAGCTTAGCCAATTTGTTGAAGTCAATCATTTTGTCCTTGTACTACGGTGTCATTCTGGGTGATGGCAGAATGCTACTCAGGGCTAGGGTCATACCTGCTGGGCTACAAGATCGGAGAGTTCTTCCATGTCTCTTTTCATGTATTCCAGGGAGGTATGTCTCAAATCGTTCACACCAACATGGACAGTCAGAGTCATATTTGTACTTGTTATGGAGTGACCTGAGTGCGTGGGTTATGTGCCGGATCCTGGCACCCGACAGGCAGCTGACAGTGACCTTCTCCTTGTTTAGCCTGGTGAGTGGGACATCAGTGTGCCTGACTATAGAGTCACCTATGACTAGTGTGTTGGGTATGTTGTTTTGCCTTATGGACTGTGGTTGAGTGGGCACACTGAGTCTGTGGGCTATGTGTCATTTGGGTTGTGTTGGATGTGGGAGGTTGCTTGCGTTTCTCCTTTGGCGGTCTCTGTTGCTTGCGCAGATTATTATTGAGAGCCTCCGCAAATGTTTTTGTGTTTCTTTGTGTGGATTTTGGTGGTGTAGGTTTAGTGGGACTTATGTGATGAGTGTGTTGTGGTGCAAGTGTTTATCATCTCCTCTTGACTATCAAGTTCAGTCTTGGTTGGAGAGAGCTTTACCTCCAGTTTGGCTAGATAAGTGCATCTCTCACAGGTTGTAGTGTTGGGTGGTAGGAGGAGAGGGTTGTCTGTGTACATGAGGCAATTGCTACATTGCCCCAAGATGCCCAGATTCATCAGATAGACAGGAGAGAACACTGGGAGCTGACCCTTGGACATGCCTGAATAAAAAAATATTTTCCTCTAGACAAGTGAAGAAAGTGAGTACAAGAGCTGTTTTCCTCTAAGCAAGTGAGAAAAGTAAGTACCAAAACTGTTTTCCTCTAGGTAATGAGGAAGGGTGAGTGCTGTAATAATTTCTAGTTTATTTAGTGCTTACAACAAGTTTTGAACAAGTGATGAGCATGGATAAGCAAATTCAAGTGCTAAAACTTCGAATTTGTATCTGGATCTTGTTGTAGTAGGCTACCTAGTGCTTACCACTCCCACTGGTAAGCTAGAAGGCTTCCCTCCAACACAGAAAGGCTTGGGGTCACAGAAGCTTACAAACAGTCCTGGATACAACAAATCTGTGTCTGGGCTAAACTAGGTACAGGGAAGGTGGGAAGGAAGCCAAATGCAGGCTTTTAAACCAGAAAGTTGAAAGAGATGGAAAAACTGCCCAAATGGCCAATAAACTACAATTTCTGGGCCAGAAACCACTCTTGTGGTAGATAGGCCACCTAGTGCTTACCACTCCCACTGGTAAGCTAGAAAGCTTCCATCCAACACAGAAAGGCTTGGGGCACAGAAGCTTACAAACAGTCCTGGATACAGCAAATTTGTATCTGGATTAGACTACTTAAAGGAAAGGCAGAAAGCAAGCTTGGAATTTAAATATATAGGTTCATAGGTTGGTACTGGGCTATCTGCCCGAAGGCGTATATTAGCCCAGCCATGTTGTGTGGTATTCACCGCCCCTTTAGTAGTTCCCTAGTCCCTTGTACTAGCAGCTAGTACCCTTGGTCCCTATCTAGTAGTGCTGTTGGTGTGATCCCCGGTGTGAACTTTCTGTTACCCATCCACTCATCAAGGTTCCTCTTGGAGTGGTAGTGAGGGGCTCTGTCTTATGTAGATCGGGACCCTGTTCCATAGTAAGGGAAGTCTCTGTGAAGGGAATCTGTCCCTCCAGCATGTTCTGTTCATTGTTGTGTTGAGGTTTATATCCCTAGAGCGTGTAGCTCGAGTAGATTTGGTTTTGCTAAGATGGAGCATGTTCAACAATTCTGGGTTGGACGTGGCTCTGTACGTTAGACAGAGATCACCTCTGAGAAGGCGGTATGCAACAGAGAACAGTCTTAGTTTTTTCAATCGAGCTGCATAGGGCAACTGTTTGAGGCCAGTAATCTGCTTGGTTAGGTACCTCTGTGGTCTCTCCAGCTGCTGGAGATGTCTAGCCAGCTACATTCCAATTGGTGCATTGTACTCAATGGGTCTGATGAGGGAAGAGTAGAGGGGCACCATTACATCCTTAGATTTTGATGCAAACCCTTTCGTGATCAGATGGGTCACATAGAAGGATTTTCTAACCACTTTGGCAGCATGGTTACCAAAGGAAAGTTGACTGTCTACTTGGGTCCCTAGATCCCTTATTTCTTCTTCAGATTTCAGGGGATTACCTCTTATGTTGTAGTTTGCGGGTACTCTGTTTTTTCCAAAGGGGATTACTATGCATTTAGCTTAAGACCATGGCTTTGACACCTTGCATCAGTCTCATTTAGGCCCTTCTGGAGGATCTCCATGTCGGCTGGAGACTCTATTATAGCACCCAGTTTGCAGTCGTCCGCAAACTTAGTCAGCCACAGTCCTTCCGTGCTTGCCTGTACTTCTGTATATATATTTTTTTTGTTGAGTGGATTGGCTTTCTCAAAAAGTTCTCTCTCTATTAGAAGGAATGAGCTAATGACAGTAGCAAAAACACTTAAAATGCAGTACAATCCAGAACACTCGATTGTGTAGCAATATTAAGGCAAATACAGTTTAAATAAATGCAGATAAGTTAAAAATGACAAGTTTATGAAAAATCAAATAAGAGGACTTAAACACTTAAAAGCACATAGAACAGCAAATTAAGGTATTAAGGTAGAAGACAGTTATGTAAGAGCAGCTCAAGAAACTGTAAGTAATTTTTTTTTTTCTTTGTGGAGAGGGAGGGAACAGAGCAGATTAAAATACTATAGGGGATGTCCTTCCCAAGTGCTCTCTCTGTACACCACAGAGGAGATGGGACTGGTAGGAGTGTCTGAAATCAAAGTATGATCTGACTGTACTCTGTTGAGTGAGCATATGAGATGGGCCCAGTAGGAGTTTCCTAAAACAGATTTACATCAGGGGCAGGTAATTCCAAAGCCACCAAGATTAATACCACAACAAGAACAGGGAGGGGGGTGGGAGACTAACTTCAACTAGAGACAGGGAGTATTATCTCCCTGTATTATATTATGTATAACAATTATCTACAAATTTCTAATCTTAAACAAATGCAGAGAAAAGTACACTTAAATCAGCTTTTGTCAGTTAATTTATGCTGGTGAATCTCAGCTTTGGTCAGTTGATGTATGCCGGTGAATCTCCGCAGCCAACCACTCTGAAGATGAGCAGAATAATTAAAAAATGTGACCAGCACAGATTTTAATGCAAGCAGAAACCCCAGGTTAAGTTAACACAATTCCAAAAGCAGTCTAACAACTTTCAGTGTATACAGATGGCTACACTTTTTGGCTGCACTTGACTGTTTTATTATTTCTTCATCACTTTTGGATAAGTGCCTCAATGTGATAACATATCCCAAAACTATCTCACTTCTTTCTTTCTTTCTTTCTTTTTTTTTTCTTTTTTTTAAATTTCCAAGCTGGTTGTAGTAAAATGTTCTGTAGATCAATATTAAGGTATTGGATAGATATTACGTCAAAATTAATTAAAACAAAATCGAATTTCTGGAGTGAAATAATTCTTGACCACTCTCAGTTATTAATAAATAGACAACTTTCACATCTGAGTATGAACTTAAAATAGCCACTTTAAACCAAAAATAACTGCAAGAAGTGAAGAACTAACACCCAACAATGTTTGGAGTTAGTCCACAATAATACTGCACTATCTGACCAAAAGGAAGTAGATAGTACCCCAGCTAACAAATTTAGTGGACATTTTACTCCAGCCACAGTTATAGCTATCCCACAGGTTGCACCATCCCAGCCACCTCCTTTAATTACTATGGAACAAATTCTGTCGGCTCTTTTTAAAACTAAGAATGCTTGATCCGTGGGTCCTGACAACATACCAGGTTGCCTAATTCAGTGCCAAATATGGCCTTTATGAATCCCTTCTTAACTTGTTTTCTAAGAGCTTCTCCACTTGTTACATTACTGAAGCTTGGAAAACAGCCATTGTAATGTCAGTAACACAAGGGTTGCCCAACCACAGACTCTGGTAACTACTGAATCAATTTGGCTTTAGCAAAGGAAGGTCCTGCTTCTTTAACCTCATTAATTTCTTTGAAAAGTAACTGAAGTAGTGGATATTGGTTATGCAGTGCATACAGCATATCTAGACCCGGCCAAGGCCTTCAGTACTATTCCCTATATAAGCATAATTAATAGACTTGTATGATAGACAGCTAGCTGGCTGTTTGACAGAACCCATGTGGTTAGATTAGCAGGTGCCACTTCTGAAAGCAAAAAAGTCAACAGTGGTACACCACAGGGCCCTGTTGCAGGCCTTTTCCTATTTGACATATGTTTGTCAGACCTTGAGCACGTCTGGCCTATGGTTAACTATGTTTGCAGATGACTGTAAATTGGGTGTTTGTTATTTGATGTTCAACTGACTTACAGTTGCTTCAGCATGGCTTAGACCATGTTAACAATTGGTGCAAGGACAATGACCTCAAATTAAATGTAAAAAGGTAGTATAAGCTAATTTTGATAAACAAAACAGTTTCACATACTATATAGGAGTTGCACCCCTCAATCAGACACTGTTGTAAGGGATCTGGGTACTCTTGTTGATAATTCTTATCATTTGACCATCATGTCTCCTCAGTAGTTTGGAAAGCCTTTTATGTGACCCATCTAATTTCCAAAGGCATCCGCACTAGATCAAAAGACGTCTTAATTCCCATTTACTCATATCTTATTAGACCCATTATTGAATATAATGGACTTTTTGGCATGTATTTATCTAAACATATCACACAACTTGAGAGACTTCAGAGATTTGTAACTAAAAAGATGAATGTCCTAAAAAATTTAGTTACCAGGAGAGACTGGCAGGCCTTTTTTTTGTATTCAGGCTCCTACAGACTCCTCCATGGAGATCTATGTCTAGCCTTTCATGCCAGAACTAATGGTACATCAAATACTTGGTTAAAGGAGGTAAACCTTCATCAGCGGATAAATAAAACATGTTGGCATGATTCATAACCTTAATTAATCATATATTAGCATACATTCATTCATATCCTAATGAATCCCTCACCTCTGAAACAATCTTGCCCTACATGTCAAGCACCTTTGCCACCTTAAAGGTAAGCCTAGATAACTGGGTGGGCGGCTTCAAATTCTGTCCTGGTCTGTCTAGCCTTACACTCATTGAGGCCAGAGGGATTTTTTAAATTTTTTTGTGTAGACTTGAAATGGTCTGCAGATTGATTGCCTAGTACATACCTTTGAACATATGAATCTATGAACCTATCCCATATATAAGTAATTGTACTTTGACTGACATATTAAAATGAAAAGCATACACACAACCTTATCAAACTAAAAGGCTTCTAGCCTTGATGCAGTTTCTGTAGAATGTTATAAAAAGCACCTAGGTCTTGGCTGCATATTTAGTAAAAATAATCTGTGCATTGACTTTAATCCACAGCAAGAATGTAGCATTCTGTTTAGGGGGCACATATGATGTATTTTATTGCAGTTAAATAGACAACTCCACTATCCTTGGGCAGACAACTCTGACTAGGCCTCTACTGGGAATGTATTATTGAGTGACATGATATGTTCCTTCTTCTCTTCCCTAGGAGAAGTAAACAGGCACTGCCACTTTATTCACCTCCCGCCCTGGCAGATGTGGCTCTGCTAAGTCTTAGTCAGGGGTCTGTTCTTCATTGATGTAGTACCAGCACAGTGGCTCTCCTGTTGGGTTCTCTAAGATCATGGTTCACCTTCTGTGGACAATCTTCCAACAGCATTACTCAGGCAGATATCAAGCTGCACTGCATATACAATGACTTTAATAGGTAAAGCATGGGAGAAGGGGCCTGCCCAACAGTATGTAAGCAGTCACATATCACTTCATTATTCAAAGGAGATGGGCAATACAGAGTCAAAAATTATAGACTCGTTAACGTACTGAGTTAATGGAATATAAAGTGCATACCTGACTGTCTACATATCACTGCATAATCTTTTAACAGTTACTCATCACTGCTTCTACACTGGTTAGAGTACATGGACTGCACTCACTATACTGGTGAAATATGTAGCCAGTAATTGTGGTAATGGACTTACTACACAGCTCAGTTCTTAAGACTTCTCAGAAGCATTTCTTTGTGGTCAGCAGGCCCACTTTGGATAATTTTGGTGGGGTCCATCAGATGACCCTCCTAAACTGCCACCCCAACCCTCTGCACTAGTTGGCTTCCTGGACTTATGACTTTTTCAGATTATGCAAGAGGAACACATACTATTACTGTGTATGAAAAGCAAAACAATATATCTATTAGTTTATAATTAGTCATAATACATGTTAAAACAGAAGTAGACGATTGGACATCTGGATTACTCTGAGATCCAACATCTTTTGTAGTTCTCACAAAATCTGGTTAACCCATTCAGGCATACTGTAAGAGGCCTACTTGATGAATTGCCAGTGGTCCGTGTCCACAGGGTGCTTCACCCCAAACTTTTTAGCTCTGCCAAGGTCAACTGATCTTGGATTGGACATAGCTGCTGTGGAAGAGCCCTCTGTGCACCCTTCCAAGCTCCTTTTTTTTCTGTCTGTGTAATCTACTTTCCTCTCATCATGTGACTCATGTCTTACTCTTTCATCTCCAATGCCCGGGAATTTATATGCATTGCAGGTACTTTGTTCCATGTACATTATATTCTCCATTATGCTGCATGATGCAATGAAAGTATATAGATACTCTTTTCATCTCCTTTATTGACTGAGTTCTTCTGTCATGTCTTCTTGTAATTGTGCTCACTGATGAAGTATACTTATCTATATGCTTGCCATAACTTTACGGCTGTTGCTTTGATATTGATAAAAGTTTGGTAACCATTTGAAATGTTTGGACCCACTAGAGTGAGTCTCGAAACAGAGAGACTGAATGGCTGAAAAATGGACTTGCATATAAGTCCAAAATGGACATTTCTCTGAATGCCATATCCCAGAATAAAGGAAACAATCTCCTGTTTAGTCTATATAAGTTTGGGTGGTGGGGTGTTTATGGGGGTTTACCCCTGAAAAAATATGTTTAAAGGAGAAGATGCTTGAGATTCTCTTCTCTCCTGAGTTTTTGTACTTTTTTCCAGTTTGTTGGCATTTGGCATTTCAGGTGTCATCATTTCTATAGGAAGCATTAAAGTTTATTGATGTGCAGTTGTTAAATCTTGCTGTTTATTCTCACTGATGGGGTTCGGAGCCGAGAATCGGCTCCGACACGGCTGATAGCAAAGCTCAAAGTTTGCCAGTAGCTCGAGACCAAGCCCCTTATCCCACAATGCACTGCTGGCATTACCTCCGATCTAATTTGCCACGGCAAGAGAGTCTCGGTGATCCAGCTAGCTCGGACCATTTGTGATAGAAAAAACAGCAAGTTCTTATAAAAAAAATCCTTGTTTTTGTTTTAGAGGATAGCTGTGTATTAGTTTTAAAAAATTTGATAATAGTTCCTATAGTTTTTGAATAGATACTGCCCTGTTGGCTAGTTGTTTTGTGTGGGTCTTTAGCCCTATTTAGACTTATTAATCTTTCTTATAGTCAGGGTTTTTCTCTGTGGGCTTCTTTAGCCCTGTATTTGTAAACTATAGTTGTTATAGATAGTGACCAACGACAAAAAAGCCAGCACAGCGTGGAATCCACAAAAAAAATTTATTAAATTCAGTGATGGGAGGAAAAATCCCCACTATCAAAAAATCCAAACCGGTTTCGGCTAAACACAGTCTTCTTCAGTGGATCAAGCAATTCAGTATAAATAATCTGATTTAAATAAGGCGTGCAACAATCATTGGTCCTTCAAAATTGGTCATTAAGACCAGGTGGAAATAAAGCTCCAAGTTTAATCATCCATTTTCTTTCTTTGACATTTAGCAATTCATACCAACCTGCCTTATCCCTACATCGACCCTTAATGCAATCAGTAACAATAACTGAAAATTAAGCTGTATGATGTTTAAGAACATGTCTGTAAAGAGCATTGTTTTGACTGCTATTTTTTATATCACTAAGATGTTCCCCAATTCTCAGACGTAATGTCCTAGAGGTTTGTCCAACATAGAATGAATAACAAGTACATATGACAAGATAGATAACCCACTCACTACTACAATTGGCCCAAAAATTAATATAAAAAATCTCAGGGGTGTTTTGGCTGGTGAATTCACTAGTCTTTGGCACCCTAATGCAATATGAACAATGACCACATGGCATAGAGCCAATGATTGGTCCACCAGTTAAAGAAAATTGAGTGGGGTCCTTAACATCCGAAACCACCTTTTTATAATGACTAAAAATTGAACCTAATGTTTGTCCTCTTCTATAAGAGAACAAACATTTATCTCTCAAAAAAGGATGTAATCTATCCTCTGCCATCAAGGTATTCCAATGTCTATTGATTATATTCATAAAATCCCTAGTATTACGTCCATATGTAATGGTTCAGGAGAATGATCATGACTTTTAACTTTATAACTTAGTAAATCCAATCTATTTTGTGTGGTGGCCCAGTTTTTGGCAAAACTAATAGTACCTGGACGATGACCTCTCTCTTTAAATCTACGAACCAGATCTTCTTTAATGGTATTAAAAGTTGAATCATTGGAACAAATCCTCCTAGCCCTGAAAAATTGGGATTTGGGGATATTCTGGATGATATGTTGTGGGTGGAAGCTGGAAGCATGTAAAAGGGAATTGAACCCAGGAAATTTCCTATATAAAACTGTGGATAAAGTATCATCATGATTCCTGATAACCTCCACATCAAGGAAAATCATCCTAGAAATATGATAATTTACCTTGAATTCAATTCCCCAAACATTATGATAATTTACCTTGAATTCAATTCCCCAAACATTATCATTAAGGTAATCAATAAACTCTGAGATAAACCTCATCAGCCTTCCACACCAACCAACAATCATCCAGATATCAGCGCCAAATGTCCATCTCACACATATAGATGTTGTATTTATGATCATAAATCATAACCTCTTCGATGTAAGCCATAAATAAGTCAGCGTAAATGGGTGCGAAAGACGCACCCATCGCTGTACCTTTAATCTGCAAGAAGCACTGTTTCTGAAAATAAAAAACATTACTAATCAGTACATATTCGGCTAAACAAACCAAAAAGGTATTGAATCCGGGTGAATAAAGACCGGATCAGGACAACCAATAATCCAAGGCCTGCAGACCAGCCCAATGTGGAATATTGGTGTAGAGAGAGGTTACGTCCAGAGTACATAATAACCAATGTGGCTCAAGTTGTGTATCATTAATAATGTCCAAAAACTGAGTAGTGTCTTTAATCCTAGACCTAATAAACGGCAAAAGGGGTTTCAAAAAATGTGTCAGATATTCAGATAAAGGTTCAGTCAGGGACCCACGTCCCGAGACGATAGGTCTCCCAGGTGGATTTAGGGCATCCTTATGTATTTTTGGCAGTAGATAAAAATACTGTTGTTTTGGTGAAGAAACAATCAATTGTTGCTTCACAGCCTCTGTAATAATACCCTCCTCTACTGCCTTAAACAAAAAGAACTCAATATCATGTTGGAAACGATGGGTAGGGTCCAAGGACATGGCCCTAATAATAAGTTTTATCCATTAATTGCCTCATAGCCTCATTATCATATTTGGCCTTATCCTGGACTACTACCGCACCACCTTTGTCCGCCTGGGTGATAACCCAATTCTTATTATTCTTGAGTTCTTCCACACACCTCACTTCATCTTTAGATAGATTGTTATATAATACAGAATAATCTTTCAAATAACAATGTAAATCCTTCAACACATTCATTTGAAACACCCCCACCAAATGCGTCATAGGTGGGACAAAAGATAACTTTTTAAATTTAAACCCATCAGTAGAAATGGATTCCTTGTCTGCATAAAACAATTTTAAATTTAACAAACGACAGAAATCCACCACATCTTTGGCCATAGAATGTTCTGAGACGAAAAAACCCGGGACAAAGTTTGTTACTTTATTAAGTACTTTAATTTGTTGTTTTTTTTAAATCGCAGTAGAAATATTGTGAACATTAGAAGTACCAGTTAACATTTTGTCATAAGTTTGAGAAGGGTCTCTAAGCCATCTTTGGCTATCTCCCTTCCTGTGTTTCCTCCCCCCTCGTCTGATTCTAGACCCAAAGGGTGAGACAAATTTTTCTTTTTGGGCAAAGGTGACATGTCCGAGTGGTTTCCCTCCCCTTCTGTATGGGAGGAAGTGTCCTCCCCTGATGTACCACTAGAGGATTCAAAACTCTTTTTCAATATAGATTTTGGTCTCTTTCTCTTAGGTGTTGAGACCCTCTTATTAGGTAATTTGAAGTTCACACTTTTTGAAGTTTCGAAGGGCTTCCCTCTCTCATAATCACCTAAGTCCCTGTAATATTTTTTAAGCTTTTTTTCTTTCAAACTTTGTTCTAATTTATAAAGATCAGTAGTAAGTTGTTTAACACAAGAAGCAAAAGAACTACAGGTTTCATATTTGGTAGCCTCAGAACACAAATTCTCAAGTTCTTGACTCACTGCTTGAACAATGCGTTCATAATAATTCGCCAACGCATCCACAAACTTAGAAGATGCTAAATGTTGGATCTCTGTCCATTCCAGCATAAGTTGTTCATCAATATTGAATACCAGTGGTTGTATCTTAACCCTCAAACCACGAGGAGTAATATGCTTACATTGATAAGCCTTAAAAAGGCGTAAATGCCAAACATTAGTACGAAGGGACTTCATGCTTTTACCTACCCTGTTAAAAAATGACTCGCATGAAGTATCTAAGTCTAAGCCAACCCCATTGGACATATCATCCCTACCCAAGACATTTAAACCAAAAATGGTTAAATCATCTTTATCAGATGCCAAACCCTTAACAAGGGGTGAAAGAGCCATTTTGGGTTGCAAAACTTCTATATAAACAAAAAAATTTTTGAATATAGAAACAACCTATATTCAAATCAATACTTACATATGGACAAAAAAACAAAAAAAACAAAAAACACTCCCAATAGATGAACAGCCGAGATACCCTATGTTACTAACCAAATATACTAATGATATTTAATGACCAAAAAAGCCATAAAAATAAATATATATGATACATATAACACATATAAATATATGCAATATATATAACATGTATAATGAAGGACTGTGTCATAAAGTGAAAACACAAAAAATATAAATATATATATAAATTGCTTGATCCACTGAAGAAGGCTGTGTTTAGCCGAAACCGGTTTGGATTTTTTGATAGTGGGGATTTTTCCTTCCATCACTGAATTTTAAATAAAATTTTTTTGTGGATTCCACGCTGTGCTGGCTTTTTTGTCGTTGGTTGCTGTTTCTTAGCCGAGCACTAGTCTTGCATGCACCTTTTTTTGGTTTGTTATAGATAGTGCCCAGATTGGGATTAGTTACTTTGTTGTACCTTAACTATGTCGGATGATAAGGAAAAATCCCATCCTAAATCGGGATTCAAGAAATGCCCAGATTGTGGGCAGAAAATGTCCGTCACTGACGGACACATTCAATGTGTCTACTGTCTGGGAGCTAAACACCTCCAAGACACTTGCACATTTGCCATTCCTTTTCTTCAAGAGTCCTCTTTGAGAGAAGGAGGAAGCTAATAGACAGGGGATTGCTACAGCAATCCTTTTCTGAAGTGTTGAGTAGCCATGAGGATACTAACACATCCTCCAAATCCTCAAAAATCCAAATCTTTAGACAAAGTGTCAAAAAAGGCAAAAATTTCAGAAGGAGGGTCATCGGTTCCACAGACCTCGGAACCGAGTGTACCTTTGATTCTGAGCCAGCTCTCAGTATTGGAGCTGGTCCCTAAAGTTCCTTCTCCTCTGCTCCAGTCAGCTCCTTCGGTGCATTCAGCCAAGTCCTCAGTCAGCCTTTCAGATTTCGACATGGATCAGCTAGTGCAGAAGCTTTTACAGGCACCAGGACTTGCCAAATTGTTGTCGGCCCCGACCAGCTTGGTGCCGAAGACCATGGAACCGGATTTGTCTACTCCTCCTCCTCCGAGCCGTACTGGACTCTCGGTGCCGAAAAAAACAGAACCGATGATTGTTGAACCCTTGGAGCCAATACCCACACCGGTGTTATCGGCTCCATCTACTTGGATGTCCTCAGCGGCGACCGAGGACTCTAGGAGCCGACGCTCTCCCATTGGGTCCGGGGAGGATAGTCGAAGCGATTTCTCAGTGCCGACTCTTCCTCTCAGGGCTTCGGCTCGGATGAGCTTGGCTCCTACCTCGGGCTCAGAGCCCAGGGTTTCGGTGCAGGAGGATGGGACGGTACTCTCAAGTCCATCCACTCCTTCTCATCAGAGCCATGGTGTCTTCGATGCTATGAGGAGAGTTTTGTCTCCAAAGACAACGTCAGCATTGGTTCAGCCTTCCCTCTCCCCTCAAGCTCCTGTGTCTGCTTCTTCATCTACCGGTCCCTCTAAATGTACAGACCACAAGCCTCAAGTACCCCCATAGGGCGTCCCCTGCTCTTCTGAGACCTCCCCAGATCCCCCCCACTGAGGAGGTGCCCAGGAGGAGACTATGCAAGAGGAGGGACTTAGACTCCCCACAGGAGTCTTTGACATCTGACACAGACTTGGATGAGTCAGAAGGGTCCCCTTGATCCCCCTCTGAAGATATCTCCTTTGCAGAGATACTAGATATCCTTAGTCAGAGGGGCGATTGGCAGTCCAAAACCCCTACTGAGGATGAGTCCGTGCTCTTGAAGGGTTTTGGGTCTCAACCTTCCACTTCTTGGGTGTCTCTGCCTTACGACGAGCTCATGGAACTGATTTCTCATAAGGCGTGGGAGTCACCAGAGGCCATGGAACCTGTTCCTCATAAGCCCAATAAATTCATGTCTGCCCCAGTGGACAAGCCATTTTTGACAAAGGGAGTGCCTTTTGATGCCATGGTGGTAGCTGCAGCCACCCAAAAAGGAAGTGTCTGAGACATCCACATCTATCCATCCTCCTAACAGAGATTCTAGGGTCATGGATAGATATGGGAAATGCATTTTTAGTTCAGTGACTTTTTCTCTGCGATCACTGAACTACTTAACCCACTTTATGAGACTACAAAGAGATCTCCTGAAAGAGCTAGGAGATGCTCTCCAGGGTACGGTAGCTGCAGGGGTGGCCGACAAAGTCAACACCCAGCTTGCTACCCTAAACTCCGTGGTAAACTCGCCCATGCGTCTCATATCCTATGCAGCCGATGGTTCGAGTAGAGCCGCTAGTTCTGGCATTGCTCTTCGAAGACAAGCCTGGATGCGTCTCTGTTCCTTTGCGGAACCCTTTAAGTCTTCCTTTATTAATACTCCATTCGATGGCTCATCACTGTTTGGGCCCTAAGTAAAGGAAACTTTAACCAGGTGTGAGCAGGAAGGCAAGACCTTATCTGTCGTTGAAGTCCATTTTTCGACCCCCTACTCTTCCCTACCCCAAGGGCCCTAGGGGAGGGAAAATGTGGTTCCGAAAAGCACAGGGAGCCTTTCAGGACACACGTGGAGAAACCCCCCTCTAGAGGTGGAGGAGGGGGTTATAATGGAAGACGCCACCCCCACGCCAGAGGGCATCCGCAGCAACAGGGTGACAGGGGTCAGTTCTCTGGTCAACCCTACTGGCGCCCCTGAAAGGGGGCCCAATTGTTCGGCTCTGGAGGCAGTCTGGGGTCGCTTGTCTTTGTACCCAGAAGCCTGGCTAAACATAACAACAGATACATGGGTACAAAGCCTCATTTCCAGAGGATATTTCATACCGTTCTCTTCCCCTCCCATTCCTGTAAAGAGAATCCCAGATGTTCCACCCAATCTCAGGTAACAAGCAATCGTAGAGGTCCACAGATTGCTAGAAAAAGAGTCATCCAACGAGTCCCAGCAGACCAAGTTGGATTCGGAACTTACTCAAGATTCTTTTTGGTACCAAAGAAAACAGGGGACAGGAGACCTATCTTGGACCTCAGCAGACTCAACCAGTTCGTAAAGAAAGAGAAGTTCCGAATAGTCATGCTTCAGTCCATTCTTCCCTGTACTCCATAGATCTTAAGGATGCGTACTATCACATAAAGAGGAACAGATGCTCCAGAGATCATCTGCGTTTCTGGCTGGGAGCCAATCATTACCAGTTTCGAGCCCTGCCCTTTGGTCTTACTACAGCCCCCAGAGTGTTCACCAAATGCATGGCAGTGGTCACGGCTCACCTGAGACGTCTAGGATTCCAGGTGTTTCTATACCTAGACAATTGGCTCATCACCGCTCCACCAGGCATCAATTGACTCGGGCAACACAATACACTCTGACACTCTGCCATCAATTAGGCATTACAATCAATTTAGAAAAGTCTGCCTTATCGCCATCGCAGCATACCATTTTTATAGGAGCAGAGTTAGATACCTCAACTACCACTCTACGTCTTCCTGTCGAAAGAGTCTCACTTCTCTACCAACACGTCAGCTCACTGGTGTCAAAGAACAAAGCTACAGCAGCAGAGGTCTTGAAGGTGCTAGGTTTAATGGCGACAGCAGTCCTGGCTATACCACTCGCAAGGATGCATATGCAAATTCTTCAGTGGCTCCTCTGCTCAGTGGTCGTACCAGAAACTACCGATGCATCACATGATTCTCATCACAGATTCTTGCAAGAGAGACCTTCGGTGGTGGTTGACGTCTCTTCATGTCACTATCGGAAGACCCTTTGCCCCCCCCCCCCCAGTAGCCACTGTGACCACAGACGCTTTCCTGATAGGGTGGGGGAGGAATTTTCATAGAAAGACTGCCCAAGGCACATGGACAGATCAAGAATCACATCTGCACATCAGTGTTCTAGAGTTGAGAGCGGTACTTCTGGCGTTGCAGTACTTTCAGGACTCTCTCCCTCTAGCGACTATTGCAGTTCAGACGGACAATATGTCAGTAGTCTGGTACTTGAACAAGTAAGGCGGAGCCAAGTCTTACCCCCTTTGTCGAGAAGCCCTCAGGGTCTGGCAATGGGCTGTGTCGTCCCAGCGTTTTCTGTTAGCAGTGCACATCCTGGGGAAATCCAGCGTGATAGCAGACAAGCTAAGCAGGGCGATACTGCTCTCTCACTAATGGTCCCTCAAACAACAGGTTGCAGAGTTGATTTTCTGCAAATGGGGCCAGCCTTGCTGTGACCGCTTTGCCAGCCACATCAATTCAAAATGCAGAAGCTACTTTGCCCTAATACCACCTCCCGGTCATCCCCCGAGAGATGCACTTTTACACGATTGGCCCCTGGGTCTCCTTTATGCATTTCCACCCTTCCCATTGATACCCAGATTTTTCAGAAAGCAAAATCGCTGGGAAGGACTGTTATTCTCATAGCCCCCTACTGGCCTCGACAGATTTGATTCCTGTTTCTCCACCATCATCTGTTGGAAGATCCATGGATCCTGGACCCAGTTCCGGACCTTCTGACGCACCCGTCAGGGGACCTCCATCCTTCACTGCAGTCTCTGAAACTGACTGCTTGGCTAATCCACTTCCCCTAATTGCCAGGCTTCATTCAATTTCAGAAGATACAGGACAAATTCTCTTATCTTCTCACAAGCCATCTGCCAGGAAATTATATGGCAGTAAATGGAAGAGGTTCTCAATTTGGGCCAACACGCAGAAAATTGACCCTTTCCGAGCTCAACTTTCATCTATTTTAGAATTCTTGACAAAGATTTTTAAGGAAGGGGCAGCAGCTGCTGCAGTTAGTCCAGTTAGCTGCCATCTCAAATTTTCACCTTGGGTTTGGTGGCTCAAATGTTATGTGCCATAAATTATCTAAGACTTTTCTTAAAGGCGTTCTTCACATGAGATCTCCTATCAAAATTCCCTCTTCTCCCTAGAATTTAAACTTTATGCTGTCTCAAATTATTCTTCCCCCTTTTGAACCAGCGTTTTCTTGTGATCTCAAATATTTATCCTGGAAAACTATTTTTCTTGTGGCCATTACTTCTGCCCGCAGAGTGTCAGAACTTCAAGCATTATCTATCAGACCACCTTACATGGTTTTCCATGCTGATACAGTATCTCTCAGAACAAACCCCTCCTTTTTGCCTAAAGTCTGTTCTGAATCAAATATCAATCAGATCATTGAGCTGCCAGTCTTTTTTTCCCCAACCACTCTAGCAAATTGGAATACATGCTGCACAAACTTGATGTACACAGACAGCTCAGATTTTATCTTGACAGAACTAAGGATATTAGAAAATCAGATCAACTTTTTGTATCCTTCTCAGAAGCCAGAAAAGGCAATCCAGTGGCTAAAACAACCTTATCTAAATGGTTATCCGATTGTATATCCTTTGTTTATGAGAATTCTCGCGTTCCTCCCTCCTTCCCCCTCCTGGCTGACTGTTGACTTAGAGGCTATATATATATATATATATATATATATATATATATATATATATATATATATATATATATATATTTATGTGTGTTTGTGTGTGTGTGTATGTATGTATGAGAAGTTCAAGAACACGGCAATCCGGTAGTACCACAGCAAACTCACTGACAAAATCCACGCTGTAGAAAGATGAAACGCTCAACAATTCTCAGCAATAATGGATCATTTATTCATAAAATAACACCCACAAACAGCAGCACACACAAAGACTAGCAGCACAAACGAATTTACACGGGTTTCGTCCGATATGACGAACTTCTTCAGAATACATATTACAAATGTTGCCTTGGTTTAAATGCACAGATCACACCCCAATTACCTACTAATTGATTAATTAGACAATGTTAATTAATTTAGTAATTCCTATGCTACTAAAGGTATATGATGATGAATAATACATAAACTAATACACATGTAACAAGTACATAAAATAAACACATATAAACATATATATATATATATATATATATATATATATATATATATATATAGACACATCTGTATTGTATTTCATCTAATATATACATGCATATATATATATATACACAATGTGATTAATTAAGTTATGATCTTATGATGTTTTTCATATAAAAATCACATTCAAATGATTTCTCACATTAAAATTGTATATTCTATAAAAATATATGTAAATGTATTGTTTTTCTGGGTATCAGTGTGTATGTATGTGTGTGTGTGTATATGTATATATGTGTATATGTGTGTGTATATATATATATATATATATATATATCTATCTATGGGTCCCCTACAGAAGACCGACAGCTCACAACACCGACACCAAAAACCTGACACACGAAATACCGACAATGGGGAAACGGTAAGTCTCCATAGGTCGGAATGGAAATATTTCCATTCCTGCACTGTAGTGCGAGTCATTATTGTAGAACAAGCAAGTGCTAAATATATTGTTTTTGTGCCTAGATTACCCATTTCACTCTTCTGCTGTTAAATATTTTGTTAACCTTTGGTAGTTCCACTAAGAAGATTTTCCAAGTATATGGTTTATATGCAATTCTTCTTCTTTTTTTTGTTCCTTACGCACAGTGGATAAGGTGTGCCTATTGCCATTTTTCTGGATGATATTGTGATATCCCCACACTGGGATAGTAATCAAGGAGTCTCAGTCCTCACCACTGACACTAGAGAAGGACGTGCACTTGGAATACAGATAGATACACTCAGTATTTCCAGATGCAGACCTCTCTGCATCAAGCACAATTGCCCTTAAGAGCACACAGGAAGCCCCCTCAGGCCAGGGGCTAGGTTTCTGTATATCCATCTCCCTCCAGGTCCCCAATAAAACTCCCCACTGGTACAGCTGTAGGGGCTAGATCCTTGGCTGAGTGTGCAAGCCAAGTTTTCCAGCACCCTCTCTGTGAACCCACTGCTTCGTGTCCCTGTTCCAAGTAGCTCACACACACACACACACACACACACACACACACACACACACACACACACACACACACACACACTGAGAGATTTGATTTTCCACACAGACACACAAACACCTGGAAAAGGCTGGCACAGATTTACCTGCTGTGCCCCCCTTTTGCCCAGAGTATAACATAGTTATCACTGCCACCACACACACACTGAGAGATTTGATTTTCCACACAGACACACAAACACCTGGAAAAGGCTGGCACAGATTTACCTGCTGTGCCCCCCTTTTGCCCAGAGTATAACATAGTTATCACTGCCACCTGACAGTCCACAATCAGCTACTCTAAGGCCCTTAACAAAGGGTGTCCAGTTATACTGTGTAATATTAATACTAATGCAAACAGTAGTAGTAGTTGACCAAGACAGCTAGGTCTTCAGGAGTGGTCCACACAATGTCACCAAATAAATATAAGCACTCTCAAAGGTTAAATACTTTCTACAAACCAACAGCCACAATGAAAAATTTAAATATATTTAATAATAAATAATAAAAGAACAAGAACATGCTAAATATATAATGTGATGTTGTCACTCTTCATGTAATCCTAGACTGTGGGCTTTGTTTTGAGCCTCAAAACCAACTAGGCTGCTTTTCCAGCTCACACCTCCCAAAACTGTCGAGCTAGACTTTACCCATAATGCCTCTTACTAAATTATCTCATTTGCCGCTTCGTGGTGTCAGATGCATTCAACCAATCTGTCGAGCCTGGGCAGTTTACTCTTGTGAGTTTCTTTCATTTTTGTCCTTATCTTTCTCTTATATAATTTTTCTGTATTTTTACCCGCTCCTTCATTACATTTAATGCTTGACTGTTTTCTTCTCCTTAACTCGCATTGTACCGTTGGGTAATGTAATGTACCATTTTTGGTACTTTCTTTCTTTTACCACAAGGTAAGGTAACCTCCATTACCATCATCCATCTTTGGTAATTTTTTTCTCTTATCTGTTTGTTCTTTTCAGAAAAAAATTAGGAGACTTTTTCTGTCTTTCTTGTGTGTGTGTGTGTGTGTGTGTGTGTGTGTGTGTGTGTGTGTGTGTGTGTGTGTTAGCATGGCTTATGCTCCTAATTTTTGACTATCACCGATAAGTCAACTAAGGGCATTGCTGGTTTTAAGAGGTACCAACAATGCAATAGGAAAATGCCTAACTCTGATGGACGCACCTCTTGTGTTTACTGCCTAGGTGCTGTCCACCTACAGCAGGATTGTGCTACCTGTCATGGTTTCTCCACTAGAACATTGACAGAATGGAGAAACAAGCTTATTTTAAAGGGACTACTGAATGGTGATTTTAAAGAGGTGATATCTGGTTCCAAGACTGAAGCCAGCTCTTCCTCTTCTTCTTCGTCTTCATCTTCATCCAAAACAAAAAAAAATTTGCATTCAGTTCTGTCAAGTTCCACGGAACCACCTGCAAAATTGACCAGACCTCCTTTGTCAACTGCTTCTTCGACACTGATAGGTAAAGATGACTTGACTTCAACTCAAACTTCGATGCAGACATCTGAAGATTTGGTACCAACTAAACCCTTGGTATTGAAGCAGCCTTGCCCTACTACCAAGGATCTCTTACTCTCCATCAATGGACCCATTTTCTGACCGTCCATCAAGTCCCTTTTTGGAACCAAGATGACCTAGATCCCCATCAGCCTCCTTTATTTGGTCTACTAAGAGCCTTTCCAAGTCAGATGTTATTAGACTGGTCGACCAGCGTCTAATGGCAAAAGGTTTGCCTCCATCCTTGGTTCCAAGCTAACTCGGCTCTATATCCGGTCCTTCCTCGATGCCCATTCAGATTCGTCCTCTGTCTCTATCAAAGATTTTGGAGCTCTTGGTGCCAATTTTCCCAGCTACGACTGCCTTGGTGCAGGGAGGCAGCTTCCTCAGTGAGGGGTGGGGCAACTGTTCCGAAGGAGTCTGCTTCGGTTCCGGGCACCCATCCCTCTAGAGGGAGAGCTTGCCTTTCGGGCCTTGAAGAAGGCTTTCTCCATTGTGGACTCAGTCTGTGCCATCCCTGTCGGGCCAAGTATCTTGTGCATCCCCTTGACTGGAGCTTCCTCTAGGCTCATCCCTGGGCAGAGGGCACAGACACCTCAGGAACAAGCCACCATGGTGATTTCCTCTTTGGATACCTCTCCGGAACATCCCACCAAAGCGGTATCTTCAAAGATAAAGTGCAAGAGGAAGCACTTGGACTCCCCAGAAGAGACTTTCACAGAGGATATTGATTTCAGTGAAGGGGAAGGTTTCCTTGGGTAGCCCCCTCATGATGTTTCCTTAGGGGACATCATAGAAATCCTGAAACAGAGGGGTGGCTGGACTTGGAGGCTTTTTGTGCCCAGTCCTATACGTCTTCTATCTCTCCACCCGTTGATTATCTTATTAAACTGATCATTCAGTGGACTTGAAAGATTCCTGACTCCATCAAGCTGATCCCTAAGAAACCTCCCCGGATCCTAACTGCCCTTAAGGATTTACAACACTGGGCCAAGGGTAGACGCCATGGTGATAGTGGCAGGCACCAAAAAGGAACTTGCAGAAAAAAGTCCTACTATTCATCTTCCTAACAAGGAGTCTAGGACTAAGGATAGGGTTGGGAAGTGCGTATATGCTTCATTGACATTTGCTGTCATGTGCTTGAGTTATATGGCACACTTCATTAGATTGCAGCGAGATCTGAATAAAGAGCTTTTGGACACTCTCACAAGAGCGGTAGCTGAAGGGTTCCAAGATAGTTACCTTTCGGCTCGCCACGCTTGAATCTATTTCCAGTTTGTCCATGAGGTTAATTGTTCATGCAACTGAAAGGACAACAAGAACAGCAGGTTGAACTGAAAGGACAACAAGAACAGTAGGTTGAGGCGTAGCCATCAAACATGCCTGGATGCCCTTGTGTGACTTTCCGGAGCCATTTAAATCTTCATTCGTCAGTGCTCCGTTTGACACATCATCCCTGTTTTGACCCAAGTTTAAATACACACACTAGCCAGATGTGAGAAAGATGGGAAGACTCTTTTTGCCATGAGAGTATGCTTTTCCACTCCTCAATGGCCCTATTCTAGGAACTAGAGAAGTGCACAAACTTGATGGCCCTATTCTAGGAACTAGAGAAGTGGGAGGCTATGGTTCAAAAAGACCCAAGGGCCTTTCCAAGACTCACTTGGCAAGGACTTCTTCTGGGGCAGGGGGAAGTAATAATGTAAGTCACCTTTCAAGAGGCAGAAGTGGCCAGCAGAACTAGAGGTCCAGAGATTCCTTCTCGGGTAACTCCTGCCAGTAATCCTGAACGGAGGCCCGATTGCCTTCCTTTGGAGGCAGTCGGGAGACTATTATCCCTGCACCATTCTCTCTGGCTAAAGATGACAACGGACAAATGGGTGCAGGGGATCATTTCCAGAGGATACGTCATTCCCCTTTCAATACATCCAAAAACGCAAAAATGTCTCTCAGATGTTCCACCCAGTCACAGGGAAGCAGCAGTCTTAGAAATCCAAAAACTGCTTGACAAGAGTCATCCAGTCAGTCCAACCAGACCAGAGAGTATCCAGAATCTACTCAAGCTTCTTTTTAGTGCCCCCAAAAAAACAGGGGACTGGAGACCCATTTTGGATCTCAGCCAGTTGAACAAATCATAGGTAGGTACTAGGCTATTGGCCCTAGGGCCTGTATAAGCCTAGCCAAACAGTACCCTGGCTTTTGCCACCCAAGAAAATTATTTTCCTGTTCCCCTGTCATGCAGAGCCACAGCAGTGATCCCTGGGGTGAATTTCCTATCTCCAATCCAATCATCAAGATTTTTCTTGAGTGCTAATGAGGAGCTTTGTTTGATAGAGATAGGTAGATTGTTCCAGAGTATGGGAAGTCTCTGGGAAAGGAATCTATCCCTCCAGCATGTTCTGTTTATTGTGGTGACAAGGTTTAGGTCCCTAGAGCGTGTAGCTTGGAGGGATTGGGATTTTGTTACGTGGAGCATGTCCAACAGCTCTGGGTTTGACATAGCTTTGTATGTTAAGCAGAGATCGCCTCTGAGTAGGCGATATGTGACAGAGTAAAGCTGGATTTTTTTGAGACTGTCTGCGAAGGGCATCTGTTTGAGGCCGGTAATCCTCTTTGTGAGGTATTTCTGTGGCCTTTCCAGTTGTTGTAGATGTCTTGTGAGTTACATACCAAAGAGGGCATTGTACTCTATAATGGGTCTGAGTGATGAGTAGAGGGGAACAATGACCTCTTTTTTTTCCTGGATGAGAAACCTATTGTGATGAGGTGTGCCACGTAGAAGGATTTCCTGACTACTGTGGTGATATGATTATCAAAGGAGAGACTACTGTCCACCTGTGTCCCAAGGTCTCTTATCACACTTTCGGTGTTAAGTAGACTACCGCCTATGTGGTAGTTCGTGGGTACAGAGTTTTTACCAAAAGGGATGATAAAGCAGTTTTTGGCATTGAGCTTGAGGCCATGGCTTTTACACCAGGCATCTGTCTCAGTGAGGCCCTTTTGTAGGATGTCCAAATCATTAGGAGTTTTGATTATGGCTCCTAGTTTGCAGTCATCTGCAAACTTTGTTAGCCAAAGACCTTCTGTGTTAGCCAGGATTTCAGAGAAGTAGATACCAAACAGGAGAGGACCTAGGACTGAACCCTGTGGTACTCCACTTGTCACTGGTCTGAAGTTGGATTTACATTTACAGTGTGGGTTCGGTCAGTGAGCCAGTTGGCAACCCATCTTGTGACATAGGGATTTATACCTAGTTTAGTGAGTTTGTCTATAATTCCAGAGTGGGGGATGGTGTTGAAAGCCTTGGCGAGATCTAGATAGGCTGTGTGTACCACCTTACCCTCATCTACAGCTTTGGTGACCACTTCAAAGAAGTCTGTCTGGTTTAGGAGACATGATCTGCCTTTTACAAACCCGAACTGGGTGGGGTCCAGAGTTTGGAGATGACCAATGTAATTGTTTATAAGTTCCATGATGATACGCTCCATAGTCTTGCAGACCAGGCTTGTTAGGCTAATGGGGCAGTAGTTCCTGGGGTCCGTGGTGCCTCCCCCTTTGTGGAGTGGGATAACCATTGCTGTGCACCATTCACTGGGCACAAAGCCTGAGGTGAGGCTATGATTGAACATGGTACTTAGGTGGGGTGCCAGTTCGTTCTGTAGTTCATGTAGAACATAGCCTGGGATGTTGTTAGGTCCCATGGATGCTGTGATGTTCTTCATCTCACATTGCTGCAGTCCTTACACTTGGGTAGTCCGCTGTCCTCGGTCGGCCCGAATATCAAAGTATAAGGCTGACGTCGGTCAAGGCGCATTTGACTGACATCAGGACGTCAGGGTACAAATGCGCATGACCGACGTCATATCCTCAGTCTTTTTTGCCGCATGGTCCGATGCAGAAGCAGCATTGCAAGTGCCGGTTGGCGTTCTGAAATTTTTCGATTTCGGAGTTTCAGACCGAGTCAAAGTTGGCTAAGTACCCGTTGGGAATATTTTAGTTTTTCTTGCCTCAGTGGTTTACCGGATGTCAGAAAAAGTGAATAATTGTATTTCTTGTGGGAAACAGATACCGCATAGAGACTATCATACTTTGTGTATTCCTTGTTTAGGGCCTGAGCACGACGTTGTTGGGTGTCGCTCTTGTGCTAGATTCAATAAGCGCACTATAAAGAGAAGGTTAGATTGTGCCAGGTTAGTCTTGGAAGCGGTGCAATTATAAAATGCCGTCGGATGCTCCGACGCCCGCTTCTTCGAAGAAGCGCAAGGACAAAGCAGTTAAGCCTAGGCTAGAAGAACTGTCGGTACCGGACGCCGGTTCTTTAGAGGTGTCGGTGGAGCCGGTGGTTCCACCGGAGGTTTCTTTGGGATCCCAGGGAGAGACTTTGTTATTGCAGGATGTGGCCTCTCAGGAGGCATGTCAGGCTGATGGGGCTTCTCAGGTTACTATACTCCCCTCCCTTCCTAGGGTGGTTAGGCCCTCTCCTTCTGTTTCCAAGGCTTCTCCCAGAGGCAGGCCAGGTTTAGCTTCAGTTGGTGTCACCCCTAGTTCTTCAGGAACTGTGCCCAAGAAGCATATGCTTAAAATGGCAGAGGATTTGATTACTTTGATTAGGGGTTCTTTGCCCCCTCCTGATAAGAGACCTAGGGTGGAGCCTGAGCTAGGGAGTTTTGAGCAGGCTTCGGATGTTTCAGAGTCTTCGGCTGAAGACTTGCAGGAGTATTCTCCTTATTCTGATTCTGATGTGGATGATTCTACTCCTTCTGCTTCTCCTCCTGAGGATTTTTCTTTTCAGAAACTCTTCATTCCATGAGGGAGCATTTTAAGTGGGAAGGTCAGGACTTCTCTGATTCCAGGAAAAGGCTTAGGGAATTTTTGTTTTTACCCCAGCATAGGCCTTTGGCTATACCTCCTGTTTTGGATGTGGTGGAAGATGTTTTTACAGAGGCTTCTCTTAATCCTGATTCTTTGCCTCCTGCTCCTGTTAAACCGGATAGGTATTACAGGGTGCCTGAAGCTCATAAGTATCTTTTTAAGAGTCCTAGGGCAGACCCAGAAACTGTTAGTCAGGGGCCTAAAGGTGTTAAGGCTTCTGTTGTCAAATCCGGTTCCTACAGATAAAGAGGCCAGGGCCTTGGACAGATGGGGAAAGAAAGTTTATACTTCTTCCACTCTAGCTATGAGGGCTTTGAATTGCCAGTTTCACATGTTGAAATACCAAAACTATCTCCTTTCACAGTTGAAGTCTAAGGTTGATGCTCTGGCGGAAGGTATTGATTGTAAAGAGTTACAAGATTTAGTACATGTTTCTGAACAGGTGGGTCAGCATTCTTTGCAATGTGGTTTTGATGCTGTACAGGCCTCGTCTAGGGTGGCTGCCACTGGGTCAGTTCTTCGCAGGCACGCCTGGCTGAGGGATCAGAATTTATCTGAACATGTTAAAACAAGGATTTTAGATGCTCCTTTGCAATCTGATGTGTTGTTTGGTTCTCCTGTTGAGGCAGTTTTAAAGAAAATGGAAGACACGGCTAAGTCTATGCAGACTGTTAAAGATTTTTTGCAGGTTCAGCCTCCAAAGTTTAGTAGAAATTGGCCTACTAAGGGGTGGACGTATCCTTCTTATGACTCCCAGTCTAGGGGTAGATCTAGACGTGGTAGGGGCAGAGCTCAGGGCTCTTTCAGGCCTAGAACAGGGAGTTCTCCTGCACAGTCTTCGGTGAGGGCAGGGGTCAGTCCTTTCGTAAACAGACCCAATGACCTACCTTTTCAGCTGCCAGAGCCTTCTCGTCTGGCAGCACCTTTGGGAGGAAGGTTGGCACTTTTCAAAGAAAATTGGAGTTTAATTACCCAAGACAGATGGGTATTGGATATCATACACCACGGTTACAGGTTTTACTTCCATACCTTGCCTCCTTTCAAAGGCATGCCAGACGTTCCTCCTCAACAAAGAATAGAGGCTCACAAGCAAATTTCTCTGTTACTCCAAATAGGGGCCATACAGCCGGTCCCTATGCCAGAAGTGGGCCTAGGATTTTATTCTCGCCTGTTCCTAGTACCAAAGAAAGGGAACACGTGGAGACCAATTTTGGACTTATCTATCCTCAACACTTATCTGGACATTCCCAAGTTCAAAATGTTGACGTTACAGCAGCTTTTACCTCTGCTGGGCAAAGATCATTGGATGGTAACTTTGGATCTCAAGGAGGCTTATCTTCATGTTCCTATCAGACTGAGTTGCAGGAAGTATCTGCGTTTTCGAGCTGGGACTTCTCATTATCAGTTCTCTGCATTGCCCTTTGGCTTATCTACTGCGCCCAGAGTGTTCACAAAAGTTCTGGCTCCAGTGATAGCTTTCCTCAGGTTAAAAGGAATACAGATCTATCCTTATTTGGACGATTGCCTGATTCTGGCTCAAGGAAGGGACGAGCTTCTTCATCATTTGGATTATGTGATAGCAGTGCTAAGATGCCTGGGGTATTCTGTGAACGAAATAAAGTCCAGTCTAGTACCCTCTCAGGACATGTGCTTTCTGGGTGTGAGACTGAATACAGCATCCCAGATGGCCTTTTGACCCCGGACAAACAAAAGAATCTTTCCCTTTACTTTCATCAGTTGTCTCATCAGTCCAGGCTGACTGCAAGGACAGTCCTTCAAGCCTTGGGGTTCATGGCATCTTGTATTCTGGTGCTTCCCAATGCCAAACTGCATATGAGGAAGCTACAATGGTATCCCAAATGTATGGACACAGCACTGCCAGGATTTGGACACTGTCATTCAAATAATACCTTGCATTCAAAAGGAATTGTTGTGGTGGGCTCAGGAATGTCACCTAAACAAGGGACTCTCTGTGACCCGGCCAGAGGCGAGTCAGATTCTAACGACAGATGCCTCAGACAAAGCTTGGGGAGCTCATCTGAATGGAAAGTGGATACAAGACAGGTGGCCTGCCAGACTACAACATCTACATATCAACTTGAAAGAGATGTTAGCAGTCCAGTTTGCATTAATAGCTTTCAAGGATTTACTTCTTCCAGGCCAGGTGTTGATTCTAACAGACAACACAACTGTCATGTGGTACATCAACAAGCAAGGCGGAACACATTCTTATCCTCTATGCAGGCAAGCAATGATTTTGTGGGAGACTGCTCTCAGTTTACAGCTAAATCTTCAGGCAAGGTTTCTGCCGGAGCACAGAACTCCTTAGCAGATGTGTTGAGCAGACAAATTATGGATCCCCACGAGTGGAAATTGGATCCTCATGTATTTCAGAAATTGACAGTGTCATGGGGAACTCCAGACATAGATCTGTTCGCTTCTCCACTAAACCACCAGCTGCCAAAGTTTTGCACAAAAGGTTTCATCCCACGGCTTGGAAAGTGGATGCTCTTTCTTTCAATTGGAGCAATCTTCATGTGTATGCCTTTCCACCTCTGCCTCTCCTCCCAAAGGTACTACTAAAGGCCAGACAAGACAAGCCAAGGATGATTTTGATAGCTCCAGATTGGCCTCGACAGCATTGGTACCCATTACTGAGAAGCCTGGTACGGAAGCCTCCATGGCCTTTGCCTTCGATTCCACACCTGTTGTCTCAGGAGGACAGTCATTTGCTCAATGTCAAGCTTCACTCTCTGCACCTAACAGCCTGGCATATTCTGTTTTGAACCATAGTGGGCCTCCACTTCCACAGCAAGTTTTGAATGTTATTTTGGAAGCTAGAAGGCCTAGTACAAGGAAAGTGTATGCAGATAAATGGAAGAGATTTTTATTTTGGAGTGCAGCAAAGGATTTTGATGTTTCTGAGCCTAATTTAAGTGTGGCTCTTCAATATCTTACTGAGTTACTGGACAAAGGTTTGTCCTTCTCTTCTATTAAGGTTCATGCTGCAGCAATTTCGGCTCACTATGATTGTGACCCACCATTGTTTTCTCATCCTTTGTTCAAGCAATTTCTTAGAGGGGCAAAGAATATAAGACCCCCACGAAGAGCTCCTACTCCTGCTTGGGATCTCAATTTTGTGTTGGAGAAACTCACTCTACAACCTTTTGAGCCTGCAGCTACTACTGAATTAAAGTTTTATCATGGAAGACTGCTTTTTGTTGGCTATTACCTCTGCAAGAAGGGTTTCTGAGTTGCAGGCCCTTATGGCGGTTGAGCCTTTCTTAATTTTCCATAAGGATAGGGTATCTTTACGCACTAATCCTTCCTTTATGCCTAAAGTGGTTTCTAGTGTGGCTTTAAACCAAACTATTCATTTGCCTACTTTTTATGCAAATCCCCAAAATAAAGGGGAAAAGATTTTGCACACTTTAGATGTACACAGGCAGTTGCGATATTATTTGGACAGAACTAAAGGGTTCAGGCAGTCTCAGCAGTTATTTGTTTCTTTTGCTTTGAGTTCTCAGGGCAAGCCTGTGTCAAAACAGACTATTTCTAAGTGGATTGGGTTTTGCATTGCTTTCTGTTATTCCCATCATGGCAAGGAGATTCCAGCTGGGATTAGGCCTCATTCCACTAGGGCTACTGCCACTTCAACAGCTTTTTTTGAGGGGGGTGGCAACTAAGGATATTTTGCAGGCAGCTACTTGGAGTTCAGTGCATACTTTGTCTAGGCATTATCACCTACCACTTTACTCTAAATCCAGGGCTGGTTTTGCCACTGCTGTTTTGCAGGGCATTTTGGCAGCTCCTGCTTCCTTATAGTTTGGCCATCCTCCCTTACCTCTGCTTTGGGATTCTACCCAAGTGTAAGGACTGCAGCAATGTGAGATGAAGAACATAGTACAGTTTTGTACCTACCATATATGTAGATGTTCGAAGATCCACATTGCTGCAGTCCAATTTACCCTCCCTCCTTCCCCTCTGTAGTTAGAGGCGGTTGTGTGGGTTGGGTTGTCAATATGATGTATATTGTATATATTGTACATATTTTTAGTGCTAGGATGGTTGGTTGTTTGTTTGCTGTCTTTTGGTTTTGACCTTTATTTTTAGGGTCTTCTGACATCTGGGGCAAGAAAAGACTGAGGATATGACGTCGGTCATGCGCATTTGTACCCTGACGTCCTGATGTCAGTCAAATGCGCCTTGACCGACGTCAGCCTTATACTTTGATATTCGGGCCGACCGAGGACAGCGGACTACCCAAGTGTAAGGACTGCAGCAATGTGGATCTTCGAACATCTACATTTATGGTAGGTACAAAACTGTACTTTCTTGGCTTTGGATTGCTACTTTTCTGAAAAAAAAAAATATCTGCTTTTACTGTATTTGTGTTTCTTCCTAATTTATTTTGCTTTTGCGTCATCTTAAAAGTACTCAGTTGTATTTATTACTTCTTGGTGCAACTCATTCTAAGCCTTTTAGTTTAAGCACTTGGGCTTCAGACCAGTTGTTTTACATTAAGAAGGTTTGTGGTCTGTACTGTAGTGGCAGGACAGGTAGCTTACATCCTTCTAAGTTGGGAACTGCTGAATGAGGGCTCAGTGTCTGTTATTCTAAAAGTGTATTAATTCTGGTTTAAGCACTTGTGCTTCAGGCCAGTTATTTTACATTAAAAGGGTTTGTGGTCTGCACTCTTGTGGGAGGAGAGGCTGGATTCTGCCCTTCTGAGCTGGGAATTTCTGGTTAAAGGCTTATAGTGCCTGCATATTTGAACTGCTTCTTACTGAAATTGGTACACCTTGTTTGCTGTAGTGTAGACTAGATCCAGGCCTGCTGAATCTAGCTCTGTTTGTATGCGTGTTGTTTGTTTGCTTGTTATTTCCCTGAAACGCTAATACCACCTAAAACGTGGCTTTTCAGTGCTTCTGTGGATCCCTAGTGATATCTGCATTGCTTACTGTACTCATTTCCTTGTTTCACTTAAAAGAAAGTTACTGTTTGTCGTTTTTGCATTTAAGTTACCTGTAACACATTGCATTTAAGTTACCTGGCACTTGCTCACTAAAGCAATTATATAAGTCAGCACTAAATAATTAAAAGCACTACACACTCACAAAGTCCTCTAGAGTACCTTTTTCCCCATTGGCCCTTTTTTTTCAATTATAAAGGAATTCCCAATACTATTCTAGCATGTCCAAAGGTCAGTTGTCAATCTTCTCTCCGGTCCAGCTGGTGAATCTGGGAATCTTGAGGCAATGTTACAACTGCCTCATGTACACAGACAACACTCTCCTCCTCCCAATAAATTCCAACACGTGAGAGATGCATCCATATAGCCAAATTGGAGGCTAAGCTCTCTCAACTCATTACTGGCGTAACCAGTCAGGAGGAGAAGGAAACCACACTCAGTACAATTCCAGTCTCACATAGACCTACCACGACAGCACACCAAACACACAAACACACAAAAACATACTCGGAGGCTCTAAATAAAAATCTGCCTAAGCAGCAGAGACCTCCAAAGCAGACACCCAAGCAACCGCTACCCCAAAACAAAACACGTGCAACACATAGCTCACAAAGCCAGTGTGCCGAACAGTCACAGCCCTTAAGGCTAAACAACACACCTGATACACTTGTAATAGGTGACTCTATCATCAGGCACACTGACGTCCCGCTCACCAGGCTGAACAAGGAGAAGGTCATGGTGAGCTGCCTGTCGGGCGCTAGGATCCGCCACATAACACAAGCACTTAGGTCACTCCAAGGCAAGCACAAATATGACTCGGTCATTGTCCATGCTGGTGTGAATGACCTGAGATGTACCTCCCTGGACTACATGAAAAGAGACATAGAGGAGCTCTCTGAGCATGTGGCCCAGGCCGGTATGACCCTGACCTTGAGTAGCATCTTACCCTCACCAAGAATGATGCCACAATATGAAGACAAGATGATCAATTTCAACAATTGGCTTAATTATTGGTGTCATTCAAAGGGGATCCAATGCCTGTCAGCCTGGGATGACATGCTCGACAAGCCACAATGCTTCGCTAGGGACGGCTTGCACCTGTCACCCTGGGCTTTGGATATTGGCAAAGCTCTTGCTACCCCATAGCGCCTTTTTAGGCAAGGCTCAAAAGACAAACCCACCTCCATAGGTATCACAAGGGATAAGAAACTAAGAGTAATGCTACTCAACGCCAGAAGTCTAAACCTCAAGATGCACTTTTCGAAACTCTCCTTAGCATGGAGAAAATCGATATCTGTGCAGTAACAGAAACCTGGTTCAAGGCTCCGAGAGCACCCCAGCACTACCAGGTTATACCTCATACCATGCTTTTCGGCCCCAAAGCTTGGACCGACCCACAAAAGGAGGGGGAGTATCAATATTCGTCAAAGATACCCACACCTCCAGGTTGGTGGCACAGCACGAAGCATCAGAGACTATCCATGTGCAACTAACAGTGGGTAAAACTGCCTTCCAGTTTATAGCCTGCTACAGACCACCCTCCCTAACCCAGGAACCCCACTCGGCCTTCATGAGAACACTGGAAAATATGAAGGTTTTTCCAAACACCATTATATTGGGCGACTTCAACTACCCAAACATAGATTGGGAGCATTACTCTAGCTCCAACACCCTAGCCCAAAGTTTCCTAGAATTTATAAACTCAAATGCTATGGAACAACTTGTTACCACTCCCACAAGAGGGGAAAACATACTGGACCTGATCATCACCAATATGGGGACTCTATGCTCCAGACCAGAAGTGTATCCCTCACTGGTAAGATCTGACCATAAACTAATCTCACTGGATGTTCACATCCCGACACCACCCCCTGCCCAGAAAACCACAGTGAAAAACTTCTCTAAAGCAAATTTCACACTCCTCAAAACTGAGGTGGAATCCTTCAAAGCCCCCGGGCCTGTGGAAAATATGGCCCAGACAAGGTTCCTTTATAAACGCATTCTATGAACACCTTCAGGAATGCATGGATCATGCGATCCCAAATAAAACCAAGACCCAATCCTGCAAAGGCAGACGTCCTGTCTGGTGGACCCCAGCCATAAACAAACTATACAGTAGAAGGAGGAAGCTACTAAATGATAGAGCAAAATTCCAAAAAGGGAAGGCATCTCTGATCAGTATTAGCAAAAAACTACGGGCACTCATAAAATCGTCTAAGGCCAGCTTCGAGAGAAAAATTTCACAGGACACTAAGGATAATCACAAGGCTTTCTTTAGTTATGTTAGGAACCTGGGTGGTAATTCCCAGATATGCTCAGAATTGGTCCAAAATGACAAAAAATTCACCGAACCCACAGACATTGCCAAAATCCTAGCTGACAGGTTCAGCACAAACTCCCCCCCCCCCCCCACCAAAAGGGCAAATATCTATTCCAGCAGAGTGCTGCCCCCCTGACATCTCGGATGCTCAGGTAAGAGCCGCCCTCTCCAAAGCAAAAAACACAGCATCAATGGGACCAGACGGTGTCCCGGGCTGCGTCCTACATGAACTCCAAGAAGAGCTAAACCCAAACATAAAACTACTGTTCAATCTCAGCCTTACTACAGGATATGTACCCAAAGAGTGGCGTACAGCAACTGTGGTCTCTCTCCACAAAGGTGGTGCCTCAACGGATCCTGGAAACTATCGCCCCATAAGCCTGACTAGCTTGGTCTGCAAAGCTATGGAAAGGATAATCATGGACCTGATAAATAAAGATATTGGGGACCTACAGACACTGGATCCTACCCAGTTCGGCTTTAAGGGCAGATCCTGCCTCTTAAGCCTGGTTGATTTATTTGATACAGTCACCAAGGCCATTGACGAGGGGAAGGTGGTCCACACAGCCTACTTGGACCTCACAAAAGCCTTCGATACAATACCCCACTCGGGCATTATAGATAAGCTCACCAGCTTAAATATAAACCCCTATGTCACTAGATGGGTTGCAAACTGGCTCAAAGACAGAATCCACATCTTTAGAATTGCTGGAGCCATGTCAGACTCCAAACCAGTTACAAGTGGCGTCCCACAAGGCTCAGTCCTGGGACCTCTCTTGTTCAGTATATATTTCTCAGAGGTACAGGCCAACACGGAAGGACTGTGGCTGACCAATTTCGCAGATGACTGCAAACTGGGCGCCATAATCGACCCTCCAGCCGACACAAGCATCCTCCAAAAGGGCCTCATAGAAACAGACAACTGGTGCCAGAGCCATGGCCTCAAGCTAAACGCCAAAAAGTTTATAGTCATCCCCTTTGGCAAAAACAAAGTGCCCACAAATTACCACATAGGTGGTAATCCATTAAGTACAGAAGAAGTAATTAGGGACCTGGGGACCCAAGTTGATAGCAATCTCTCATTTGACAACCACGTGGCCAAAGTGGTTAGAAAAACATTTTATATAGCCCACCTAATCATGAAGGGATTCGCATCTAGATCAGGGGAGCTCATCATGCCTCTTTACTCATCCCTCATCAGGCCCATAATTGAGTACAATGCCCCTTTTGGGATGTACCTTACCAGACACCTGCAGCAACTGGAAAGACCCCAAAAGTACCTCACCAAGAGGATCAAAGGGCTCAAACAGATGCCATATGCTGCCTGGTTAAAGAAACTCCAGCTCTACTCAGTGGCATACCGCCTGTTCAGAGGCGATCTGTGCCTGACGTATAAAGCCATGTCCAACCCGGAATTAATGGACATGCTGCACCTCAGAAAATCCAAATCCTATCGAGCTACACGCTCGAGAGACTTGAACCTCACCACTGAAATAAATAGGACATGCTGGAGGGACAGATTCATAACCCAGAGGCTCCCTTCACTCTGGAATAAAATCCCAGTCCAGGTTAGGCAGAGTCCCTCATTGACTGTCTTCAAGAGGAATCTTGATGAGTGGATGGGAGATCGTAGGTTTACCCCGGGTATCACTTCTGTGTCACTGTTAGACAGAGGCACAGTATACTAACCTCAAAAAAGGGCATAGCAAATTAATTTAAAATGGGTGGCGAAAGCCAAACACATTCTGGCTAGGCTTATAAATGCCCTAGGGCAGATAGCCTAGTATGAATCTATGAACCTATGAACTGTGAGAGTGTGTTTTTTACCTGTGCAGCCGTGATTACAGGTACTTTGCATTCTTCCGTTATAGAGATGGGCCCTTTAGGGGATGAGAGAGGGGTATGCCAGGATGTTGGAAATATCAGTTGGTTCTTTATATTTAGTGCCATTGTGCTGTAACTCAAGAGCAGATCTGAGTGTTGCCATTGAGATTCTTGACATAGCTATAGAATGCATTGTGGTTGTCTTTAGAATCGGTGGCAATTTTGGCAACAGTTTCTTTCTTCTGTTGTAGAGTTTGTTTATAGCAGTGGACCACCAGATTGGCTTCCTTTTTTTGGAGGATAGCATCTTGGTTCTGTTAGGAATTGCAGGATCCATGCACTCGTGTAAATGCTTAAAGTGCAATTGTATAGGATTCAGCAGTTGTGTCTCTATTGTCCGTCAGCATGGATGTCGTGAAGTTTGCCACTTCTGTCTTAAGAAGCGTGAAGTTGGCTTTGGAGACATTTTTTACTGTGGTTTCCCTAATGGGGGATTGGGTGGGATGTGGATGTCTAGGGTGATTTGCTTGTGGTCAGATCTGACCAATGAGGAATTGACCTCTGATGTGGAACACTGGTTGCCCATGTTAGTAATGGCCAGGTCTAGGATATTGCTGCCCCTGGTGGGGGTGTGGATAAGTTGATCCAAGGCATTGGAATTTATGAATTCCAGAAAACGTTGAGCACAAGAGTTGGTACAAGTAGTTTTCCCAGATAATGGTGGGGTAGTTGAAATCGCCCATTATTAGGGTGTTAGGTTGTACCCTAATATTTTCCAGTGTATCAAGAAATGAGGAGTGGGAATCCTGGGGCATGGTGGAGGATCTGTAGCAAGGTACAATTTGCTATGCGGTCTTGCCCAGAGTTAGTTGCACTTTGATAATCTCAGATGAATTATGCTGAGCAACTAGCCTGGAGGTGTGAATATCTTAATGAATATGAACACGCCTCCGCCTTTAGTGCTTTGGTCCAAGTTAGGTGGCCGAAAGGTGTGTTATGAATTATAGCCTGGTAATGCAGGGGTGCTCTCTGGAGCCTTGAACCAGGTCTCTGTCACTGCACAGATGTCGATGTTCTCCATTTTAAGGAGTGCCTTGAGTGAGTACATTTTGAGGTTTAGACCTCTAGCATTAAGTAGCATTACCCTCAGATTTTGCTTACTTGTACCTGTTATGGTTGTGAATTTGTCATTTGAATCTTGCCTAAAAAAGGCACTATAGGAATGGCAAGAGCCTTAGCCATTATCCGGAATCTCAAGGGCGACATGGGCAGGCCATCTCTGGCAAAGCATCGTGGTTTGTCGATCATGTCATCCCAGGCAGACAGATACTGGATCCCCTTATAATGACAGCAGAAGCTAGCCAATTATTGAAGTCAATCATTTTGTCCTTGTACTGTGGTATCATTCTGGGTGATGGCAGGATGCTACTCAGGGCTAGTGTCATACCTGCCTGGGCTACAAGATCAGAAAGCTCCTCCATGTCTCTTTTCATGTAGTCCAGGGAGGTATGTCTCAGGTCATTCACACCAACATGGACAATGACAGAGTCATATTTGTACTTGCTGTGGATTGTCCTGAGTGCATGTATTATGTGGCAGATTCTGGCAGCTAACAGTAACTTTCTCCTCGTTTAGCCTCGTGAGTGGAACATCAGTGTGCCTGATTTAGAGTCACCTATGACTAGAGTGTTGGATACATTGTTATGCCTTATGGGCTGAGGTTGAGTGGCACACTGAATTTGTGGGCTATGTGTCATTTGGGTTGTGTTGAGGGGTGGTGGTTCCTTCTGTTTCTGCTTTGGAGGTCTCTGTTGCTTGAGTAGATTTTTTTGAGAGCCTCCGCAAATGTTGGTGTGTGTTTTGTGTTTCTATGTGTGTGTTTTGGTGGTGTAGGTTTTGAGGGACTATGTGATGAGTGTGGTGTGGTACAAGTGCTTACCTTCTCCTCTTGACTGTCTAGTCCAGTCTTGGGTGAAGAGAGCTTTGTTTCCAGTTTGGTTATACAAGTTTATCTCTCACAGGTTGTAGTGTTGGGTGGTAGGAGGAGAGGGTTGTCTGTGTACGAGGAAATTGCTGCATTGCCCCAAGATGCCCAGATTCATCAGGTAGACAGGAGAAAAAACTGGGAGCTGACCCTTAGACATGCCTGGATAGGTGCTTATTTATTAAGTACTAAAACTGTTTTCCTCTAGACAAGTGAAGAAAGTTGAGTGCTGTAGTAATTTGTAGCTTATTTAGTGCTTACAATGAGTTCTGAACAAGTGCTGAGCTTAAAGAAACGGATTTGAGTGCTGAAACTAGAAAACTGGCTAGTTCTAAGAAACAAAATTAAGCTAGAAGGCTTCCCTCCAGCACAGAAAGGCTTGGGGGCTCAGATGCTTGCAAACAGTCCTGGATACAGCAAATCTGTATCTGGACTAGACAACGTATAGGAAAGGCAGGAAACAAGCTTAGAATTTTTTTTATGTAAAGGGGAAAGGAGGAGCAGAAGCTAACTGGGTTGGCCTTCTCAAATGTTCTCTCTGGAATAGGTAGAATGAGGTAATGTCACTAGACTGGGAGGAGTGTCCCAGATCATATTTACAGTAGAGGCGGGCAACTGCAAAGCCACCAAGTATAAAAACAGGGTACCAAGAGGGAAGGTGGGTTGGAAACAAAAATCAGAACAAACAAACCCAACCAGATGCTTAACAATTGTAGAAAATTCTACTTAATACCTCACACACCGTGAGTAAAATAAAAGTGCTATAAATAACTCAGAAATAAGCAAAAAAACAGGATGCTTAATGTTATATATCACAGATTAGTTAACTCAGAGCCCTTCCTCCGACTTTCTGCCATTTCCCAATGAGCTAATCGGAGGAACAGTCACAAGTTAACTTCTTAAGTAACAAAGTTGAAACCTGAAACAACTTTAAAAAAAGCTTGAAAGAACCAATGAGGTGCTTACTCCAAGGCTTAGTCCAGGTAACCCCAGTCAGCCAATGACCACAAACAATTCACTCTCACTGATATGCTATACTGGCCTTGGCTAAGGTATGATGGCCTGGGACATGTGCACAGACACACAACCTCTCCTAACAAACAACTAGGCCCAAAACACAAGCCTGAATATGGACAATGCTACACTACCAACACTACTTAGGTTGAAAAAAATGCAGAAATATTTAAACAAATAAAGGATCAAGGAGATTCTAGAGAATGCTTGTAAATGCAAACAAGTTATATGATACACTCCTAGCAGGAAATCAGAACAAACAAACCCAACCAGATGCTTAACAGTTGTAGAAAATTCTACTTAATACCTCACACACAGTGAGTAAAATAAAAGTGCTATAAATAACTCAGAAATAAGCAAAAAACAGGATACTTAATGTTATATATCACCTGTTAGTTAGCTCAGTGCTCTTCCTCTGACTTCCTTCGATTAGCTCAGTGTGAAATCAGTTCAACAAACCAAATTCCGGATGGTCTCAGTACAGTCAATACTTCCACTTTTGGAAAAAGGTGACTGGACGTGCTCAGTAGATTTTCAGGATGCTTATTACTACATAAAAATGGACAAGCACTCCAGAGGATTACTGCGCTTCTGGCTGGGAGCCAATCAATGTGGCCTCACCACGTCCCCCAAGGGGTTCACCAAATGCATGGGAATAGTAGTAGAGCATCTCAGACTGCTAGGGTTCCAAGTATTTCTATATTTTGACAACTGGCTCCTTTCCACTACCACCAGGCATCAACTCGTAAAGGCAAGAGATTGCACCCTTCATCTTTGCACCACCTTAGGAATCACAATAAATTACAAAAAATCCTATTTAGAATCCACACAACAGCTGGAATTCATTGGAGCTGTACTAGACACAGTCATGGAATTTGCATCACTCCCTTTAGAGAGGCTCCAGAGGATCAGCTGACAAGTAAACCAAATTATTCAGAACAGAACTGTTCATGAAGACTCATCCTGCAGGCTCTTGGGTCAATGGCAGCCTATATTACCCTAGTTCCCATGGCCAGATATCACATGCGGATTTTTCAATATCTTCTGGCCTCCCAATGGTCCATTATTAAACCAACCGATGTCTCATCAGATTTTGATAACCAGTCGTTGCAAGCAAGACCTATCTTGGTCGCTCATTTTCCATGAAATCTTGTCGAGCCATCCCTTTATCCTACCTCAGCCCCAAGCCATAGTGACCATGGATGCTTCCCAGATAGGTTGTGGGGGGGTATTATCTGGGAAGGACCGTCCAAAGCACTTGGTCCCAGATGGAGGCTGTTCTAGAGATGAGGATGGTGCACTTAGTTTGCAAGCATTTCAAGATACCCTCCCCTTTGGAACAGTAGCAGTACAAACAGATATGTCGATAGTCTGGTACATCAACAAACAAGGGAGAACCAAGTCTAACCCGCTTTGTCGAGAAGGCCTCAGAGTTTGGCAGTGGGCAGTTTCTTCCAACTGCTTTCTAATGGCAATGCACATTCTGGGAAGCTCCAGAGTTATTGCTGACAATTTTAGCAGAACTATCCTAATGCCTCATGAGTGGTCTCTCAATCCAGTAGTGGTGAAAAAGATATTCCACCACTAGGGTCAACCTTGCTAGGATTTATTTGTGTCCCTTCTGAACAATAAGTGCAGCAGTTACTTTGCCCTAATCTCCCCCTCCGGGGAGTCACCTAGAGATGATCTTCTCCACGATTGCCCCCCCCCCCCGGTCTTCTGTATGCTTTTCCCCTTACTCCTCTGATATGTCAGTTTCGAAAGTAAGCCAAGAGATCGAAGAACAAAATAATCCTCATTGCTCTGTTCTAGCCTCAACAAATTTGTTTTCCCTTCCTTTGGCCTCACCTACTTCGGAAACCTTGGATTCTGGACCCAGCTCTAGACCTGTTATCTCACCCAGAAGGAATGGTTCATCCTCCTCTCCAGCATCTCAAGCTCACTGAGTGGCTTCTCCAGTTCCCACGATTGGCAGGCATCCCTATCTTACTTCCCTAGACCAACAAATCATTTTGGCCCACCACAAACCTTCAACTAGAAAGCTGTACCATAACAAATGGATACAATTTGCTAGATGGTCGCTTGACCGTAGTATTGATCTCTATGCAGCACCTGTAGATAAAGTTTTAGATTTTTTGGCTTGTCTTTATCAGTCTGGCTGCTCAGCTTCTCCCATTTGAGTACATCTCACTGCAATGTCTAGTTTCCATGTTGGTTTTGATGGTGGCTCACTTGTATCTCAAAAACGTTGTCTGGCCTTTTTGAAGAGAACATTTAATGCTAAGACCTCTTTTTAAAGAACCCACTGCTCCATGGGATTTACCCTTGGTCCTACAGTCTCTCACTTTGTCTCCTTTTGAACCTTCAGGCAACTTGTGATTTAAAGTTTTTGACCTGGAAAACTGTGTTTTTAATAGTATCACTTCAGCCAGAAGAATATTGGAAATTCAAACCTTGTCCTGCAGGCCCCCTACTTAATATTTGATAAGGACAGGTCTCCCTCAGGATTAATCCAGGTTGTTTCAGAATCCAATATCAATTAAACCTTACATCTACCAGTCTTTTTCCCTAATTTCTCTAATAAGGGAGAGTACTGTCTGCATTTATTGGACGTCTATAGGCAATTAAGTTTTTACCTTCACAGAACAAAGGATATCAGAAAATCCAACTGTTTGTTGCCTTTTCCTCACTTTCCCTAGGTGACCCAGTTACTAAGGTTACCTTAGCTAAATGGCTAGGGATTGTACCACGTTTATTTATCACTCAAATGGACTTCAGCCACCATGTCCTGTGAAAGTCCATTCAACTGGAGCTGTAGCAGCTTCTGCAGTTTTTCATGCTAGAGCTTCTTTAAATGACATTTGTGCAGCAGCTACATAGGCATCTCCTCATACTTTTATTACTCATTACAAACTGGACCAGGTCTCTAGGGGAAGTGCATCATTCAGTTCGATGATGCTCAGGAATATCTTTTCATGAGACCTCCCAAGATTTAGGTAGCTAGGGAATCTCTCCCACAGACAAGGATTACATGAAGATTGATAACATCAGATAAAGAAGTTGTGTCTTACCATAATTGTTGATCTTCACTAATCCTTGACATTCCCCCTTCTTCCCCCGTCTAAGACTGTTGGTAGACTGAATATTCCCAAAGACTGGCTTCATAATAGGGACACAGATATGGTCTCTTATTTATTACTTCTTGTCTGTCTGTCAGTATTATAGACCAACTTGAGCTGAGGTAATTTTAGTAAGGAGCATTATGGGTAGAGCCTAGCTTGAGAGTTTTGGGAGGCGCGAGCTGAAAAAATGGCAGAGTCAGCTCCAAGGCTCAGCAGTGAGCCCACAGTCAAGTATTAGTGAAGATCGACAACACAGATGGAATGTTATAGTAAGACATAACTTCTTGTTTACAGTAAACCACGGAGTTCAAATCACAGGAAATACTGAAAATAAACTTGGTGGACAGACTCGTACAAATAAAGAAAAAGAATCTCTGAACTAAGGTTTCGCTATATTCCTGTCTGAAACTAAGAGAATTAGTATTCTCTAATAATTTACTTGATAGAACAAGGCACAATGAAATACTTGAGCAGTCTTTCTAGTCAGGTTCCCCAAAACAGAATACTTGCTACTCTGATATTACTCCCTGTAAAATATAATATCCAGCATGGCTTGCAGAATGACCTCATCTGGTCACCTGAGTGTAGGTTCTCACAGTATCCCCTTTGAAGCTGAGACAGGAATTCAGCATAGATAGCTACAGTACAAATCTAAATGTTTATGGCAGTGCTTGGGACTTCCCCTCTTTTTACTGAGCTAATGAACAAAGGCTTCTTCCAGACCCTCCATCTCTGGTCCTGTTTAGCACTGTGGGGTACCATTTTAATGGTTTAACAACTCATTTACATTTCCTTTATTTTTCTTAAAGTAAGCTAGCTGGTTAAGCTCTGCTGTCCCAGTATTCTTTGTTAAAACATATACATTTAATTTGGTTACAATAATATATGTACACTTCTTTTCATACCAGCAGGCTGCACTGTTGATACATTTTAATACAAGCAAACCTCACAAATACATTTTCAGTACATGCATCTAAACAACTCAGTTTGTTATGCAAATGACATATATTTATTTACAAAACTCCAGCTAGCTGTGCTGGCACAAGTCATACACCTACTGCATTACTTCTCCTGTCATAGCTGTCAGTACCTCCTATCATCACAGATATGTTAATATGTGCTATAGTATAAAGTAGTCTACAGAGAGGATAAAGTTAGTAATTGGAGTAGATTGGTACTGTAACAGACTAAAATGTGCACAGAATGCATGTTATAAGTAAGTGAAATGATAAATCCATCAGTGGTATTGTATGTTACATAATATTTATTGATCGATTATTTACTGGGAAAGTCCAAACTGGGTACAAGACCCCTTTTCATCAGAAGCTCTGGGAGAAAAGCACCAAATACCAAAATTACAAAATACATATACAGAACTGAATTCAGGTAAACCGTAAAAGCTGTCAAAAATACAACTTAATTAATGAGTATTTTAATACACAGAAAATAGAGCAATACAACTCACAATGGTGCAGGAAGACAATAACAGTGGGGAAAATACATTAAATATTAAGATTTAGAAAAAATAAACATAATCAAGTCAAATCAAACAGAAGCATTAGAAAATCAGACAAAAGAATGCTATGCATTTGGGTAATTACTTCAGACTGTGAAGATTTAAATTAATTTGTGTTGAAGCCTTGGAGGTAGGAGGGGCGGGAAATATCAGAAGTCTCTGAAATAGTATGGAAACAGGGACTTTTGTAGCAAGTTTGAAAAAAAACAGAATAGTGGCAAGAGAGCAGTAGCTGAAGCACACACTTTTTTCTCGAAGAAGGGTTGCTTAGTGTTAAGATCTCTGTGTCACTAGTTCAGGGTCCAGAGTTCACTCCAGACCTTTAGTCACAGTCTGAGTTTTGCATATTCTCCCCATGTCTGCATGGGTTTTCTCAAAAACTCATTTGTTTTTTATCTGGCCTTTCAAAAAACATGCTGGTTGACTGTTGCATACAAATATGGCCCAGGTTGTGGCTGAAGAAAGTTCCAAGAAGGACTGTTTTTCATAACTTGGTCAAATTGGCAGGAAAAAAAATGCAAATTTACTTGAGGTCTACCCCTGTATCCCTTATGGACAGGGAGTCCAGTTGTTGGATGTACCAGTGGGACACCAGTTGCTAGGCCTGAAGTGGCTTAACTAGTCTGTTGCCTCGTAGCAATTCATGATCTATGAACAACAAGGTTTGTGACAATAGGCTTGTTTGTACCAAGCTGAACTGAGGTGGGTTACCAGCCACAACTCTGAGATGAGATACTAGATGACTAGAGGCTTGTGAGCTTCCCAAAAAAACATAAGCTGCCTGTTTTGTTTTTGCTTGATTACACTATTTACTTCACTTTTTATTGTCTTCTGCCTCCTGTAATACTGTATTTAAATACTGTGTACTAAACTACACTGTTGTACTGCAATTGTCTACCTTACTGTGCCTGTTAAATCATATTTTGTTGCTGTTTTCACTGTTTGCAAAACTCTTTTTGCTATTTTCATTGTGTAAGTATTTGCTGGTACCTTTCACTGTTGCAAAGTAATCTGTTCTGCTTGTTCTGGTTTGTCTGCCAAGCAGTGTTAAAATGACTGATTTGTTTGCCAATTAAAACATTCTTTAGTCTCCTTTTTTTCTGCTGTTTAATTTTTTTAGTGTCTCACTGCTATTTTTCTGCTGTGTTAAACATTCTGTAGTTTTCCCACTGAAACTAGGGTAGCTAGTAGCTGTGTCATAATCTAAATACAGGTTTTCTGTATCTGGATCCGTTTTTAGTGGCTGTTTGTTCTGAACACATTGTCCAGGCCATCTTTGATTGGAAAGGGCCCTTCTGCACTCTAGTGAGAGAAGTGTGCTAATTGCAACCTGTCTGGTAAAGGGTGGTGAGTCTAGGACTTGGAGTAAGCATGTTCATTAGTCCTTTTGAACCTTTTTAAAGTTTTTTCAAGTTTTTAGCTTCTGATATTTTGCTTTTGAGTTGTTTGCATATCGTGCAGCACTTCACAGTACTGGGAAATTGTGCACCATAGCTGGACAGATAAATTTGACAGTTTTTCCCTTAGATACAGCAGTAGCATATTTGTGTAGTCCTCATCCTTAGTACTTTTCCAGTCTAAGAAATACTGCTAGTGAGCTGTGACTTATTAAACCACCAGCAAAAAAAACCCTGTCTCAAATATCCATTCACTGACCACCTCCTTGATCAGTCCTGAAAAGCCCCCCCTCTTTGTGATAACAGTTCTTCAACCTAGCATTATGGACAGTTGGACTACCCTTGTTTCTCCTGCCAACCTTGTTGCCTTGGGTCTTCTGAGGCAGTGTAGCAATTGCCTCATGTACACTGACAACCCTCTGCTAATAACTCACTGTAGTGCAGAGTGCAAGACATGTAGCTACACCACGAATCTTGAATCCCTGCTCTCTTGCACTCAAAATAGTAAGACTGAAGAGTTTGTCAACCCATCCACTACTACTCATGCACATAGTACCACCACTCATACGCATAGTATGCATCAAACAGACCACCATATTGGTCAAGGAATAAGTCATGGGCAGCTGCCTGTCCACTGCCAGGATTCATCAAATCACATATGCACTTAGGTCTCTCAGCAACAAGTACCATTATGATGCTGTCATAGTTTACGTTGGAGTGAACGACCTGAGAAGTACCTCACTGGACTATAAGAAGAGAAGCATGATTGAGCTCTCTGGGTATGTGTCCCAGGCAGGTATGTCTCCAGGTTTGAGCAGTATACTACCCTCACCCAGAATGATGCCACAAAATAAACAAAAAATGATTGATTTTAATAATTGGCTTAGTTTTTGGTGAGAGATCCAGTTTCTGTCAGCCTGAGAAGTCATGGTCGAGAAACCTCGCTGCTTTGCCAGAGACTGTTTGCACCTGGCACCACTAGGCTTTCAGCTGCTGGCAAAGGCTCTTAACTCCCCCATAATGCCTTTTAGGCAAGGTCTTGAAAACAAATGTACCGACATGAAATTTGCCAATCATAACAAAATAAGGGTCATGCTGCTAAATGCTAGGAGCTTAAATCAAAAACTGTACACATCTGAAGTACTTTTGTCACTGGAAAGTCTAAGAGAGTACCATGGCCCTGCAGAGCTACAATGCCTTCCATACCTTCAGACTTCAAAATTAACGTGCAAGAACCAAATAAGGTGGTGCTTCTATTTATATTACAGATAAATTCATCTCTCATCTAGTTAGACTGGAAAATTCCATGGAGTTACTCCAAGTTCAGGTTACTGAGGGTAAGACCCCCATTCAAGTAATAGCCAGTTATAGATCCCCCTTTATGGGTCATGACGCGCATGAAGCCTACTTGACCAAATTGGAGTCAATCCAAGTGTTCCCGAACACTTTGGTTATGGGGGATTTCAATTATCCCACCATCAACTGCCAAACCTCCTCTAGCCCTTACTCATTAAAACAAAACTTCCTTGAGTTTTTAACTCAAATGCTGTGGAACAAATTGTTCATACCCCGACAAGAGGAACAAACCTACTAGATCTGGTCCTCACTAACATGACAAACAGATGCACTGCCGCATCAGTCGGACCCTCATTATTTAAATCTGACCACAAATCAGTCACATTTGAGCTTGCACTAACACCAGAACTCACAAAGGGCAAAGTCAGACTAAAAAACTTCATGAAGGCAACCTATACCCTCCTAGGGGAAGGTATAAATGCATTCCAAGCCCCACCCCCAACTGGAAGTGGTAATGACACCAAAGCTTATGTTAAAGCCCTGTACAGTCGCTTGCATAAGTGTATAGCATCAGCTGTACCAGAACGAATCAAAGCCAGAGCCCCAAGTAAAAACAAGCTGCCATGGTAGCATCAACAAACATTACAACAAATGCAAAAAGTTGGTGTCCAAGAAAACAAAGGCAAGGCGCCAACAAGGGAAAAGCATCCTCCTCAGCCGCAAAAGCAAATAAGACAACATGTCAAATCCTGTAAAGCATCTTTGAGAAAAACTTAGCAAGCACAGCCAAGGATAACCATAAGGCCTTTTACAGCTGTGTACATACCATAAAAGGTAGGACCCAATCATATGCTAAACTAGTGACTAATGGTATCACACACGATGATCCCACAGAGATAGCAAGCCTGCCAGCAAGTAGCTTTGTTGAAAATTTCACTCCCTTATCCCCTCCAAACTTATCACAAACCTTGCCCCAAACTCCACCCCCACCCCCACCCTACATACCTGAAGAGCAAGTCATTAAAGCCTTGTCCAAGGCAAAAAAAACCCCAGCTTCTATGGGAATAGACTACATCCCAGGCTGTCTTCTAAACAGGCTAAAGCATAAACCTTGCATCACCATTAAGTACTCTTTTCAGTCACAGCCAAACCACAGACATTGTTCCTGCAGAATGGAGAACAACAACATTTACTCCCATCCACAAAGGTGGCCTAACAACAGACCTGGGAAATTACAGACCCATAAGTCTGACCAGCCTCATCTGTAAGGCCATGAAACGTAGTAATTTATGGACATCATAAATAAAGACCAAAGGTGACCTCCAAACCTGTGATCCAACCCAATTTGGCTTTGTCGAGGGCAGATCCTGCCTGTTAAATCTAGTGGATTTCTTCAGATATATGACCAGGGCCATCGATGAGGGCAAATCTTTGCAGGCAGCATACCTCTACTTCGCAAAGGCTTTTGACACAATCCCACACAAAGGCAGTACTAATACACTTAGCAAACTGAATGTAAATCCCTTTGTTGTAAGATGGGTTGCCAACTGGCTCAAAAAACAGACACACACTATCAAAGTGAACGACTCCACATCAGCCAGCAGACCTGTCACCAGTGGGGTGCCCCAAGGGTCATTGCTGGGCTCCCTACTGTTTGTTATATACTTTTCCGAAGTTCAAACCAAAACTAAGGGGTTATGGCTAACTAAGTCTGTGGACGACTGCAAACTAGGTGCAATTATTGAATCCCCAGATGATGTCAGTATACTCCAGGAGTGTCTTACCCAGACCAGAGACTGGTGTCTTAGTCACGGTCTCAAACTGAAAGCAAAGAAATGCATCATCTTTTTCTTCGGCAAAAACAATGCCCCTTCACACTGTCAAATCAACAATAACGTAAGTACCTACAAACT
>NC_056739.1:1144067449-1144154949 GCF_019279795.1 Protopterus annectens
AAACATTCAGAAATGGTGGGAAATGTAAGAGATGATGGGACAAGTAACATATATATATATCTCATCTTAAAAATAAGTAGCAGGATATGAAATGCCAGTTAGGTTTCCATGCATTCTCTGTCTCTTATTTTGCAATGTATTTTTAATGTTGGTCAATTAAGCTGAAGTTTCTCAACTGTCAATGTAGTTTTTGAAATGACAAAATTGTAGAAATAATTAATTGATTATGTAATTGTCACATATACACTTTCTGTTCTATATTTCACATTTTGTACTATAGCCTCTGGTCTGGGTTGTGGATGAAAAGGATCCTTGGACCAGTTCACTCACCTGATTAACAAACAGTAAGTAAATAAATAAATAGGTTGCACTCCCAATGTATTTGTCCTGCAGGGTACTGAACAGACCCAGTGGGCTAGTGCATACTGATGTGCCGCTGCATTTAGTGATTCTCTGTTATTAGAGACATAAGTTGAGAATATGGTCTTATAGATGTTCAAATGCCCTTAGACACTGATTCTACCGAAATTGATTGGTTAACTGTCTGTGGACAAGTACATGATGACCTCAACTTTTTCCCACGTGTCTACACAACCATGTGACAAACATGTAAGTGTACTCACTGACAGGGCTGAATTTTCATTATAATAAAAAGCAAACTTGTTGATATATTATCTGTAAAGCTAAAATGTCTTAATAGTTAGTCAAAACTGGAGATAATGTCCCAGTCATCTATCTAAACATGGCATGGTATAAGCTGCCATTCAGTTTACAATGTATTTATTTATTTTACTTATTTGACATATGTTTGCTGTGAAAGTCCAAATGGGCAATAACCCCTTTTCAGCATTGACCCAGGGATAAAAGCTTCACAATTCAATTTTACAGACCGGCAAAACATCAAATATACATAAGAAAACAATATTTACAATAATTACACAAATGAGGTATACAAAGGGAATGAATACAACTAAATGGTACAAACTGTACATACTGTAGGTGGGGCAGAACTAACCCCATATTTTGGAAGAGAAAATATTACAGTAATGACGCTAGAACATGTTGCCGCATGCTGTTTAGAGTCCTGTCCAAAAATACGTATCCAAAATCTTATCAACTACTTGCAATGTGATCAATTCATAGGTAAAAAAAATCACATGAAAATAGCAAGATTTTACCCTTGCCTGCCAAAATATATTTTTATGTAGCTAACACAGTACAAAAAAAGGTCTTTTAGTCCCTTAATGCTGTGACTTTCAGGTTATTTAACCATGTTCATTGAATTTTTTTTTTCTAAATCTCATTTTATTTTCATCTCAAATTCTCCAAATGTCTGTAGTCTGCTGAGAAAATGTTTTCATCTCAAAACTATATTGTATAAACATGTAAGCCTTGACAGCTCATTGTATTCTGTACTTACCCTTGCTTTATATGGTATTCATACATACATACATACATACATACATGACATTATCTGTTTGTAAGTAATGTAAACATTTGGAAGCTTTTCCTCCTTAGACACCCCCTGGCCCCACAACAAATGTGTACTGCCCAGAAGGACTATCCTAGTCAAAACAACATACATACATACATGTGTATAAATGCAAAATAATGGGTAAATACCAACAATGCATGGAGGTTGAAAACTGTAGACTCTACTTTTATAAGGCATAAAAAACAAGTGGCTTCCAGTGTTAAGAATCATCACCACGGTACATACTACAGTCTCCAACATAATGGCCAATGTTAATGTTTCAACAGTCAGCACACCTTCCAGAAGTATGTCAGTCTTAATTTCAAAGTCGCAGCTTAATTACCACTTGAAGTAAGCATTTCATCATACTAAAAAGTAAGGGGCAACTCAAGAATACTAACATTACATAAACAGGAAACAAAATGTATAATTTAATGTTATCACAGTAAACTGTTTAATCTAGCAATAACAAAAAGTAATGGACAGAAGCCTACAAAGTCTTCCCAGAAAAAAAGTAAAGCCTGCACTGGGTTCAGTAAACTCTGTGTAGGTGTCGTGCAATGCCTACAAGGAGTATACATGTGTGTGCAGTGGTGCATGGTGAGTAACAGTGCTAATTACATATTCATCCCATATACTGCGTTTAAACGTAAATAAGTGTCGTTTCATGGCTGGCAACAGTGTCGCCGGGCAGGAAACCATGTAAAGCAACATGGATAGCAGTCGTATTTATAGCAGAGCACAGTCATTTACTGTGTTTGCTTGGAATGGCACAATGATCACCAGGGTTTAATATGTAAATTTCCATAGCTCTCAGTCTCTTTAGAGCAAGAAATCTGGACAAAGCCAAACATAATGGGGGGGGGGGGGGGAGAATGACCCAGAAATAGGGACGGATTCTACATAGTGCATGTGTGAAGTGTGCTAGAATAACAAGAAAGTTGTGTTAAGATACATTTTCTGAAGGATGTGAAGTCTGAATCTCAAATATATGTAATTATTTAGTGACATCAGTCCTGAGATCATCCCAGTATTATGGCAGAAAACCACACATTGTATAAGGAACAGATCAAAAGATATAAGGCAAAAGTCTGGACATGCTGCAAAAATCTGACAGTTGAGAGGTATGATATGTATATGATCCAAACACAGTACAAGACAGAGTGTGAGTGTACAGTGCAGAGCACTCTGAAATCCCATTTCTAGCATTCTGTCCCGATGATGTGTAAATGATTTGTAAGGGTACATAGACTGCCATGTAAAATAAATACTTAGGGGAAGTGTGCGTTTTCAATAGGGGCACACAGATGAATTGTAGGAATGAACACAGGAAATAGGGCAGGTGAAACAACCTAATGTACAGTAGATAAGGGCATGTCAGTGGAAGACAGCTTTAGCAGCTACACCAATCACATATCAATATGGTACATGAGGGACTGCACAGTGAAAATGTGTATTTTGTGACTGTCACACAAGAGGACATAACAATGGAGATGTCTGTGTGAGATAAGCATCCTTACATGAACAGTGCAGAGGACATCAGGGATGTTATATGCAATTTGTGTAAGGTGCATTTTATGAAGCTGTGCAAACTGATTTGTCTGAATAATAATGTAATCTCAGCAGAGGTCTCCAGCAAATGGGACACAGGTAAAGTCTCATGGACAACATTATAAGAAGCACACACAATCATGGAAATTATCAGAATACCACCACTGGTAATACTATGTCTCTGACATAACATATGTGATTTAGAGTGATCAGAGAGGGCTCTGCACAAACACACTTGTGCAGCTATTACACGTCTGCACTCTATGAAGGGAATCATGTACACCATCCTGACACTGTAACATCTGCTGGAGGTGTTAGGAGGGACACTGTTATACCTGTATGTGACATTACAAGCTAGATGACTGGTGTACATGGCATATCTATATATATATATATATATATATATATATATATATATATATATATATATATATATTAGTACAATCCACACTGTTACAAATGTTATCCTTCCAGTAATGTTGTCAAACAGCTATGTATGTACTGTGTGCATCACACAGCAATGTTTATCCCACAAAAAGAATACCTAGGCATAGCAAATAAGATGTGTGACAGCTCATTGTGGCAAATGTGGTACACTTAAGTTACACATCACTGAAAGTTATGTAGGGAGGTTCATGAAGAAGGGTGCATTTTACTCAGTGGTGTGCTGAAGGCTGTAAACTATTGACATATTATGGCCTCTGATGTGGATCTCCTTCACATACTCAGTTGTGTTACATACAAAGATTAGTCAGCATTGTGGCCTACATGCTGGTGTACGTTCCACATACCATCTAACTCAGGACACGGGTGATATACCTATTGGTTCGATTATAGGGTATGATGTCTACATTATATTTGGGTTGTGTGTTTGTTTTCCTGATATACAAATCTCTCCCATCTTTTTGTGTCATTGCAGGTGTTGTCATGGCTGTGGCAGCAACAGTTGGAGTCAATGATTGCCCATAATCTGTAGTCCTTCAGACAGCTGTTTGTGCACAGGATGTGTATGTCATTTGTGATGTCTGTGACTTAAATAATGGACAGGAAAGGGCCTAGCAGACAGCCCGATGTACGGACCTGATCACTGGACCTGAGATATAGTTCACTTAACACATTTTGACATATTTTGATGCCATGTGTGTGATACGGTGATCTCCCCGCTTGGTGATATAGGTGTTTATGGCCACATCTGACAATGTGGCTTTGTGTCCAGTGCCTTGGGCTTGTCAAATTCAAAAGGATGATAGTGTTGTCATCATGCATGCCCTCAGTGACATCTTTGAGGGCATTTAACAGATGTAACAGACATGATGTAGCATTAACAACCCACACATATCTGTTGCACACAGCCAGGCTATTACTATAGTGTCCATTTAGTAAAAGGTCCATAATGACATGTTGGTCTAGCTCGGAGATTAGTCAGGAAGTGTGTATACATGCATGCATCAGGCTCTGCCCCCACCAACTCACATGGATATATGTTGATGTACACCCTTCTACAGGAACATAGTCTGTGTGGAGGGTATGTTGAAGTGTGTATTCAACCATGTCAGGAAGTTGTATGCGTTGAGTAACGCAATAGAAGTCACAGCCTATTGATTTTGTCTGACAGGCCTGGATGAAGGTAAGACAGTGCATACTAGCTATCCTGGTCTGGCCTAGGGTTTAGACACAATTCACCATGCAGATATCATTGAGAAACTCACCCAACTAGGGATTAACCCTTACATCACTAGATGGGTAAGCAGTTAGCTCACTGCCAGAAAACATACTGTGAAAGTTGGTTAATCAACCTGTACCACTAGAGCTGTCACTACTGGCATATCCCACGGACTGGTGCTAGGCCCTTTACTTTATTTCTTAACAGTTCAGGCTAAAGCATACGGCCTATAGCTTACCGTGTTTGTTGATTCTTGCATTCTGGGTGCAATCACCTGAGTCCACCTATGATGATAACATACTACAGGAGGGCCTAACACAGACAAACGATTGGTGACAAACCCACGTGGTCTACCAATTAATGCAAAAAATGTGTCTTTATTTTGTCCTTTTGCAAAGTGGAATTCCCTGCTAATTACAGTATTGACAGCAGTCCCACTATGATGAAACCCAGTGATGCAAGCACTGGGAACACATGTAGATAGCAGTCTGAACTTTGACAACCAGATGTCCACACTGGTATTGAAAGCCTATGTTATGCACATCATGAGTCATGCCATCGTATTCAGATCTGAGGATTATATTACAGCACTGTACTTGAACCTCATCAGACCACTAGTAGAGTGTAATGCTCTCTTTTCATGTACCTCACCAGACACATGCAGCAGCTGGAGAGACCACAGGGTTTTCTCACCAAGAAAACACAGGGCCTACAAACTATGCCATAATGTATGTGGATAGACTGAAACCTATGTCACTGTAATCTAGATCGTATAGGATGAGGTGACTTCTGCCTGTCCTCCCGGCCAGTCTCTGATCCTGCCCTGGTGGGAATAGTGCACATCCACAAATCGGATATAGCTGATGACATCAGCAGTGTCTGTTGAGGAGATTTTGGTAATAGCAGTGTCCCACAGGCTGGTGTAAAAGGCTGTCTGTTATGTCTGTAATGTCAAGCAAGTGCACACGCTCTCACACACACACACACACACACACACGCACTTGACTGTAGTGAGAACAGAACCCCTACCTGTCCAAGTACAAAGATTGCAGAGCTCGGTACTTTACGCAAGCGCCATGGCACAAGTCTGATTTTTACAAGGTTGCAGGACAACTTATAGTGGGTGACATCAACAGTGCATGTAGGAAAGAAGATGTTGGAAGGCTGTGTAAAATGGATGTGCAGGCATGGGCAAGTGTCAAAATATTGTCACTTCATGGGACTGGAGTATTATCTGCAGGATACACACTTTTATGCTCTTCTGGCTAGACACAAGCACTGCGGGTGCGAGCACACACACACACACACACACACACACACACACACACACACAGTTGACTGCAGTGAGAACAGAACCCCTACCTATCTAAGTACACAGGTTGCAGCGCTCTGTATTTTAAGCAAGTGCCACAGCACAAGTCTGACTTTTACAAGGCTGCAGGAGAGCTTATAGGTTCATAGGTTCATACTAGGCTATCTGCCCTAGGGCATTTATAAGCCTAGCCAGAGTGTGTTTGGCTTTCGCCACCCATTTTAAATTAATTTTGCTATGCCTTTTTTTGAGGTTAGTATACTGTGCCTCTGTCTAACAGTGACACAGAAGTGATAGCCCGGGTAAACCTACGATCTCCCATCCACTCATCAAGATTCCTCTTGAAGAGAGTCAACGTGAGACTCTGCCTAACCTGGACTGGGATTTTATTCCAGCGTGAAGGGAGCCTCTGGGTTATGAATCTGTCCCTCCAGCATGTCCTATTTATTTCATTGCTGAGGTTCAAGTCTCTCGAGCGCGTAGCTCGATGGGATTTGGATTTTCTGAGTTGCAGCATGTCCATTAATTCCGAGTTGGACATGGCTTTATACGTCAGGCACAGATCGCCTCTGAGCAGGCGGTATGCCACTGAGTAGAGCTGGAGTTTCTTTAACCGGGCAGCATATGGCATCTGTTTGAGCCCTTTGATCCTCTTGGTGAGGTACTTTTGGGGTCTTTCCAGTTGCTGCAGGTGTCTGGTAAGGTACATCCCAAAAGGGGCATTGTACTCAATTATGGGCCTGATGAGGGATGAGTAAAGAGGCACGATGACCTCCCCTGATCTAGATGTGAATCCCTTCATGATTAGGTGGGCTATATAAAATGTTTTTCTAACCACTTTGGCCACGTGGTTGTCAAATGAGAGATTGCTATCAACGTGGGTCCCCAGGTCCCTAATGACTTCTTCTGTACTTAATGGATTACCACCTATGTGGTAATTTGTGGGCACTTTGTTTTTGCCAAAGGGGATGACTGTACACTTTTTGGCGTTTAGCTTGAGACCATGGCTCTGGCACCAGTTGTCTGTTTCTTTGAGGCCCTTTTGGAGGATGCTTGTGTCGGCTGTTGAGTTGAGTATGGCGCCCAGTTTGCAGTCATCTGCGAATTTGGTCAGCTACAGTCCTTCCGTGTTGGCCTGTACCGCCGAGAAATATATACCGAACAAGAGAGGTCCCAGGACTGAGCCTTGTGGGACGCCACTTGTAACTGGTTTGGAGTCTGACATGGCTCCAGCAATTCTAACCATGTGGGTTCTGTCTTTGAGCCAGTTTGCAACCCATCTAGTGACATAGGGGTTTATATTTAAGCTGGTGAGCTCATCTGTAATGCCCGAATGGGGTATTGCATCGAAGGCTTTTGCGAGGTCCAGGTAGGCTGTGTGGAACACCTTCCCCTTGTCAATGGCCTTGGTGACTGTTTCAAAGAAATTGACCAGGTTTAAGAGGCAGAATCTGCCTTAACAAAGCCAAACTGGGTAGGATCCAGTGTCTTTAGGTCCCCAATATCTTTATGATGTCCATGATGATCCTTTCCATAGCTTTGCAGACCAAGCTAGTCAGGCTTATGGGGCGATAGTTTCCAGGATCTGTTGAGGCACCACCTTTGTTGAGAGGGACCACTGTTGCTGTACGCCACTGTTTGGGTACATATCCTGTAGTAAGGCTAAGATTGAACAGTAGTTTTATGTTTGGGTTTAGCTCTTCTTGGAGTTCATGTAGGACGCAGCCCGGGACACCATCTGGTCCCATTGATGCTGTGTTTTTTGCTTTGGAGAGGGCGGCTCTTACCTGAGCATCTGAGATGTCAGGGGGGCAGCACTCTGTTGGGATAGATATTTGCCCTTTTGGTGGGGAGGGGGGGTTTGCATTGAACCTGTCAGCTAGGATGTTGGCAATGTCTGTGGGCTCTGTGTATTTTTTGTCATTTTGGACTAATTCTGAGCATATCTGGGAATTCCCACCCAGGTTCCTAACATAACTAAAGAAAGCCTTGTGATTATCCTTAGTGTCCTGTGCAATTTTTCTCTCGAAGCTGGCCTTAGACGATTTTATGAGTGCCCGTAGTTTTTTGCTAATACTGATCAGAGATGCCTTCCCTTTTTGGGATTTTGCTCTATCATGTAGTAGCTTCTTCCTTCTATTGTATAGTTTGTTTATGGCTGGGGGCCACCAGACAGGACGTCTGCCTTTGGAGGATTGGGTCTTGGTTTTATTTGGGATTGCATGATCCATGCATTCCTGAAGATGTTCATAGAATGTGTTTATAAAGGATTCTGCGGTCTGGGACGTATTTTCCACAGGCCCGGGGGCTTTGAAGGATTCCGCCTCTGTTTTGAGGCGTGTGAAATTTGCTTTAGAGAAGTTTTTCACTGTAGTTTTCTGGGCAGGGGGTGGGGTTGGGATGTGAATATCCAGTGAGATTAGTTTATGGTCTGATCTTACCAGTGAGGGATACACTTCTGGTCTGGAGCATAGTGTCCCCATGTTGGTGATGATCAGGTCCAGTATGTTTTCCCCTCTTGTGGGAGTGGTAACAAGTTGTTCCATAGCATTTGAGTTTATAAATTCTAGGAACCTTTGGGCTAGGGTGTTGGAGCTAGAGTAATGCTCCCAGTCTATGTTTGGGTAGTTGAAGTCGCCCAATATAATGGTGTTTGGAGAGACCTTCATATTTTCCAGTATTCTCAGGAAGGCCCAGTGGGGTTCCTGTGTTTGGGAGGGTAGTCTGTAGCAGGCTATAAACTGGAAGGCAGTTTTACCCACTGTTAGTTGCACATGGATAGTCTCTGATGCTTCATGCTGTGCCACCCACCTGGAGGTGTGGGTATCTTTGACGAATATTGATACTCCCCCTCCTTTTGTGGTTCGGTCCAAGTTTTGGGGCCAAAAAGCATGGTATGAGGTATAATCTGGTAGTGCTGGGGTGCACTCTGGAGCCTTGAACCAGGTTTCTGTTACTGCACAGTTATCGATGTTCTCCATGCTAAGGAGAGTTTCGAGTGTATGCATCTTGAGGTTTAGACTTCTGGCATTGAGTAGCATTACGCTTAGTTTCTTATCCCTTGTGATACCTATGGTGGTGGGTTTGCCTTTTGAGCCTTGCCTAAAAAAGGCACTATGGGGGTAGCAAGAGCCTTTGCCAATATCTGAAAGCCCAGGGGTGACAGGTGCAAGCCGTCCCTAGCGAAGCATCGTGGCTTGTCGAGCATGTCATCCCAGGCTGACAGGCATTGGATCCCCTTTGAATGACACCAATATTTAAGCCAATTGTTGAAATTGATCATCTTGTCTTCATATTGTGGCATCATTCTTGGTGAGGGTAAGATGCTACTCAAGGTCCGGGTCATACCGGCCTGGGCTACATGCTCAGAGAGCTCCTCTGTGTCTCTTTTCATGTAGTCCAGGGAGGTACGTCTCAGGTCATTCACACCAGCATGGACAATGACTGAGTCATATTTGTACTTGCCTTGGAGTGACCTGAGTGCTTGTGTTATGTGACGGATCCTAGCGCCCGACAGGCAGCTCACCGTGACCTTCTCCTTGTTCAGCCTGGTGAGCGGGACGTCAGTGTGACTGACGATAGAGTCACCTATTACAAGTGTATCAGGTGTGTTGTTTAGCCTTAAGGGCTGTGACTGTTCGGCACACTGGCTTTGTGAGCAATGTGTTGCACGTGTTTTGTTTTGGGGTAGCGGTTGCTTGGGTGTCTGCTTTGGAGGTCTCTGCTGCTTAGGCAGATTTTTATTTAGAGCCTCCGAGTATGTTTTTGTGTGTTTATGTGTTTGGTTTGTTGTCATGGTAGGTCTATGTGAGACTGGAATTGTAGTGAGTGTGGTTTGCTTCTCCTCCTGACTGGTTACGCCAGTACTGAGTTGAGAGAGCTTAGCATCCAGTTTGGCTGTATGGTTGCATCTCTCACATGTGTTGGAATTTGTTGGAAGGAGGAGAGGGTTGTCTGTGTACATGAGGCAGTTGTAACATTGCCTCAAGATTCCCAGATTCACCAGCTGGACCGGAGAGGAGATTGACAACTGACCTTTGAACATGCTAGAATAGTATTGGGAATTCCTTTATAATTGAAAAAAAAGGCCAATGGGGAACAAGGTACTCAAGGAGTTTGTGAGGGTGTAGTGCTTTTAATTTTTTAGAGCTGACTTATATAATTGCTATAGTGAGCAAGTGCCAGGTAACTTAAATGCAATGTGTTACAGATAACTTATGCAAAAATGACAAACAGTAACTTTCTTCCAAGTGAAACAAGGAAATAAGTACAGTAAGCCATGCAGATATCACTAGGGATCCACAGAAGTGCTGAAAGGCCGCGTTTTAGGTGGAATTAGAGTTTCAGGGAAATAAACAAGCATACAAACAAAGCTAAATTCAGCAGGCCTGGATCAAGTCTATGCTACAGCAAACAAGGTGTACCAATTTCAGTAAGAAACAGTTAGAATATGCAGGCACTATAAGCCTTTAACCAGAAATTCCCAGCTCAGAAGGCAGAGTCTAGCCTCTCCTCCCACAAGAGTGCAGACCGCGATCCTTCTTAATGTAAAATAACTGGCCTGAAGCCCAAGTGCTTAAACCAGAACTAATACACTTTTAGAATAACAGACACTGAGCCCTCAATCAGCAGTTCCCAACTTAGAAGGATGTAAGCTGCCTGTCCTGCCACCACAGTGCAGTAAGCTGCCTGTCCTGCCACCACAGTGCAGGCCACAAACCTTGCTAATGTAAAACAACTGGTCTGAAGCCCAAGTGCTTAATCCAAAAGACTTAGAAATGATAGCTACACTTTAATCAAGTTACTACCAAGCAGTAATGAATATAACTGAATACTTTAAAGAATGCCTGGATTAGTGCTCAAGTTATACAAATAAAGCTAGATTCAGCAGGCCTGGATCTAGTCTATGCTACAGCAAACAAGGTGTACCAATTTCAGTAAGAAGCAGTTCAAATATGCAGGCACTATAAGCCTTTAACCAGAAATTCCCAGCTCAGAAGGACAGAGTCCAGCCTCTCTTCCCATAAGAGTGCAGAACACAAACCCTCTTAATGTAAAATAACTGGCCTCAAGCCCAAGTGCTTAAACCAGAATTAATACACCTTTAGAATAACAGACACTGAGCCCTCAATCAGCAGTTCCCAACTTAGAAGGATGTAAGATACCTGTTCTGCCACTACAGTGCAGACCACAAACCTTCTTAATGTAAAACTGGTCTGAAGCCCAGGTGCTTAAACTAAAAGGCTTAGAATGAGTTACACCAAGCAGTAATAAATACAATTGAGTACTTTTAAGATGATGCAAAAGCAAAATAAAGTAGGAAAAAACACAAATACAGTAAAAGCAGATGCATTTTTTTTTTTTTTTGTGGAAAGAGAGAAAGGAGTAGCAGAAACTAAACTGATTGGCCTTCTCAAATGCTCTCACTGTACTGGGTAGAATGAGGTAATGACACTAGACTGGGAGGAGGGTCCCAGATCAAAATTTACACTAGGGGCGGGCAACTGCAAAGCCACCAACTATAAAACACTATGCCAACAGGGAGGGAAGGTGGGAAACAAACTGCAGAAATGTTACTCACAGCTGAAAAGCAGCAGTGAGCCTTTAAATGAAAGCTTTAAACAGCTAAAGGAGCCACTAGAAAAAAAGAGTTTAACTGCAACAAGTTATCATAAACAAACAACCCAACAGATGCTTAATAAGAGTGGACAATTTCCAGTTAATGCCTCACACACAGTGAAACTATCTAGAAAAAATACACAGTACACAAAGTGCTATAAATAACAAAGAAATAAAGAACAAAATAAACAAAAAACAGGATACTTAATGTTATATATTATAGCTCCGAGTTTGTTGAGTGTCCTTCCTTCGATTAGCTCGACATCAGCACTGGGGTCTGTGTTCGACTGTTGAATGGGCTAGCCATCAAATGGCTGAACATCGAACAATAAACAGTAACATTTCAGTCACTGAACTTTCATTACATCGACAAGGTAAGTAACTAGTTGTCCAACATTTCCCTGTCTTCACCTCCCCACAAACCTACCTTACTACGTATACCAACTCTGAGACCACACTACAGTGAACAAAAGGGGTTTGAAATACTTCTGTGTATAAGACAGGCACAGGTCGCCTCTCAGCTGCCTGTGTGATATTGAGTACAATGACCAGGCTCAGTCTTTCCATGTATGTTATGTTTTGGAGGCCCTGGATTCTCTGGGTCAGAAACCACTGTGGTTTCTCCAGTTGCTGCAGGTGTCTAGTGAGGTGCAATGGATATAAAAAAGTGTACACACCCCTGTTAAAATGCCAGGTTTTTGTGATATGGAAAATGAGACCACAATAAATCCTTTCAAAACTTTTCCCACCTTCAGTGTGACCTATAACCTGCACATTTCAATTGAAAAACAAACAAATCTGTTAGGGGAAAAACATAAAAATAAAAAACCTACAGTAAGCTGGTTGCATAAGTGTGTGCACCCTTAAACTAATACTTTGTTGAAGCACCTTTGGATTTAATTACAACATTCAGTCTTCTTGGGTACACACCTGCCATCAATTAAAGAGACTCTGATTAACCCCAAATAAAGTTCAGCTGTCCTAGTAGGATTTTCCTGACATTTGGTCAGTTGGTTTCTACAGCAAAAGCCATGGTTCGCAGAGAGCTTACATAGCATCAAAGGTATCAATCAGGAGAAGGGTGCAAAAAAATTTTCACAGCATTGGATATACCATGGAACACAGTGAAGACAGTCATCAAAAAGTGGATAAAATATTGGACAACAGTGACATTGCAAAGAACTGGATGTCTCTCCAAAATTAATGAAAAGACAAGATGAAAACTGGTCAGGGAGGATGCCAAGAGACCTACAGCAACAGAAAATTAATCAACAGTTGGTGGTGCATACCGCACAAATACAGACTTTAATGGACAAAAATGAGGTTTCAAAGGACATTAAGTCTCTTGGGAGTTTGGGGTTGCCCTTAACCCAGCCCACCCAATTCCCTAGAGAGATACCTCTAACCAATATTGCCAGAGGGAATACTTCAGGTTCCAATCGGGAAGGTGAGTTAACTGAAAACGGTGAAAATGGTGACTATTTTGTTGATGAGGCTGATGTAGAAGTATGGAAGAAAAACAAGTTTGACTTTTGTTTGAATTCTGCCCCAGGTACCCAACAAAGTAAAAATATTTCCGATAAATTAAAAATATTTGAAAAAGACTTAATGGTATACAAAACACTGCAGATAGAGAATTCTTATTTAGAGAAAAATATAGAACTGGGGTTGGTACCTCGTGGCCTCAGGTTTTGGAAGTATCCAAATGGGGCCAATGGAAATGAGGAGTTTCTAAAAGATCTGCATGCAGTGTTTGATCGGGCAGGATTTGAAGTCATGAAGCTCATGATTAAGTATAATAAAAAAGTAATGGACTTGCAAAGTAGCAATCTGGATGTATTAAATAAAGACATCCAATCAGACTTGCAGTTTTCAAGGCACAGAGTAGAGTTTACTGGTGTCGCTGAAAAGGTAGACAGAGTGTAAATTTATTTTTTAAGAAAACAAAATAAGTGAGACATTTATGAATATTCACATTATAAAGTGTACCCCTGTTCCTCTGGTAACCTAGAAGAGAAACAGCGTAGCGACCCAAATGACGTCAACCAAGGGTGGGCCGGAAATCAGCAGCGCCGAAGTTTCAGAGGGATCAACAATCGAATTCTGAATTCCCAGGAGCTACCAATGAGGGGGTTAGACGTTCGGAAAGGTTGCGTGACAGGGAACAACAGTTCCATTTTACTGAGGCCAACTACAGGGATTACATACAGCAAGGAGAGAGACCAAAGAAGTCCAGGAACAAATATCCTTAAAAGAAATAGTTTGTGAAGAAGTTGATGTCCCTTATGGTAGCGGAAGTACGGGTGAATTCTCATCAAGGTATGTTGTATTCAGGTGGGTTTGGCATCCCCAATATTGAAGGAATTGATGGCCCTCATGGTAGCGCAAGTATGGGTGGACTTTTACCAACTGGTTATGACAATTTTTCTGCTGGTAAACATATGTTGCGCTCAAGGGGGATTGGCATTAACATTAATAATGATGAAACGAGTAATAGTTTTGAAATGAATGACATGTGAAGAACGATCTGTCGACGAACTCCTTGATTGTGCTATTGCACTAATGGAAAATGACTGTTTTTTAAAAAAATGGTGCAAACTGCATTTGTAATGAAGAACTGGGCTGTGAGGGGGTAGTAAATGTTCATGATACAAGTAATATACTTAATGGTGCCAGTATAAGAAATGAAAGGGTTGAAAATGAAATGGGTTATTCAGTGAATACCTGTGACAGTTGTGATTTTAATTATTTGTTAGGTAACAATGGGGAAAATCCTGATGTAAACTTTTATATTCGTTTGGAATTAATTAGATGGAATAATGTAAGTATACCCATAGAAAGTATACATAACTGTACTGTATTTGAAGATGATATAGTTAACATTATTAGCAACAGTGCGAATGATTTTAAAATTTATAACTGTTCACTGAAGGAGTTAGGGGTGGAACATGCAAATTTTTTAGCAAAGGGTTTTACATTTGTGCCCTCTAGAAGGGGAAATATAACCGACACCCTAATTGATTTAAAGTCCTTCACTTGGAAAATGAACTTAAAAATCTGGTTCAGTGAACAAAATTACAGTGTGGGTAAAGAAGGTATTTTAAAAAAAACAAGTGTGTTCAACCCAGCGTGAAATAGTGTTATACGACTATATGAGAGGTTGTGTGAAAAAGAGATTAGGCAACTATTTAAGCAGCGAAAAAGTCACCAGTTTAATAATATGACTAATGAAGAGGAGCGACTGTTGCAAGAATTTACTAATGACAAGACAATTCGTATCATGAAACCCGATAAAGGAAGTGGGGTAGTGATAATGAACAAATGTGAATATTTAGATAAAATGAACCTATTATTAATGGATGGTACTTATCAAGAGAGCTCTTTAAATGAAATACACATAGCCTATCGGAAGATAGATTTGGCTTTGGAAGACATGTTATTTCAAGAGCAGATTAGCCTGGAGGAATTTGATTATCTAAAAAATGAGCACCCTATGATACCAAACATATTTGGTATACCCAAAATACACAAGGGTTTAACTAGGTTAAAATTCCGTCCTATAGTTGATGGACACAGATCTAAGGCATGTTATGTGAGTAAGTTCTTGGACAAGAGTATGCAGAAGAGTCTATCACAATTTTCTTATATTAGTAAAGACTCGTGGGATTTCCTTGAAAAATTAGGGACTATCAAATTGGTTTCTGGTTTAATTATGGTGACTATTGATGTGACAAATTTGTTTTCAGTTATTCCCCACTTAGAAGGAATACAGTGGTTGGAAAGGTAATTACATAAAACAGGGTTATATAATCAAGATGCCATTAATAAGATTTCTGCACCCATGGACATGGTGTTGGAGAATAATTACATATGCTTTGAAGGCCAGTACTTTAAACAAGTAACTGGAGTAGCAATGGGGGCAACCTGTGCCCCCGTTTTTGCTAATCTGATCATGTCTTATTGGGAGCAAGAATATCTAATGCAAATTGTGGATTGGAGTCAGGTAGTGTACTATCCAAGATTTTTAGATGACATGTTTTTGTTATGGAATGGATCTGAAAGCCAGCTTAAGGAGTGTTTGTGTTACATTAATAGCACGGTCAATTTTTTGCAATTTACCCTTGAATATAGTAATGAAAAGATGTCCTATTTAGATGTAGATTTAACCCTCAACAATAGAGCTTGTAAATTATATTCCAAGATTTACCGAAAACCTACGTTTTCAAACTCTAAATATGAGTTTAACAGTTGGCATCCGGTTCACCAGAAAAAGTCCATAGTTAAAGGGCAGATGGTTCGAGCAGCCAGAATGGTTAGCCGTGAGTGTGAGTTTTTAGAAGTGGGTAATATTTGTGATATGTTCTCCAAAAGGGGATACCCAGCAGAATTCTTGGATAAAATAACCAAGGAAGTGGTGGGTAAGCATAAGGAGGGGGTATATAAACCTATTTTAAGGGATACTATGGGAGAAGTGGTTGAACAACTAATTGTGGAACAGAATGTTGAGCAACATGAGTTGACTAGAAGGAATAAGCTAGCCCACGAGAGGTATGAGTTGTGTTTTATTACTACATACAACTTGGATGCCAGTATGATTTCAGAGGTTATTCTCAAATTTTGGGAAATATTGAACTTTGATACAAACATTGGGCAAAAGGTTGACAAATACCTCCCTAAAATAGTTTATAGGAAAGATAGGGCACTGAAAAATTATTTTGAAAATAATGTATGGGAGAGTAGTAGATCCACAAATAGACCTGTGGGTAATTTCAAGTGTAGAAGGTGCAATTATTGCAAATTATATATGAAACTAAAGACAGGTTTAAGGTTAATGGCAATAACATTTGTGTTAACGGACATTATAATTCTAATAGCTCCAATATAGTCCATTTTGCTAAGTGTCAAAAATGTCAGGCCTTTTTATACCGGCAAGACCAGTAGGCTTTTTAAGAACCGGATTAGTGAGCATGTCTATGATATAAGGAAAGCCAAGATTACAAATGCATTATATAGGCAAATTAAAGAGTACAATGACCATGGTTTCAAATTTTCAGTTGTTGACCAATCTGTAATGGATTCCCAAGGGAAAATAATTGAATTGCATTTAGATTAATTGAGATGGCAACTGAAATTAGATGCAACAGAGCCACCAGGCTTAAATAAAACTACAAATATAGCCTGTATCTTGAAATTAAAGCAAATCATGGGGTAAACGGGCATGTCAGTAATGTTGACTGTTGTCATATTGTTTGGCAAATTTGTATTTAGTCTTTGCATTTTAATACAATAGGTTTTAAAGTAATTTAATGACTAGATTCATTATTTTAACTTTTTAACAGATTTTTAAGTTAACACATTTTTTAAATAACATATTTTTAACTACATGGTAGTATTGGTGTTGTGTGTTATTGTAGGTAAGGTTATTGTGCAACTATTTAACAAATTGTTCTTCAATCAATTAATTATATGGCATCATTCATTTGTACTAAGGTTATTTAAGGGCTGGGTTTTCCTTGTATTAATTGTTCTGAAGAAGCCCCTACCAAGGGAAGAAAGCGGTTAACCAGAAATAAATTTAATCTTCTTGACTTGTGGCTGGTGTCAGAGTGATGATTCTGCTGGTTTTTGAGACCTACAGCAACACTGTATGTCTGAACTGTGGGGTAGTGTTGCAAGATGGAAGCCTTTTGTTACACACAAAAACATTCAGGCCCAGCTAAAATTTGCAAAACAATACATCAAATCTCCCAAAAGCATGTGGGAAAATGTGTTCTGGTCTGATGAGACCAAGGTTAAAATTTTTGGCCACAATTCCAAAAGGTACATTTGGCGCAAAAGCAACACTTCACATCATCAAAAGAACACCATCCCCATGGTGAAGCATGGTGGTGGCAGTATCATGCTTTGGGGTTGCTTTTCTTCAGCTGAAACTGGGTCTTTAGTCAAGGTGGAGAGAATTATGAACAGTTCCAAATACCAGTCACTTTTGGCCCAAAACCTTCAGGGATCTGCTAGAAAGCTGAACATTAAGAGGAATTTCACCTTTCAACACGACAGTGACCCCAAGCATACATACAAATCAACATAAGAATGGCTTCATAAGAAGAAAATTAAAGTTTTGGAATGGCCCAGACCTAAATCCAATAGAAAATTTGTGGGGTGACCGGAATATGGCTGTGCATAAGAGATGCCCTCACAATCTGACAGATTTGGAGTGCTTTTGCAAGGAAGAGTGAGCAAATATTCCCAAGTCAAGATGAGCCATGCTGATAGACTCCTACCAAAGAAGACTGAATGGTGTAATTAAATCAAAAGGTACTTCAACAAAGTATTAGTTTAAGGGTATGCACACTTATCCAACCAGCTTATTGTACTTTTTTATTTTTTATATTTTTTTCCTCTAATCGATTTGTTTTTCAATTGAATTCTATAGGTTATAGGTCACATTAAAGGTGGGAAAAGTTTTGAAATTATTTATTGTGGTCTAATGTTTTTATATCATAAAAACCTGGCATTTTAACAGGGGTGTGTACACTTTTTATATCCACTGTACGTACAGAAGAGAGCATTGTACTCAATTAGTGGTCTGATGAGGGTCGAGTACAGTAGAGCTATGACCTCCCCTGGTCTTGGATGGATGCCCTTATTTATGAGGTGCGCAATGTAGAATGCATGTATTACCATTATGGACACATAGTGATCAAAGTTTCGATTGTTGTCAACCTATGTTCCCAAGTCTCACACTACTGAGTTTGAGCTTAGAGGGGTATTATGTATATCGTAATTAACAGGGATACTTTTTTGCCAAAGGGGACAGTGAAGCATTTTTTTTTTTTTGCATTACGTTTCAGTTAGTGAGTTTGGTACCAACCATTTGTCTGTATCAGTCCTTTCTGTAATATGTTAACATAGTTGGGGGACTCTATATGACTGTGCCCTGCTGACAGTCATCTAAAACTTGTTAAGCCACAGCCATCTACCTTCACCTGGACTTCAGAGTTTCCAAACAGTAGAAGGCCAGCATAGATCCTTGTGGTACTCCACTGGTAACTGGTGTACTGGTGGAGGTGGACTCCCCAACTTTGACAGTGTGCACTCTGTCGGTGAGCCAGTTGGCTACCCATCTAGTAATGTATGGGTTAATCCTTAGATGGGAGATTCTCTATGATACCTGAATGGGGGCTTTGTGGACATTATCAAAGAAGGCCACTAGGTTTGATATGCAAAATCTACCCTTGACAAAACCAACATGGGTCAGGTCAAGAGTGTTTTGAAGGTCACCAGTGTCCCCATGGATAAGGTGCATGATGATCATTTCCATAGCCTTGCAGATAATGCTGGTTAGGCTTATAGGGCAGTAGTTCCCAGGGTCAGTTGATGGATGCATAAACATGTTCAACTGTGAAGATAGTTCTAGTTCTGAATGTTACTAGATTGCCATGCATTGCATGTCACACAACATTTGAATTTATATTGTATAGTTGATGTATGTGTGTGAAAAGTTCTGAGACACCAGGGTTGCAGTGCATGGGGGAGGTAACACATGGCTGCATTGTAAATAAGTGACATGTTGTTAGATAGGACCTTATATTTCCACATGTAGTTTAATGGCATAAAGAGTAAATGGTGAGTAAACAGCACTAATACATGCCAATATTGACTGTACATAGTGCAGCAATGAGCAGCAGGTTTGTGCAATGGTTAGCAAAGTGTGAGATGCAAATTTCTAGTACTTTTTATTTGTGCATAGTTGAGCAGTGCGCAAAGGCGAGCCACATTGCTAAAAGTCTGAGAGTTAGTACTGAGTGTATGAAATACACCTGCTGCTTAGCTGAGTCTGTGGCAGCAAGTGTAAATGCATAAGCACATTTATTTTTGAGCCCAGATAATACTGGGTTTGAATATAGGTGTGTCCATTACTTTTAAATAAACAGTGATAATGCAATGACATGAATTATTTATAGAATTTACTTTATGTTGCTAAATGTTGGCATAGCACAGCAGGGTTAAGCGGTATTGAGCAGAAGTAACCACAGCATTGTAAAGCCAATCACTATTGCTTGGCATTGGTGTACAATGCGAAACTCCATACATACATAGAGACCAAAAAATAAAGGGATCCGTTGCTTATCATGGTACTTATGTGTGTGTGCATATTGTGATACTTGTGTGTTGTGTGTGATTCTGTTTTTTGACCAGATTATAGATGTTAAAATGGGGTAGATAGGAAAGTGAGGAAATAAGAAGAGAGCAGGGGGAAGAACAAAGAGAAAGTAATACAGGAATGTGCAGGAGGGAGGTGGGATGGAACCTTAGCTATCCATTTATTCAACAGTAAGAACTGATAATATGTGCAGAATATCAGCTGAATTTGGACTGTTACCTCCACAGAGAGGGGTGACAACAACATAATCATGTTGTATAGCCAAATGGACTGAATCAAGTGTGTCAAGATGATGCGTGTGCAAAATGGAGAGCCATGTATAGGATGATATTTTTTGTGGGACAGGTGCCCATTTTTTTAATTCAGTAAGAGAGGAATTCTGGGTAAGGGACGTAGGTATTTTTGGGGCAGGTAAATGGACAGGTGAGGAAGAAAATGTGAGCAATCAAGACATGACAATGATGGGGGACACAAAAGGTTGGCAGACACCATGAAAGGTTGGCAGACACCATGATTGGGGTGAGGGAAGAGAAAACGCATGCTTATGCCCATCAAACAAGGAGACAGTGAGAACTGAGTCGTCATCCACTGGACTGTCATCACTGTCCCCTTACTCCACTGGCCGCTGGAGTGCTTGACATCTTCTCCTATGTAGCATGAGAGAGAACAACCTCTCCGTCTGGCATAAGTGTACAGCTGTGGTGTGGTGCATGACCCTATGCACCACACCAACCCTGGCATCTCCTGGCGGGTGATGAAATCTCCACATCTGCCACTCCTTCTGGAGGGTACCATTGCACCAGCTTCTAGGACAGTATTACCTGAGGGCACAGGTGGTGCAGGGGCATCAGAGGCCGTGCTGCCAGTTTGGGTCCCAGACATGCTCGGTATCTGTGCTGGAGCCAGTGGAGCAGAGGCATGCTGATCCACTGGGGAAGGCCTACCTCGCTGTGTTGCATAGTATTTCTTGGTTTGGTACACATGGATGACATTTTGACAACTCAAAACAAAAAATAAAAAGAGAGATAATGGCTGGGGTAAGAGAAAAAAAGAGATAAAATTAGTACCATCATATATGGCATACAATGCATTAAAACAGTTATGCAACTATTTTATCTGAAGTGTTACATTTAAGTACAAGTCCTAAAAAATGCACACTATACCTACAGATTGCTGAAAGTAATCCTTGAAAAGTGCATATATTGCACTTATGCATGTTCCATTTATACAGATTACAGTTAACAGCAGGGCATTTATGCTACTTGTATAGAGTTTGATTTAATTTAAATATTATTAAAGAAATGCAGAACTGTATAGTTGTGACTTGTGGTATTTGAACCCAGAACCTCTGACTACAGTCTTATATTTGACTCCTAAAGTTGGTTTGTGCTACAGACTAAAGCATCCATACTTCTTTTTACTGTTAGTATATACATGCTCAATTTGCTATGATTGTATAAAAAAAATCTAGCTTTAACTTTTAAAGCTAGAATAATACTTATCTTATGCTGAATACATGCCACTTGCGTTCCTCAGTCTCTCAATTTGACCAGCATGAGGATGTTGATGGAACTTTATGTCTGCATTAGCTGGGAAAGAACAGAAGAGCATTATGCATTCCAGTCTTGCCTGTGTTTAGCTTTTTAAGTATTACAAATACTTTCTTATTTTCATACTTACACAGCAGTGGGATGTCTGCAGTCTCAAAATCAGTCAAACAATGGTTGGGGGTATCCCTTTTGCTCCTGTGTAAGTCATTAAAATGATGCCTACACTGTTCTCCAGTGTGTCGGATGCCAGTAGCACTGGATATAGCTTGAGCCAAACTACATGCCTCAGACTTGTACTGGGAGCCAGAATAGTTCCCCCTGCAAGAAGGCTTTTACTGTGGCGCTTTAGCAGGAGTCCAATAAATATCCTGGACTCTGGGACACCCCACCTCTGTGTGCTAAACTGGGCACCTTCCCCAGTAACTCCAGCCATGTCTACCACCTGATTGAAAGCAATGGAAAGTGATGCATTCCCGCCAATACCAGTTATTGCTTTTATTGGTAGTGCACAAACCCTCGCAACAATGCCAACTGTGTTTGGGTAATGCTAAGTGCAGCACAGCAGTTCCAAGCAGGGATGACATAAATATTTGAAATAGGAAGCTTAATCTGACACTTGACCTTAGTTTGCGGGGTGTGTGGTGATGTAGCTTGGAAATATGTATTGAAAATTGGAAGGTAACTGTTAGGTGAATTAAGTTTGCTGATGTGCACTGGGGGCGTAAATATCATGACTGACACATTGTTTGTTTTTGGCTTTATACACTGATAAATTAGATTTTTTTTTAAATGTGGGATTCAAACCTAGGCATAAGGGACAAAACATTTTCTTCCACAGTGTTGATTTTCCATCTTTGCCACAGAAGAAGTGCTGCTCAGACATAGGAATAATTCATAAATACAGCTGACAGTTTGAAGTATTACACATGTATTTGTGTGACCTGAGAAAGTTCTTGTATATAGATCAGTGGTGTGTTTGTCCTGTTTAATTGAGAAGGCCATCAAAATCCACATAGCATAATTATACTTACAGAAATATAGTAGTCAGTATACCCACTGTCATGCATCTGAAAATACATTAAGGGTGTCCTATTCCTCATACATATAGTTCATATCAGCTCCACTATCTAAAGTGCTATACGTGAGAGCGAATATAATGGGAAATGGAACAACAGTAAAAATGTCTGGAATGCACTGTATTAGAGCCTAGGACCATATGTATGACAGTACTACACTTGCACCTGTTGTCATACGAATGCTGAAATAACACTTGTCTATTTTACTGTTCATTGCTATAAACTGCACTGTCACAACAGTAAATGTAGGTTGCATGCCCTGTATTAAAACCCAAGGCCATCACTACTCCCGCCCTACACTTACACTTGGTTCCACAGGACTAGTGACATGACATTTCCATAAATTCCTACTCATTCTTAAGTTCTCTGTGTTAATCATTGAGCAATGCTGCTTAATGTATTTGTGCGGTGCCCATCAGAATTAATTCCATTTTTAATTATCGTCTGTCTACATCCTGTCTGCAGGTGTTTGACTGCAGCTGTTGGGGAACCTTGCTAACCACCGCAGTGTTGTGCTATGGAAAGCAAAAATTACAACAGTGTATTCTTTTTGACCTTTTCACTTTTACAGATGCCCTGTCTGCAGGTGTTCTGTATACTTCCTGTGTGGGCCACTAGTCCAGATTTGCATACTGCTAAGCGTCGTGCAAATGAAATTAGCACAGTCAAACCTGACATTGATGTTCTCCATTTCCCTAGTTTGCACTAAGCCATGCATTGCACAAACACTGGCCCAAAAAATAAATAAATAAAATAAATAAATAAAAGGGAAAGTAGCTGAAATGAAGAAAAGCAGTCTGTGATATAAACACTACAAAATGTTTGTTAGTACATGTGAAATATTTCTACATAGGTTTGGATTTGAAATGTCACTACAATGAGCCTTCAGAATACAGTAAGGGAGCCTTATTCCTCTTTGCCACACAGACAGATTTGCAGTAGGGAATTGAAATTATTCTGCATACAACCAACTGTAACATCACCCAAAGTACGAAGAAACCACATAATTATTTGTATGTGCATAAATTTTGGATGTAGTGCACTGAGTGATCACACATTTATGATTGCTGCTTGCAAAAATGCAGCTCTGTGTTTGTTGTTCATTCTTGTCTTATCCGAGCAGTAATCTGAGACATGCAGTCTGTAAGGCATTCTATATTGTTGTGCATAAAATGTGCAAAGATATTAAATGGCAATAATATACAATTGTCAACAAATGAAGGGGAGGTTGGATGGTAATGAACAGAACCTGTGAATTGCCTGCTGTTTACTTACATTTCCAGTCTTGATAAAAGTACTTGTATACACTTTGTAAGTTTAACCTGACACATCCACTGGAGGAGGGCAGTCTGCATTGCTGTTGTGTTTTCCTTCTGCCTACCAGTAGTCATTCACAGTTGAAATCCATAACAAAAAACACTGAGAGAGTGCCTGCACTATGTTTACATGTGTTACACAGAGCCAAGCATTTGGGATTCAGTCATTCTAATGAGTTGACACCTCTTGCATCTTCACTGTGCTAACAGCCCTGAATCTACACCATAAAAAGGCAACCATGTAGCTAGGGAACCTGAAGGTGAGGAAACTTGTGTATGTGGAGAACACAGAAGAGGCTATTACTCTAGGATATATCTACATAGAAGACTATTGAACTTGAGAATGTATGGTTGCATTTTTCAGCTATATACTGCAGATGCTGAAATGTCATTTAAGAAAAACCTGTTTCATATTGATATAATATATTAATTGGCAAATGCTACTGTTATCTGTATGTATTACTTGGAAGTGTACTGATGGCATGGGCATGTTTGTCATGGCATTTTACAGATATACATGATTGGCAATAGCTTAAAATGGAATGCTTTGTATTAAACCTGTACACGTTACAGGGACAGTTCATTTGATAATACTTTAAGCATTTCATTGATGGTTTCTTAGCAAAATATGTAATTTGCCTTCTTTTGAGAGTGAGGGAGCAAAGCTGCATTTCTATTCCAGTACAAACAAGGATATGTTGTTTTTGTTCTCTCCCTTGCATCCATTATTGCTTTGTGTCTGAATGTATTATGTTACAATGCCAAAATTCCTTTTGTTCAAATTTCAGATATTTACACTGCTTTACATTTTGTCAGTGGGTAATACTAAAATGCTACATTTTCTGTTTTATCTGGGAACAAGTATATTTTAGTTATTTGATTCTTAGGTATATTATCCTTCTGTTGTGTTTTAGGACACCTAGAACTATGACATCCAGGCATCTCAATCCTCGAAAACCACCCTTCAGTGACCCCGAGAATAAGGTCATTGTGGAAGCTTTTAGGTGACATTGTGCCTTTATTCTTGAGAGGGGACATGAAGATATGTCATGCAGAACACAGATTTGCAGCAGATAGTTACAGATATGAATGCAGTAGGTGGCCACAGCATGACATATAATCAGGTGCTCCATAGTGCCACTGACATTGTGTCATCTGCATGAAAGAGAGCAACTGGAGTGGCCCGTGATCTGATGGGTATCGGGGGGGGGTCTGCTACAGAGCCACCACAACAACAAATGAAGAGTTCCTGTCCACTGTCATGACTCCAGACAGCTCCCAGGAAAGTGGAGAACAGCATGTCCTTGACATTGGTGCTATTGTTTCAGGTACAGCAAGCATGTCCCAGGACGATCTTCCAGGTAGGCTTATGTATCTTCATTGTTAAGTACTTTTGTATAGTAAAATATTTCCATCAATATGTTGGGGGGGATTGTAGATTGTGGCAGTTAACATTCTGATTGATTACACATGGGGGCTTAGGTTGGACTTGTCATCCAAGTTCATGTTGAAAGTATAGTTAATGAACATACAAAGGGCAAAAAGTTTTACCCTCTGTGTTGCTGTTAATTGTGATGATGTTGTCCTTACCTTCTGCTCAAATTCTTCTAGGACCATGCAGCATAGGGTGCATACTACCATCTGCACATGGTAGGCCAAACATTTTTATGTCAATACTTATGAGCACTTCAAAGAAAAATTTAGTGTGTGATGTTAGTGTCAGGACTGTTGTGTGTATTGCTGTACTGTCTGTAATAATGGCATCACTGTTAATTTGTTAGCATATGCTGGACTGTAGTGGTTTAGGTATTAATTTTCCCTGTGTTTGTTGCTTATTGTCACAGGTGTTCCTGACAGTGGAAGTGTGGGACATCTACCACCTGATGTCAGAGTATCAGCAGACTCTGATGATGATGATGGTGGTGGTGGTGGTCATACAGAGGCACAGTCAGGGGGGTGCAAAGGTTGAATCTGACTCTGAGGTTGACATACAGCCATCCCATGTGATTCCATTGGAAACGGCCAGTAGAACTATGCCTACCCATTCCAGTGAGCAGTCAGACATTGGACAGGTGGAGGGTGAGACAGTTGATCAGGGAAGTGTGGTTACTGCGGCTTCTGTGACTGTTTGACTCTGCCTGTAGCCAAAGTGTGGGCAAAGTGTCACACAGGGAAGTTGTTAGTTGTGCTCTGAGGAGACCTGTTAATGTTCTTGTGAGAGTTGTGAAGTCTGAAACTGAAATGTGTCTCATTACATTCTAACTTCTCTCTTTAATGTTTTTCAAGTACAAACATATGGTGCTAAACTAAGGTCATTCAGTGACCATCAGTGTGAATATTTGATGCCTGAGGCCTGCTACTTAATAATGAACATATATAAGTCAAATAAGTGTCTGCTGTCACATGTTAAGGTCCCTTCTGTACAAATCACCCACCTTTTACTTGCTTGTTATGTAGTTATCCTATTTTCTTCTAAAGAATGTTGCCTGAATTAAGCATCTACTTCCATCTTAGGATCTGGCTGTGGTTGTTTATGTGGGTTTACTCCCACCTCATTTACTGTAATTCCCAGTCCCTGAGGCATCTAGGTATAGATCTTTATTGTTTAGAGCTAGTTTCTAACACTTTTGCTTCTCTTCTAAGTAGTACATCACATTACTTCTATGTCATACTTGTTCTTCAGATCCTTAACTGGAAGCCTGTTTAATCTTTTATCATCATCATCATTTGGCCTTAAAAGATATGAGTATTTTCCTGTCTGAAGGAGCCATTGTTATCCTTCCTTCCATCAAGGCTGTTTACTCAGCCACCATGTGTCTGCTGGTTGTTCTGAAGGTACAACTTGAGCCACCTAGAATTTGCATGTTTTCTCATCAGGCCCTATACCTTTGACTCTGCTACCTCTGTAGATTCAGGACTCCCCAGTACTAAAACTTCAAATCATCCTAGAAGATTAGTGTTTTTTTTTTTCAAATAACTTCTTAAACGTCAGCACTGGGTTTACTATTTATTATGTTATTTTTAATTTATGTTTACATAATTTAACTATGTGTACTCATATTGATATATGTATTTGTTTTTATATTTGTATTTTACTTTGTCTTGCCTGATTTTATTGTACCCTGCTTAGCTGTAGGTACTTAAATAAACTTGAACTGAATACTTGAACTCAGCGTGCAGAGCAACAAAGGATGGCTTACTTAAATAACCTTTTTCATGCATGTGAGGTGCACTTGTGTGTGTGCTACAACCCCCCCCCCCCAAGAAGTCACTCTCTGGGATATAAATGCACCTATGTAGTAATTTCAAAATTGTCATTTTTTTTCATGCTGTCAACTTAAAACACCACAGCAAATTATTGGCTAGATAGTAACAAGTACATTGTCCATGTGCTTCTACCTTGACAGTTAACAATCTCCAGCTTTATAGACTTGCTGTTCTATCTACGTATCTCTCTGTTTTCAGAACAGCACTAAAATATATTAGAAACCCTTCCAAACCTAATTTTAGAGTCTATTGTACTTAAAGTGCAAATAACTGCTTTGTGAACCCATTACAGGTAAAGTAATAATAATATGGATGAGAATAAACAGTGTGTCTGTTAGTTTATCACCTGGGTTTAAGGAATAAATGTTTATTAAGCCAATCCTGTTTAATTTGTTCAACAAAACCAAAGCACATACATATGTGTTCTATACGTTTTATTATGTGATAAAGTATACAACATGAATTCTTATGCATTTATACCTGATTTATTAAAATTTTATGGTTTCTCTATGGCAGTTTTTCTGTTCCAAGACAATAAACTTTTTAGTGAAAAATGATAAATTAAAGAATGTTTTGAATGTATTTCTTAATTTGTCTTTTTTACCTTAATTCTCTTTTTATCAAATTCTTTATTGTTTTGTTTTACATGCTATTAGGATTTAGCCTGGATTTTGTATAATTCTTTCAATCCTTGCTTCACAATTAAAAATTAAAGAACACTGCAAAACAGTTCCATTATAAAGCGGAGAAAGGAATTTTTAACAAAAGTTACTGAGATGATGTATGAAAATGATTAGATTTTTATTGTAACATGGAAGTGTCCCAAAGAAGTGGTGACTGTGAGAAAAGGGGTAAAGCACAGGACTAGAAAGAGTAAACTGGATGTATTAAAGAAGTAGAAGCAATTCAAAAAAAACTTGTGCTACCAAAAGCAACAGCCAAAAGGGCTTATAGAGGCAAAGATGAATCGCAATAAATTGGATTCCTTATTGGAGAAAACACCATATTCCTTGTTTGTGATATATTATGGCAAACCATTGTAGGGAATGGGTAGTTCATATTTTACCCATGCCAGGGAGAAGCACTGTTTGATCACGAAGTCAAACAAAGTGGCCAACCTGGAGCCCCCCATGGGTGTAAGTATATGAAATATCCATGATCTTACCATGGTATAGTGTCATTATACAATGCCATTATTTAAGATAAACTTGTCTTAAAATATATATATATATATATATATATATATATATATATATATATATATATATAGTCATTTATTTGTGCCTCTTTGCTGTGATAAAAAATAGCAGTCATTACTTGAGCTGGATTTGGTAATTTCAATTATCTGCTTTTTAGTGAGACCACCAGTTTCATTTGTGGAATGTCATTAAAGTAAAAAAAAAAAAAAAAAGATAATGACAAGTTCTTCTAAAAAACAATAGACCTATTCAAAAGGTAACTTTATGTGAACCAACAGCTTCTAACGTCATACTGACACCAGCTCCTATTGTTGCAGTTTCAAAGTATTGATAGTACAACTCATGCTTCCTTAGAAGTAACACAACTGTGGCAACACTAGCAATCTCAAGAACTAAAATAAGAAAACAAAATGACTGAAAGTATAATTGTTATAATGCATGGCAGGGATACAGGCAGTGACAGGGTTCACTTCATTCAGGCTACTGAACTGAAATGTCCCAGGCTTTGCTTTTAGGAGCAGATGTAACCAATCAGAAGTAAATACCACCATGGTAGATATATACCATCCATTATTCCTATAACGTGACTGAGAAGTGCCTTCCAGTATCCCATAGCTACCCTATTTGGAGGTAATACTCAACATATTCTCAAATAATCTGTTTTAAAAAACATGCAATATAGTATTTAGTGCACAATCCTCTCCATTCCTTATCACTAAGGTTTCTGAAATGTATGCTCTTGGTAAATGATTTACAGAAAGGTCCTGAAAGTAGAATGAAAGAAAGAAACATAAAGAGAGCGAGAGATGCAGGGAGGGAGACTGACAGAAACAGAGAGATGGTATCATAATGAGAGCCAGAGTGTTTATATGGCACTGCTAATATTGTTTGTTTAATAATTAACTATTTCTGTTCGATTTGCTTTACTAGTTTCAGCACTTCGCAATACTTAAACCTTGCAAACGCTATTTGTCTAATTAACTGTGTTCCATTGTGATATGTCTTGCTCTTTAGAAGTTTTTACTGACTAGATCAGCAGCTATCAGCAATGGCACATTGTGTCCTGAAATTTTATGTCCCCATCAGAGATAAGAGTTTGTTTTCACCAACTTATCACTCCTAACTTTATGTAAAAGAAGGTCATGCTGTGAAGACCCATACTACAACTGATTTATGTACACAACTGGTGTTTAATCCTGAGTAACTGACAAAACTGCAAACAAGAACAAGGTGGCCCATCCAAGATAGCACGGTTATGGCTAAATTGCTGATATAGAGAGTCCCCTCTGCTTTTTTGTTTGTGCAGCATGCTAGGATGTTTATGTATGTATGTATGTATGTATGTATGTATGTACACACATATATGAATAAAATACTGTTCAGTTATTCTCTGAAAAGACATCAGAATGTGCACTGCAGTACTTCAGCTAGCCAGATAAGTTAGTAGCAGTTTTAAAAACAGAAGACAAAAAAGAAAGATTAATCTTCTTCAGGAATTAAAATCCTGTTTGCTGGTTTCTCGTACACAAGGACTAGTTTCTTGTGCATAGGAATTATTATTAAAATCTGTAAAACAATGCATACATGAATTAAAGACCTTCCCTAAACTCAAGACTGAGATGAAATGCCTACATTTTGAATCTTTAAGAACTAAAAACATTTGTATTTGAATGGTGAATGAGTTTTTGCCTTCTGTCATGTGTATTAATAACTTGGTATGAACTTAAGTTCAAGGTGCTCAGCATTGAAATACACCCCTGGTCATGTCTCTGTAGTACTGGGCATAATTCTGGGTAATAAATATTTTCTTGTACATAAAAGTTTAACCTACCTCTGGTGTCATATTTATTTGCAGATCTGATACAGTGGGACAAATAGATGGCTGTTGCTCACATATTTATGATAAAAGACAGATGTTATGTGATCCTATCTCGCCTACATTCTGACTGATCGGCACGCTTATGCTATAGAGCGAGGCCTCTAATTGGCTGAGCTATCTTTATCCCAGGATGCACCACCACTAATCCCCCAGATCTCGTTTGCCGCTTACAGAGCTTGGACGTGGTCTCAACATTGGCTGGGCTAAGTACTATATATATAGTCTTTTCCTGTCAGTATTTGCTTCATTTAAACCCAAAAGCTGTTTTAACGGCTATTTTTTGTGTACGAGTGTGTTTCTGGCAGTTTGATTGAATTTTTAGTATTTTTTCCTGTCAGAGAAGGTTCCGTTTAAGTTAGAGGGGCCTTCCCCTGTGGTTACTACTTCTCAGTGGTTGTGTGTGGGTCAAGTACCCGTTTGAGTTAGAGGGTCTTGACCCTCCTTGTTGCCCCTTTCTCTTCTCACTTTCTGTGTGTGTAAAAAAAAAAAAAAAAAAAAAAAGTTAAAGTTTTTCAGTTTAAATATTTCTGAGTTAGTGGCATACTTATTTGTTCCTGTGTGTCAAACCCTTAAGTTTACTGTTGTGGTCTGTTTTTTTATTAGGACTATGTCTAAAGAACATAAACCCTCCGGGTTTAAAAAGTGCACGAGGTGTGGGTTCAAAATGTCCATAACGGACGACCACTCCTCGTGCGTCTATTGTCTTGGCGCCAAACATCTGCAGGAATCGTGCAGTGTATGCCATGCGTTTTCCTCCCGAGTCCTCCAGGAGAGGAAAAACAAATTAATCCTCAAAGGATTAATCAAGCCTTCTTTTGAGGAGGCTTTATCTTCCTCTCTCCTCCTTCTAAGAAGAGGAAAGCGCCGGCTCCGACCAGTCAGTCGGAACCGACGGCTAAGAAAGCTAAGCAGACTTCTCCATCGGCTCCACGGACTTCGGAGCCGAGGTCGGAACGGTCTGCCTCGATGCCTCCAGCCTTGACCCCTCTGGTTTCGGAGCCGAGGTCTGGGGCATCGAGAGGCGGGTCACCCTCATCGGCTCCACTGATATTGGAGCCGATAAGGGTCATCGGCTCAGACTCTTCCCCCTCGGAGCCGAAGTCCTTATCGGCGCCGAGGGAAATTTCCTTGAAGGTTTCCTCGGAGCCGATAATTGTTGAGTCCTTTCGGAGCCGATGGAGAAATTGGTTCGGGCCCGATCGGTATCCTCGAGATCATCCAGGATGTCTGATTCGGACATCGACAGGGTGCTCCTTCGACTCTTCCAGTCTCCGGTGTTCCAAAGATGGTTTGGCTCCAGCCCAGTTGGCTTCGGAGCCGATGGTCCACTCCCTACTGTACTTCCTCCTCCAACAGCTTCGGCACCATTGGAGCAGGTGTTGGTGGAACCAGTGGAGGTGTTAGGGTCAGGCCCGACCCTTGCTCCGACTCCGGCTCTTGGGTCGGAGTTCAGTGCACGGACTTCTTCCTTCGGCCCTGGGGGGAGGCTTCGGGATTGATGCTTTCGGTCCCAAGTCTCCCTCTTGGTGCGTCGGCGGGAGTACCGTCCACTGTCGTGGCCACGGAGGGGGGACCTTCCCAGGATTCTGGTGGTCCCGCCTTCAGGGCTATGATGAGTGCTCTAGCCAAATCTTCATTGGCTACCTCCACAGTTTCCCCAGCTCCTTCCCTACATTTGGAGACTGGGTCGTTGGCAGTCCCCCTGTCCGCAGACAGCGGAGCCCCTGGGCCTCAGGTTACCCCCGCTGGGGTTTCTCCCCCTCCTGGAGGTCCTTCTGAAGCCTCTTCGAAAGAACCCCCCAGGAAGAAATGATGCAAGAGGAAGCACGTTGACTCCCCTGACGAGTCTTTGACATCTGACACTGATCTCGATGATGCAGAGGGTCCCCAAGTCGTCCTCGGATGATGTCTCCTTTGCAGACATCCTGGAAGCCCTAAAACAACGAGGCGGCTGGCAGTCCAAACCTCCCTCTGCTGATGAGTCAGTGTTCCTGAAGGCCTTCGGGGCTCAGCCCTCCGCCTCCTGGGTGTCTCCGGCCTTCGAGCTCTTGGATTTGATCTGTCGAAGGGTGGGAACACCCAGACTCTGTGGAACGGTGCCCGCTCGTCCAAACAAATTTCTTCGGCCCCCAGATAGAGAGTTCCTTACGAAGGTGTGGCTGTGGATGCTATGGTGGTGGCATCTGCTACCCAGCAAGATGTAGCAGAGGCTTCTACGTCCGTCCATCCTCCTAATAAGGAGTCTAGGAGCATGGATCGGTACGGTAAGCGCACCCTTAGTTCAGCGGCCTTTACTCTGAGGTCTCTGAACTACCTGACGCACTTTACGAGATTCCAGAGGGATCTGATTAAGGAGCTATCCGATACCCTCTTAGGTAACCTGCCTGAGGAGCTAGCCCAGACGGTTGGTTCTCAGCTGGCTACGATGTCGTCCATTTCGAACTCGTCCATGAGGCTCATTTCGTATGCGGCCGAAGGGGCGAGTAGAGCGGCGGGTACAGGCATTGCTCTACGGAGACAAGCCTGGCTCCGCCTGTGTCATTTCGCGGAGGCCTTCAAGTCTTCATTCGCCGACGCCCCCTTTGATGGGTCCTCCCTGTTTGGGCCCAAGGTGAAAGACACACTTACCCGCTGTGAACAGGAGTGTAAGACTCTGACTGCCGTAGGGGCACGATTTTCCACTCCCTTTCGGCCTTATCCCAAGGCTAAAACAGGAGGGAAGATGTGGTTCCGTAGATCTCAGAAGTCTTACCCCTCTCAGCAGGAAGGTTCCCCCTCCAGAGGCAGAGGAGGGGGAAATTCATCAGGAAGACGCCGTCCCAGAGGCGGCAGAGGCCCTCGCAACAGACCGCGAGTCCTTTCGTGGCTCTTCAGTTTTTCATAGTCCCTGAGGGATTGCCCGACTGTGCTGCTCCGGAGCCAGTCGGGGGTCGTTTGTCGAAGCACCTGAAGGCCTGGGAAGGGATCACTCAGGACCGATGGGTGCTTCGAATTATCGCTGGAGGTTACTCCATCCCATTCTGTTGCCCCCCCCCTCAGTCCAAAAGAATCCCGGACCCGCCACCCAGTCAACGGGATACCGCAGCCTTAGAAGTTTCAAAGCTGCTGCAAAAAGGAGTCATCCAACCGGTCCCCGCAGACCAGATCGGATTAGGGACTTACTCAAGATTCTTTTTGGTGCCAAAAAAGACCGGGGACTTGAGGCCCATTTTGGACCTAAGCAACCTAAACCGTTCAGTCAAGAAGTCCAAGTTCCGAATGGTCACTTTACAAACCATTCTCCCATTGTTGGAGAAAGGTGTTTGGATGTGCTCCATAGACCTCAAGGATGCGTATTACCATATCAAAATACATCAAACGTCCAGGAGACACTTGCGCTTCAGCCTAGGAGGCAGTCATTTTCAGTTCCGTGCACTGCCCTTTGGTCTCACCACAGCCCCCAGGGTGTTCACCAAATGCTTGGCAGTAGTGACTGCTCACCTGAGAAGTCTAGGATTCCAGGTGTTTCCGTACCTAGACGACTGGCTCCTAACTGCCACTTCCAAGCATCTACTTCTACGGAACCTGCAAGCCACAATATCACTGGGCAATTCCCTTGGAATCACCTTCAATTGGCCAAAGTCTGTGTTAAGGCCATCTCAAAGAATAAGATTCATAGGGGTAGAGATAGATTCAAACCAGATGCGGGTCTATCTACCTGCAGACAGAATTCAGACCATTCAAAATCAGGTTCGAGCCTTACTTCCCAGGTCCAAAGCCCCAGCCAGAATGGTCCTACAGCTATTGGGATCGATGTCTGCCACAGTTCTGCTAGTTCCCTTGGCAAGGTTACACATGAGAATCCTCCAGTGGCTTCTTTCAACTCAGTGGTCCTTTCAGGAACTCCCTCAATCATCTAATATGGATCACAGAATCTTGCAAACGGGACCTTCGCTGGTGGCTAGTGTCCTCCAATTTGGACCAGGGACGACCCTTTGTTCTTCCTCATCCGGCGGCCACTTTGACCACGGACGCCTCCCAGATGGGGTGGGGGGGCATTCCCTGGGCAGGTCAGTCCAAGGCAAATGGCACCCGGAAGAGACCTCTCTCCACATCAACATCCTAGAAATGAGGGCAGTACTCCTGTCCCTTTGAGCCCTTCACGATTACCTCCCTCGGGGCGTAATTGCTGTTCACTCAGACAACATGTCAGTTGTCTGGTACCTGAACAAACAGGGAGGGACCAGATCCTATCCTCTTTGCAGAGAAGCAATGAGAGTTTGGGAATGGGCAGTCTCGACCAAACGCTTCCTAGTGGCTACTCACATACCGGGCAAATCCAATGTCATAGCCGACAGGTTGAGCAGAACCATCCTCTCTCCTCACGAATGGTCTCTGAATATGACAATTACAAGGCAGATTTTCAGCGAATGGGGAGTTCCGTGTTGCGACCTCTTCGCGACTCCTCTGAATGTGAAGTGCAAAGAATTTTTCTCCCTAACCCCGGCTCCGGGGAAGAGCCCTATGGACGCATTAGTCCATCCTTGGCCCACCGGACTGCTTTATGCCTTCCCTCCAGTTCCTCTCCTCCCCAGAGTGATTCAAAAGGCATCTCTCTTAGGCAGCAAGATGATCTTAATTGCTCCATACTGGCCTCGTCAAGTGTGGTTTCCCTATCTTCGGAAACATGCTCTGGAAGGTCCATGGTTTCTGGACCAGGTCCCAGACCTACTGATTCATCAGTCGGGACTACTACACCAGTCCCTGCACACATTAAAATTGACGGCCTGGCTCCTCCTCTTCCGACCATAGTCAGGAGACATGCACTGGATCCAGATGTGGTGTACATATTGTCTTCAGACCACAAGTCGGCTACGAAGAAACTGTATTCTAGCAAATGGAAAAGGTTTGCTATCTGGGCTCAACTCCGGGGCCTAGACCCCATTTCTACTTCCGTGGCAGAAGTACTCAAATTCCTGACCTCTCTTTTCAATCAAGGCTTTTCTGTTTCTACCATCAAAGTACAATTGGCAGCGATTTCTAATTTTCATGAATCCATAGACCCACCTTTAATGAGCAACAGGTTGTGTAAGACCTTCTTGAAAGGTGCTGCTTTATTAAGACCTCCGATTTCTCATCCTGCACCTCCATGGGATCTCGATATAGTATTATGTGCCCTGACTTCTTTTCCCTTTGAACCGGCAGCTACCTGTGATCTAAAGTTTCTATCATGGAAGACAGCCTTTCTAGTGGCAATTACTTCAGCCAGGAGGGTTTCAGAACTTCAAGCTTTGTCAGTGAAACCCCCGTACTTGGTTTTTCATACAGACAGGGTATCCCTCAGACCAAATCCTTCTTTTGTTCCTAAAGTCTGTTCTACTTTATGCTTGCAACAGTCGTTGGAGCTCCCAGTTTTTTTCCCAAAATACTCCAATAAAGTGGAGTTTATTTTTCACACACTAGATGTCCACAGGCAGTTACGTTTTTATTTGGACAGGACCAAACAATCAAGGAAGACAGATCAGTTGTTTGTGTCCTTTGCAGAAAACAAATTGGGCAACGCGGTCACAAAGGTCACTATTGCCAAATGGATCAGGGACTGTATTACTCAAGCTTATATTTATTCTAACAAAGAGCTTTCCACCTCTGTCAAGGCTCATTCTACAAGGGCTATGGCTACTTCGGTAGCATTTCATTCTAAGCTTGCTATTGGTGACATTTGTGCTGCGGCTATATGGTCTTCCCCGCACACCTTCATTTCTCACTACAAATTAGATGTGGCATCTAGAGGACGAGCTTCATTTGGTTCCACAGTGCTCAGGAGTGTTTTCCAATATGCCACCCGGGATTTAGGTGCTAGGGACGCTGTCCCATCAGTCAGAATGTAGGCGAGATAGGATCACATAACATCTTTTAGTTATGTACTCACCATAACTTCAGATGTTTGGGATCCATCTCGCCACATTCCTAATAACCCACCCTCCTTCCCCCTCCTTGGAGATCAGAGGATATCAGAAGGTCCGAATCCTGTTGTTTCATCTTGAAACATCTAACAATGTTATATAAACAAGCTGTGCATGTGTGCATGAATGCGGACAAACAAGATCTGGGGGATTAGTGGTGGTGCATCCTGGGATAAAGATAGCTCAGCCAATTAGAGGCCTCGCTCTATAGCATAAGCGTGCCGAGTCGGAGCCGAGGGATCGGCTCCGAACCCATCAGTCAGAATGTAGGCGAGATGGATCCCAAACATCTGAAGTTATGGTGAGTACATAACTAAAAGTTTTCAACAGTGCTGGATGAAAGTTTACCATAGAGTACCACATATGGGGAACTATCTGAATGAGAGATAAAGACAAAAAGTATTAGTATTTTGGTAAGATGCAGGATATCACTCATTGAGATAGGCATTACTTAACATTCATGTATGCGTGTATGTTATTGACTTTAATTAGGGCACAGTGTAAAGAACTGTGGAGACTGGAAAGGATGACATCAGGAAGTTAAATGATTTAATTATATGCATGCATTTCAGTAGCTGGTGAGGTGCTGGAACCAATTTTGAGGAATACAGGGCACTGCTTGGAGCTGTTTTACAGGAAATGGGAAATATGTATCCGATATCTAGTATTAGAATTGGATTCCTACCTTTAATCCTGGAAAATTATATTTAAAAATGGCTTTCAAAATCAGAAAGGTGTGTGTGTGTGTGTGTGTGTGTGTGTGTGTGTGTGTGTGTGTGTGTGTGTGTGTGTGTGTGTGTGTCAGTGTGTGTGTGTGTCAGTGTGTGTTTGTGTCTGTGTGTAAGAGAACTACTGATCTTCCAGAAGGAAGCTCTTCATTTTGGATGGATGACTGGAACTAAATAATTGCAGGAGTTGCTCCCGCTGATGACCAAGAATAGCATTAACACAACGGACATCTGTCATGCTGTTTGGCTTCTAGATGTAAAATTGTGAGGCCAATTAGCTGTTTGTAACTAGTAAAACAGGTAATGAGAGAGAATAAAATAACTATTAAGATAGGTTGTTCTGCACTATTTTCTTCTGCTTGTAAGAAGTATGTTGTCAAATGACATTATTTGCTGGTTACCCAGAGTAATCATGACATCATACAAACAATTTTAAGAGGTAACCTAAAGACTACTTTACTAATAACTGGACCTTAAACTGGGGACTTCACTTCTCCACTCCTGATGAGGGTATCTTTACATACCACTAGTACTTATATGAATACTAACTCCAAGACTGCAGTACTGTGGAGTCATGTAAATATTCTGAAAAAATGCCACACACACACACACACACACACACACACACACACACACACACACACACACACACACACACTCTCTACGAGTCTTTTTGATATGTTGCCTGTATTATGAGTCATTAAAAGCTTTCTTACCTGTACTGTATTATTTTAAGTAGACAGACGTAGGAGCAGGAATTTGGCACTTGGAGTTTAACTCGGTGAAGAGGAAAGATATATTTAGAAAATAAGAAAAGAAATAAAAAAAATGATATATGTCTTTCGGCTTTTCCCTGTTAGGGGTCACCACAGCGGAACTCCGGTCCGCTAATGATTGGCAGTAGATGTTTTACATGCTGAGTTGCCAGCCCTGACGCGCAACCTTCAACAAAGGTACGCCCATTCACGCATGTCTCCACACAGAAGACGCTCTAGCTGAGAATCGAACAGGACAACGTCTTACTGTGAGGCGACAATGCTACCACAGCACCACCACCGCAGTATATATATATATATATATATATATATATATATATATATATATATATATATATATATATATATCCCTCTTACCCATACCTGTCAAACTGCAGACATTGAAAAAAGGAGCAAAACCCCTTGAAGAGTAGGTACACCCAGCTAAAATCTGAACATCTAATCAGCATAAAATTTGAATACTAAATAGCATATAACGCTTCCTGAGTCCAGTAGGAATGTGGGATGCTACTCAGAAGCATATGTTTAAAAATAGATAGTGACATCAGTGATGGAAAAATATAAGCAAATTATCAGAAATAATATAAAATTTGTAGATTTCAGTGAACTGTATTGCAACATTCTGCCAAACAAGATAATTTATTTTTGCATCAGGAAAAAGGAAGATATAAGATGCTTGCCCTCTTTCTTTAAATTATTGCCATTAGTATGTTGGCCATGTAGAGTAATTTTCTGTGTATTAGATGGCTTCAAACCTCATGTGATGAGAGTGATAAAGAAAATTGTGTGTAAGGTTAAGTCAAGCCTGAAAAAAAAAAACAGGGACATCCTAAATCAGGTCTGAAAATAGGAGTGTCCCACCAAAATAGGTACAATTGAGAGGTCTGCTACTACCTAGTTAAAAATGATAACAAATGAATAATTCATTTAAATTGTATGCTAATCATGCTGTATGGGCATGGGCTAGCTTAATTATTTTAACTGATTACCTCTAAGTAGTCTGATGGTTAATGAATTAAACACTTTTCTTGACATACTAGCGAAAAACAAAAAGACAGCTTTAAACTGAGAGAGAATTTGCTTTGGTGTTTCCAAGCTGTCTTTTTGTTTTTCGCTAGTTTGTCTTATTTTGGTTCCTGTCTGTTGGACTTTTCTTGACATGACAAGTAAAAGAGAAGGAAGAAAGAACTGAAGGAAAGATGCAATGAAATATTTTTAACTGCACTGCCTGTTCACGGAGCAGCTGGTGTTATAAGTAAATTATACATATACTCCGTTTCAGTAAGGCTTATACAAATGTGAGTATGTTATTTCAAGACATATTACTAATTACAGGCAAGTAATCTGTTTATGGAAGATTTTAGGAAAGTGGGAGTAAAAAAATATGTAGTAGCCATTAATTTTAAGTCCTATACCAGAGTGATGAGTATATGATAATGTGAATGAATGACATTTTATAAAATGGGACTCCTTGTTTCATTTAAATTCGACTAGACTCTGCATTGCCGCTTCATATGCATAAGGCTCAGTATAATTTAGTGGTTTACTGACTGCGTTGCAGAAGAATTAGAGACTTCAGTGGTTAATTCCTTTGTGGATGACAAGTAGAAGAATGAGCATTATTTTCAAGATGTCTTGTATTTAGAAACCTGGTGAATTATGTTGCATCTCTTTGAGGAAAAATATTTATATATTTTAGTATTGTCTTATCCCAGATGGCCAGGAAGCAAGACTATCTTTGTATGTGCTCATAGTAGTTAAGTATGTCATGTACAACCTACCTAGCAGTAGGGTTACACTTCAACAATAATGACAGAGTTACAGGGACAATGATTAAAAGATAAGTCCTACTATGTAGTTTATAAGCTGCTGGACTTTAAAACTGCTACAACTGTACGAAGAACATAAGAATGACTAGTCAGGTATGTTGTAATTTTGTAATTATTTTTTGTTTTCCATTTTTAAATAAACATGAAACATGTACATGATAGTTTTAAACCACAGTAATTCAGAAAAAGCAATCTAAAATACAATGTATGTACCAATACAACAACATTGTTTGTCATTCCTTTTACTGCTACATAAGAGAGGATTGGTATCTCATTTGCTGTAAATTACATAGGTCAGAAGGTAGGGACCGTAGGGTTAGTATGCACCATCTACCCTATTAGATGTTACAGACTGCAGTTATTGTTTGTATCTGTCTGCCTGTCTCTCTGCTTTCCATATTTATTTGAAAGGGAGGCTAATAATTCCCTTTTCCAACTTAAGCCAGTCTGAACAAAACAGGAGAAGGTTTAAGGTGGAGATATGTAACCCTTTTGAGACAGACCCATATTACATTCTGCAAAATTCTTATTTCTCTTGATCTTCAAAGCATAATAGAACCCTTTTATGATTAGTAACTTATCTATTCAGATATCTTGTGTTATTTTTTTTCTGGTTGTGAGAAGTACATTGTTGGATGAAAATGAGTTTTACACAGCTGAATTAGTATGATAGAATTTGTTTCCAACTGTGATACCTGTGGGGTGGGGGTAAAATAAATAAATAATAGCCCTAAATTGTAGCATGTTTCTGCTGTAGAGTTTACTTAAAATGGAAACAACTATTTTCAGTTACTCTACCAACCTTTCATGAAGGATTCCTAATGGAGAAAATACTCCTGAAATTTTGATTGATGTGTAGCCGAACCTGTTTAGCTGAAACCAGCAGTATCAATATTGACAATTTAAAATCTGTAGTAAAAATATAAAGAAATGAAACTATCATTCTTTTTTTTTTGGATGGGGCTGTACATCACACATCCCAGATTGGGGAGGTTGTGTTTCCCATACTCCCCTTGCATACTAAATGCACCACCTCTGACTTATACTACCTCAGAGATAAAGGGAATACTTTGTTTAGAGAAAAGGGTACTTACGTAATATCGCAACCAGATTTTCAAGCTAAAAGTACTCGCTTGTGTTTTCCTTAAATAATTGGAATTAACGTTATTAAAACTAAGTAATGTCTTTTCTATAAAATTTGTAATTTATAGTACTATATAAACTTGAAAACACAGAAAAAAGAACATTTTAAAATAGCTTAACCCTTTTTTACCACTATTTACGCATGTCAGTAATGAATCTCTGTATGTGTTCCATTTCTCATGCTATACAAAAGTTGTCAAAGCTTAGTCAACAGATTATTGAAAAGGCATATAGTTATTAACCATCTAAGTAGATTGTTGTAGTCATAGTTTTGTTAAAAATGCAATTGTGGGGTTTACCTAAGACAGATAAGGAGGCAATTCTGTTATTTCAACAGTATGGAGTTATACACAGTTTTAAGGAATGCAGTTCAGGACATGAAATGAAATTATACTATGGAAAACATATTTTGGAAATGCAATTCTACTAAATGCTACCAGCATATAGGAGTTCGGGAAGGTAACTTTTTTGAAGGAAGTAGAATTTCTTTTAGAACTGCTATTCGTTTTATATCTGTTGGTGTAAGAAATTAACTAGCATTAATTTCTGTTGCGAAGAATTGGATATGGCTGACAAAACAGTTATCGACTGAGTAATTATTTAAGGGATGTATGTACCATGGAGTTGGGAAAACGAGAAGAAAATGATCAGAGGGCCAGGGCATATAGTGGAAATCGACAAAAGTTTATTTACTCGGTGGAAAAATAACAGCGGTCGTATCCTACCTCAACAGTGGATTTTCGGAGGGATCTGTAGGGAAACAAAAGAAACATTTGTAGTAAAAGTGCCTGATAGAACTGCTTCTACATAGTTTGACCAAATACAAAAAAAAATCAAAGAAGGCAGCATTATATACTCAGACTCCTGGAAAGCTTACCAAACAAAACAACTAGAAAAAGCTGGCTTCAGCCATGACAAAGTTAATCACAGCTACAATTTTGTTGATCTGGACACTGGAGTGCATACACAACATATAGAAAGAATGTTGAGCTCAGTAAAGTGGAGAAACAAGAAACAGCGAGGAACTGCACGTTACCATCTACATTCCTATCTTGTTGAATATATGTGGCATGAAACACAATTATTAAATTCAAAAGACTGCTTTGAAAAACTATTAAGAGCCATCGCTAACAACTTTCCTCCACAAAAAAAAAATAGAAAATCCATACCAAGTACCACAGCAATTAACCAACCAACTACTTCTAAGCTCTCAACAGTAAAAAAAAACAAAACAGCACCCAGTGAACAATCCACATTTTCTAAACTATCTACACTTGACAACCAATACAACAACAACTGAAGAATCCACAATTAACAATATTAAACAGTAGAGCCCTAACGGCTATGAAAATTAATGACATTCGAATATACCAAATATACATTACAACCAAGAAAGAAGCAAAGCAGTACTCTGAATTTACTTTTGCATATGTACCATTTAATAAATACAGTTTACCCATTAAATACTTTTCCTCAATCACTTACCTTGTCTGCATTTTCTTCTGTTTTTTTTTTTTTATTTAAGTAATCCAAGAACTGAATAAAGGAAAATACAGCTGAAAAATAAATCTCCACATGTGTAACACATCCAACGATAAATCCCAAACCAAAAGCTCCTTCGATTGCCCCAATGATAGCTCCAAAAGTCCTTTTCAACCAAACAAAGTTCCAGCAATAGCTCCCAAAGTCCTTCAATAACTCCAAATTAAAAAATACCATCGACTGCCCCAGCGATAAATCCAAAAGTCCTTTTTAACCAAACGAAGTTCAAACGATAGCTCCCAAATTCCAAAAACACCGATTGCCCCAACGATATATCCAAAAAAACCCTTCCAAACAAAGTTCCAAACTCCTTCAATAGCTCCAAAACGAACACCACCTTCCAACGATGGATCCAAAAGGAAAAGCACCTTGAATGATCCCCAAATCCTTCAATAACTCCTTCGATAACTCCCATACGAATACCTTCCAATGATAGCTTTAAAATCTCCAAAATCGGTAAAATTCTTCGATAACTCCTATACGACCAGCTCCTTCCGACGACAGCTCTGAAATGGAAAGCACCTTCAAAGATCGCGTATAAATATACATACCAACGTAATGCTCAACGTTTTCAGCACACTACGCACCTATCCAAAATTTTTACCCGTGAAAACATTAAAAAAATCCCCCACCAATATCCCAGCATACTTTTAAACGCACTAGCCTTCCCTAATACACTGTATTTTCTAAAATTTAAACAAATGGTGGAATGTACACTACATCACAAAATCTGGTTGCAATAATACTTAAGTTCCCAGAAAAGACTAAAATAATCTTTCTTCATTGTTCTAAAATGTTATACATACATACATTACTTCTGGCTACATGGCATGTTTCTTCCTGTACAAGGAGTAAATTAAGTGTTCTGGAATGAAGTATCCTTTTAGAGGTTAAAAATGGAACATTTACTCTAAAGTTTTGTTTTTAGCTGAAGCTCACTTCTCCATTATACGCTTCTTACATTTTTTGCATGGGTTTTGTGATTGTTGTATAGGAATCTGATTCAGAGAATTACTGACATGAAATGTCTGCTTTTCCTTCTTCAGAGAGATACTGACATCACAGTGTAGGTAAGAACATTTATACTAGTTCCAAACAGAGCAGTTATTTTATTACATGTTTATGCTGCTTGTCAGTGTTGTACATTCTCAGTTTTGCCAGTTTGCTTACTAATACACAGTGGTTTGAATTTAATTAAACCGGAGTCCATATTAGGGCAGTTAAAATTCTGATCTGTACCACTTGCTGATGGTCTTTCAGTGTATACGTTGCTTGTCTTTACCTTGCTAAGGCACTCAACACTATTCTACATAAGGAAAAAATAGACAAGTGAACTAAATGTCAGGTCAAAGGTGGTGGGTGGTTGGGGGTGCCAAGAAAATTGAGGTTGCCAGTGGTGTCCTACAGGGTTCTGTACTAAGGCCATTTTTTTCTGACTGTTCTTCTCACATGCAAGAGTACAAAATGGGCTGTGGGGAACTAAATTTGCTGATAACTGTACATTCAATTACATAATTACTTTAATAAAAGGATGCTGAAGTTAACCAAGATGGTCTACAAAAAATGCATACCTGGGGCGGAGCCTAGATGGATAACTGAAAGCAGCAGTTTCTCAGAGCTCCATAAAACCAGTATAAAATACAGGAAATAAGTTATTTTTTTAACAAAAATACTCAGAAGTGATAGGTATATGCTTTAAGCATAACATATAGAAATTTAGTAGTTCTATGTGAACTTTTTCCTGTCAAACTATAGAGAAGAATATTTTACTTGCTGAGATGAGTACTTCGAAGAATTGTCACTCTGACCTACCTTTAAAAAGAGTATTACAACTGGTAACTTCTGCAATACAAGAACTGTCATTAAAAATGGATGACTTCAAAGAAAATCTACAAGGAAAATTGTCAGAAACAAACATATTCACTTAAAGAACTTATTCAACAACATCAATCCAAAATAACAGACATAGAAACCTCCCTGAGTGACATTGAGAGAAGACTCAAAAAAGAAGAGACACAGAAAGAACTTCTCATTAAACAAAATACTTGGCTTCTCAATAAAGTGGATGATCTTGAAAACAGGGAGAGAATATCTAATATAAGAATTGTTGGCATTCCTGAGGGAGCTGTAGGGGAAAGATCATCATATTTCTAAATACATGAATTCCGGAAATCTTAGATTTAAAGGAAGGTTTCTCATTTGGCATTGAGAGGGCTCATAGAGCTTTAGGGATACCAGCATTAACATCTTCTTCTACCCCTCCCAGGTCAGTAGTTATAAAGTTTTTATCTTGTTTGGACAAAGAACTGGTTTTAAAAACTGACTAGAGGAAGAGCCCTTTAAAGTATAACCAACCCCCAATAAGGTTTGACAACGATTATTCTGTTAGAGTATTGGAACAGAGGAAAAAAGCTTGGCCACTATTAAAGCTATTAAAACAAAACAACATTAAAACTCAACTTGTATTTCCTGCCAGAATAAAAATATTACATCCAAATGAAATGAGGACTTTCAATAGCCTGGAAGAAGCCACTGCATTAATTAAAAACAATAATTTTATATCCATAACTGAAGATATGGATTGGGCATCTCCCTCTCTGAAAAGAGTCACTGATAAACCCTCTTGGACTGATGTTAAAAAGAAAAAGCAAAAAACTGAATCAAAGATTGTTGTCCCTTCTAAATCTCTCAAAGTATCTACTGCAACTTGACTTTCATTCATAATATGTTTCCCTAATATTTCAAACAAGGTATGTCATGTAATTCTACATATTTATTTATGTTTAAAGTAAGGAGAGGAAAAAAAGGGGGAAATGTTTAGTTATCCCATTAACTAATACAATATATTCAAATTATTTAAATAGTAAAGTTATATAGTAAATGTGACTTAAAAGGGTGATTAATCCTGGTTCCTTTCATTCCTTATATGATCCTCTGAATGCCATTGTTGTGGGGTTTTTCATAGTCGTATCTTATGTTTTAAATATTCACTAATTAGCTATTGAGTAAATATACAGAAATGCACACTTCTAACATAAAATGTTCAAGTTTTGCTTTTGAGACCAAAAACTTTCACTAATAGAAATAATACGTTATTGTAGCTTGGTAGATTTTTGTTTAACTGTTAATATGTGAGTTTACATCTTAGGAGATCAAAATTTTTCATAATAAATCAGATTTTGAAAGGTTCATATACCGGATTTTTCTTCTGTCTAACATGACTGTCTTTATTTCCCTTATGATTGTTGAATGGGGCTTTGCTCTAGAAAAAGAGAGATATGCAAAGGTATTGTGATCTCCGAACATCTATTATGCCCTTTCCTCGATTGCCCAGAGTTGTAAAATACATGTATTTCTAATTTGAACTGTTTCCGGTTATATGATTTCACATTGAGAAGCAGTTCTTGCTTGTTCACTTTGTCAGGAAAGAGTTTGAAAAGTGTAATGTGACGATTATTATTTGTAAGCTACAGTCTTGAAAGCCTGTTGTTGCTTGAAAATCTTGCTTGCTCGGTTTGTCTGGAAAGTGTTTGAAAAGTGTAATGTGATAGCGCTGGTGAAGTTGCAATCTTAAAAGCTTCTTGTTGCATTTATACCAGAGATTCTGATTTTAATGGGAATATCTTTATTTACTGAAGAGATTTATGTTTTTTAAAACTATCCATGATGGCAATTTGAAATGGTGAGTTTGTGAAGCTGAATGGATTATTAGTTCGTATGACTGGGACATGTAATTATGGGCAGTTGATTCCATGATGAGTATATGGATGGTCTTGGAGAGATGGATTACATAGTGATAGAGGTAGATTTGGATACCAAAGATGAGTCACTAAAATTTAGCATGTATTAATGTGACTGCTTAGAGACCTCTTATTTTATTGGTATTGAAGAAGGATGCCTTCACTGTAACACTTGTTGAGCAGGAAATCTTTTACAATATTTTAAAGAAGTGAAGCTTTTCTCTGTGCTCGAGACAGTACATGTCTGATTGTCATTATCTCAGATTTCACTGAGCGTGATTTATATTAACTGTCCAAACTGAAGATTGAAGATCCTGATTGGTTGTTGTGATACAGAGGGTTTCTTCCTTAGTGAAAGTTTATAGAAGTGTTTGGCAATGGTTTCAGTACTTTACTTAGAGATGATTCTATTTACTGTAACCCAAGCAGCAACTAATATATTTTTCTTCAGAAGTTTAGTAAAAGGTTAACAGTCTGTCTCTTGCTTTAGAGCTAGGTTTGTGTACACTATAAAAGGCTGTGTGAGCAATAAGTGGAATGTTTATAAATTCTGTATAATAGAAAGCTATACACAGGCTTATGTACATTTAGGTGAATACAAGCAGCACATAGCAGCATATATAATGACTATCAGTTTACCTATGCTATATTGTTTTCTAATGCATGAAATAATGGTTTCAATATCTAGTCATAGTATAGCCTAAACTTGACAGAATTTCTGTACTATAGTCAACAATTTATGCTTAATGAAGAGCATAATTTGCAGTCAGAAGGGTTGAGCTTATAATTGTGACTTTGTAAAGTGAAAATAGTGTTATCTATCCTTTAAACACTTGAAACAATGTAATTAATGCTGCCCTGGGTTTCAACATAAACACATTAACATTATAAGCAATTGAATTTAACTTTCTCATAATGTTACTCTGCTTGACATATACTAATGAGAAATGAAATTAATATCAAGACTTAACATATAGTCTAAATGAATAGTATATATAAGGTCAGATCAGGTATTAAACATCTAATTGTTTACTTCTTTAAATTTTGAATATTAGTATTAAATAAGCACAAGTTTGTTTCCTGTTTTTATGAATAGTCATTTTTATATTATTAATGCTTTGATGACAATGTGAGTTGTTTAATTAAGAGATATAACAACATTCAAGCTTGATTAGTTGATTAATAGCACTACAAGTTACTGAATTTAAGAATTATTCTCCGTTAATATTTATGGTTTTGTGGGCTCAGAAAGAACAAAGTAGCTGGTTAGGATGGTTAGTCTAGCAGAATTATTTTTGTCTGTTAGACTAGGAATGCTTTTCATTGCACGTTTATTGGGGTTAAAGTTTATACAAGTGTAAATTCCAAGATTCTGCTTTTATTTTTTTTTTCTAGTTTTAAAATCCCTGACTTAAAATTCTTGTCAGTTTTCATGGGAAAACCATTGTGGATTGAAATAAATAGAAATGTAATAATTGATTTTCTGCTAGCTCTACAGGAGGAGTTATATGAACTAAGGGTTTCAGTAATACAAAGTGTTTTCATGCTATTTCTTTCCTAAAGAATCCTGATATGGACCTAATATTGGTGTCTTTAAATACTAATGGCTTAAACAACCTGAATAAGAGATCTAACTTATTAAGATATCTAAAACTAAACAAAGCTCAAGTAGTTTTTCTCCAAGAGACTCATTTTAAAATAAATGACACATTTATTTGGGATCCCAATAAATATAGAATATTAGCTCATTCTCCTTATAAATCTAAGACTAGAGGAGTAATAATTCTTTGGAAAAAGATTTCATTAAACCCAGAAGTTATTTAAAACATGCAGATAAAGATGTATTCTTAGCTATAGTTATACTAAAAATTTAATAATAAAATCTGGACTTTATTGAACTTGTATATTGGTTCCATGGAATGGGGGTAGGACTAGCTAAGAAGACTTAGACCTCATCACAACTATTTCCAAAGGTAATATAGTAATAGGAGGTGATTTTAATTGTATTACAGATGTTACAGAAACCAGAAATAAGAACCCCCCCCCCCCCGGTTATCAGCCTCAGCTAAACTACTATAAAAATCGACTGAAATGTTTAAATTAAGAGATGTTTGCAATGCTAAAGGACCAAGCTCTTTACTTTTTTCACATCAGGACTGCTGCTACAACACCCAAACAAGAATAGATAAAACCTATGTCTCTCAAGATCTATATTCTAAAATGTTTAATTTTTCAATACAACCTTGCCCATTCTCAGATCATAATTCCTTTATAATGGAAATTCAGATATATTTCAAATTGTTAGTTACCACTTCTAGGATTCCTTCATACTTAACAAAAGTTAAAGAATTTAAAGCCTGGATAAGTTCTGAACTCCAATTCTTCCTAGAAACAAATTACAAACCAGAAACAAACATAATTATGGTGTGGGATTCTCTAAAAGCTTATATATATGATAAAACGATCAGCTGGTACAAAATTAAGATTAAATAATGAGGATCAGAACTACACGAATTACAAAATCAACTGTTAGTACTCAAATCTAATATGAATTTAAGTGCTACAGAGAATAAAAAGAAAATAGATGAACAAATAATAAATATAATGAAATACTATCTCACGAAACTAATTTAGCTATGGAAAGATTAGAAATAAATTCTTATGCTACTTCTCCAAAGCATATTTGTAACTTATCTATGAAAGTTAAAATACAATCAAAATCCAATAATATTGCTAGCATCTTACATGAAGGAAAGAAGAAAAATGTCTTGAACATAGAAGATATTTTAGATGCTTTCAAATATCACTATGCTGAACATTATAAAGGTAAACAAATATAACTGAATGTAGAAATCTGGAAAATATAGTCCCTAACAAAGAAAATCTCTGAAGAATTAAAGTTAGAATTACAAAAACCAATTACACAGAAAGAAATAATAGACCAGATTAAAGAAAGCAAGTCTAATAAAGCACCAGGTATAGATGGTTTAATTATTTAGATTTATAAACTATTCCCCACTTCTATAACTTCTGTCTTACATAAAACCTTTCTTGAAATCCAAACATTAGCAAAAATTCTACCTTCCTGGAGATATTCTTTAATCACTCCTGTATTAAAAGAAAACAAAGACCCTAATTATTGTAATTCATATAGACCAATATGTGCTGAATAATGATTATTGAAGAAGCTTTGTGTGAAAGTGTTTACCTTGTGCACAATAAAGAAAGTTTTTATCTGTTTTTTACAATGAGACTGGATTTCTACAGAGTTATTGGTTGCCTTTCGCTGCTAGTTGCTTTTGAACGAATGATTATAAACTATTTATGTCAGTCATGGTCAAAAGAATGAAAATACCCTTATCTAAAATAATTGAGAAAGACCAAACTGGTTTTATATATAACAGACATACACAGAATAATACCAAAAGGATTCTAACTTTAATAGATTATTTGAATAGAGAAGGTCAAGACGCATTGGTAATTGTCTAGACATTGAAAAGGCCTTTGATTCCTTCAATTGGGATTATTTAATTAAAGTTTTACATATATTTGATTTTCCGTTATCCTTTATCACACTTATAAAGAAAATTTATGAAAATAATTTAGCTTTCATTAAAATAGGCCCCTTTACTTCCAAAGCAATTCAGATCACTAGAGGTACTAGACAGGGTTGTCCCATGTCTTCTATTCTATTTGCGTTGGCCATAAAAATGCTTGCCATCTTAATGTGTAACAACCCAAAAATAAGAGGAATAGATATATATGACCAATATTGTTCTAAAATAATGATGTTTGATGATGATGTGCTTCTTACATTGCCGAATTCCAAGGAAGTGTTAGATAAAGTAGACTTGTTATTTAGAAACTTCCAGAAAATTTCTGGCCTTTACTTTAATAAACCATAATCGAAGTTTTTATTATTAAATAAATTAGATTATTTGGAGATAGTGTTATGTAAGAATGCAGTAGAAACCCTAAATATCAGTTATACTAACATCATAGAATCAATTAAGACACTGGTGAATAAATGGAATAATATGTTTAATGAAGATAGACTACAATTGATAAAAATGGTCTTACTCCCTAAAGTAATGTATGTAGCACGGTCCCTTATATTTTTGCCAGAAAGAAGATCTCTTAAAAAAAATTACTTCAGTTTTGTTGAAATTTCTGTGGTATACAAAAAAAATAGTGTGGCATATTATCATCATATTAGAAAATGGGAACAAGGGGGACTAAAATTTCCAAGATATTGAAACATACATAAAGGCTTCCACAATTAAAATGGTAATAGACTGGCTAATCCTAAATATTTTTCCAATTGGAAAATGTTTCATTCTATAATACTAATGAATGAAAATGCCTTATCAAAAAAACTTACAGTAACTGATAAAAATAATAGAATATGGTACTACTTAAGTATTAATCTACACTATAATACAGTAAAACCAACTAAATTAAAGCTAATAAATCATATTTTTGATGTCTTTAGGAAATTTATTAATACAAATATGGACATAAAACTTTGGTATGCATTTCTAATACCATTCAACATTACAAGAAACTTTCCTGATAAGATACACAGAGAGATTTTTAATTTATGGGGAAATAGGAACTTAATATGTTGGTTTAATTGTATGGAAAATCAAAAACTCATAGATGCACAATACTTACTGTCAACTTGTGGATTAACTTTAAATGGTTGGTTAATTTTTCAGTGTTTTAACATACACAAAGGATCTGTGTAGAATAGTAAATAACTTGTATTTTAAAAGTACTTCAAAATTTATAATTTGGCTATTTGAAATCATTTACAAAAAAAACTAATGCAAAGAATGAATTATTGTACTTGTATAATATACTAATTGATTATAAGACAGCTCCCAAAATAGCATATTGGCAATATTTAACTAAGGATATTCAAATATCATTATCAATGAAATATAAGATAAATATCTTATCAGTTAAATTAACTTTCAGTTCACAATATTGGAGAATTTTTCAGTGGAAATATCTACATAGATCCTTTTTGACTCCTGAGAAGCTCTCAAAAATAAACTCCTCCAGCAACAAGACATGCTGAAGATGCCAATCATCAACTAATGTAGACTGGTCTCATATTTTTATGATTGTATCATTATTAAAACTTATTGGAATGAGATTAATAATTTTTTACAAGCAATATTTACAGATACATTTAGCTTGACAAAACATTTAACTTTTCTGAATGTAATTAATAATACACATTTGAAGAAAATGGACTTGTATATGTTATGGAGTATACTAGCAATAGCTAGAAAATGTATAACTAGGAAATGGAAATCCAGTCCAGCACCCACCATAGAAGATTTTTTATCCTTACTGAAGAAATTTATGTTAATGGAGATCAAAACTAAAGAATTAAGAATATATCCTAAGCCACTAATTAATAACCCTTGGAGAAAAGTCTTGGCTTTGATTAACACCTTGCAACTGGATTCAGACTCTTCCTGATAATTGCAGCTAAATTTATCAAGATCATTATTTATATCCAGATTTATTGTTATCTTAATCTACCTCTCAGGCTAAATGTAAATATTGTATATATTTTTTAAGTTTATCTCATGTAAACAATTTATATTATGTTATGTCATCAAAATAAAAATGATTTGAGGAAAAAATACATACCTGTTACTATAGTAATGACAATGTCTTTAATGACAATAAATGAAGCATCACGAGATCTGGAAAAAATATATATATATTATGATTTAAAAACAAATGGTGAAATCATAAAAAAATCGCTATTAAAGATCTATGGACAGTGACAGGCAACAATTTAAACTTTAACCAGTAGGTATAGACTAAAGTCAGAAAGTCATAGTTTTTGACCTGTTTGTAAAGGGCATGTTTAGAAGTCCATTCCAGGGATATGACTGCTCAACTTTTTATGTTATTGCCCTGAGACATTATTGAATACAAATCTGAACTGTGTGGCATACACACACAAAAATAAAAATCACATGGTTGGAAAACTTAGATTATTCAAAGAAAGCTTCAGGAATTGCCAGTGTATTTTGTTCCTTGTAGGTTATTAGATGTGGCTTCTGCATCAGAGTAATGTCTGATCCAATTTTACTTGAAAATCTATGTCTGGAAATCACTGGGTGCTAACACCAGATTCTGGAATCTAATACCAAATGTAAATATCAATAAAAGAAAAAACATGACTTCCAAGATTATAGAATGAACTTTCCTTTGCAATTAGAGCAAGTTTTTTTTATTAGCTTCCTTAAAAATAACCTTGATACATGTGTAGAAAATAGAAAACATGAACATGAGTTTATTTTAGTTAAATTGGTTGGTGGGCACTACTGAACTTCATATTTTACCTGAAATAAACGGTTCTCCTGTCTTTCCTTCTCCCAGAAGTGACAGGAAAGGAATTAAAAGAAACTTTTCTGCATCTCTACCTACTCTGTTTTGCCTACCAGCCCTGCCCTTCTGGACAACCAAGACCAGTCACAGATTCTATTATTCCCAGATTGACTTACTTTCCCCAACAGGAAAGCACTGCCTTCTCCCAGAAGTGACAGGAAAGGAATTATAAGAAACTTTTCTGCCTCTTTATCTACTCTGTTTTGCCTACCAGCCCTGCCCTCCTGGACAACCAAGACCAGTCACCGATTCTATTATTCCCAGATTGACTTACTTTCCCCAACAGGAAAGCCCAACCTTCTCCCAGAAGTGACATGAAAGGAATTAAAAGAAACTTTTCTGCATCTCTACAAACTCTGTTTTGCCTACCAGCCCTGCCCTTCTGGACAACCAAGACCAGTCACAGATTCTATTATTCCCAGAGTGACTTACTTTCCCCAACAGGAAAGTCCTACCTTCTCCCAAAAGTGACAGGAAAGGAATTAAAAGAAAGTATGTTATATGGAGTTAATCCTACTTTATTTTGCATGTGAATTTGCTCTACCACTTACTAGGAGCTAGTATAGGAACCCAGTCTGAGAAGCCTACAGCCAGAACCCCCCATACCTGCCTCATCCTAGCCTCCTTTATACTTCATCTGACCCGTTTCTTCTTTTCCTTATACCTTTCTACCTCCTATAATGGTTCCTCACTCCACATAATTGATTTGGCCACTAGATGGCAGTCTTTACCCACCTATAACCTCTCTTCCTCACGCAATCTCTCTCTCACCATAACATATATCTAGTCTTTTCACTTTCTTCTTCACTAACTGCTTGTTAATAGTCCTACCTACCTCTGACTTTCACTCAATACAGTCCCCCCTAAGCATCCCTCTAACCAGCCTGATTACCTCCCTCTGTACTTACCATCACCATACTGATAGTTTTTCACACTGTCCTGCTGCCTTCTTTCCTTGGGTCTACCTGCTCCATTTGCCCTGCGGGCTCAGTCCACTCCCTTACTCTACCCCCAATTCCCACCCACCCCTAGTGGTCCTACTCTTATACTACCTAACCCCACCCCTTCTCACTCCCACCAATCACATAGACCATCTCCATTGACCAACTAACTCCAACTCCCTCTATTAATATACCACTCCCTATCTTCACCCACCACCTATATCTCTCCACACCAAGTATAACCGTGTGACTATAGCAGGAACCTAATAACCTATCCATCCAAATAGATAAGATACATTCCCAAGTCCACTTAAAAAGGTTACTCATACTCACACTTTTATCACCTTTAACAATTGCCTACTTATTAACCACTTATGAACACCCATTACATCCACACCTTCACTACCCCAATAGGCTAACTACCTGTCCTTCTCTACTTATCTTCACTAACCATTTTAACACTACATCTACACCCAGCTATCTACTAGCAAATTACCACAGGACAGTCCACATTAGATATATTTCTCACAAGCCCAGAAAATCCATCAATCTATATAACAAATTCCCAAATCCTAGACTACAAATACTACTATCTTTACAAGATGGAGACATTCACTCTAACCCAGGCCCAACAAGTTCAAATACCACTCACCTCCTCAACCCCAGAACTTCTTCTGTTCACTCCCTCACCAAACCTCCAAACTCAGTCTTATTAGCACACCTCAATATACATAGCATAAATAATAAGATTGCACAACTTCATGCTCTCTTGGATGTCTACTCTTTTGACATACTCTGCTTAACAGAAACATGGTTAAAACCTGTAACTAAAGACAATGAAATTATCTTATTTGGTTATAATATCTTATGACTAGACAGAGCAGCCAGAAAGGGGGGTGGAATAGCTATCCTATTTAAATCAGGACTACAGATTACTACCTATGACTACAAACCACTTCAAGACTCTAATGCTGAAATTCTTATTACCAAGTTTCAACTTAACACATTCAAATCCATCTATCTAATCTGTATCTATCTTCCTGCTGGTAACAACATTACTACTGTAGAAAATACCCTTTGTTGGTTATCTCAAAACTTACCCCAAGTAACCATGATCCTAGGAGATTTAAATATCAATTGGAAGAGCTGTAGGATTAGCCACCCTACCACCCATATTAACCTATTTGGTTTTATGCAAACCATTACCTCCCCCACCAGGATTAACAAGCTTAATAAGAAGGAAAGTACCCTAGATTGGAAGCTCATCAATAACCATGCCCAAACCTATGAAGCTGGAACTCTCCCTGATGATATTAGTGATCACTCACTTACCTATATTATCAGGCTTAAAACCAGTCTACCCACTCCAACTATTTTTAAGACTACAAGTACCAAAAAAACCTTTAACCCTGATATCTTTCAAAGAGAACTTAGAGCATGTAACTGGTCCCCCTTGAAACACCTCCCACTGGATGAAGCTGTTAATCACTTTAATTCTAAATTCCTAACCATACTAGACCACATTGCACCAACCTGCTCTATCAGAATGAGAACTAAATCTGCCCCATGGCTCTCAAAAGAAACCAAGCAACAAATTAATCTCAGAAACAAGTATTGGGCTAAATACCGCTTAACTAAAAACCCTGTAGACCAACAAAACTTCAGACAACTGAAAAATAAATCTAAACAAGCTATACTGTCTGACAGAAAAACTACTACCTACAATTCCAGCAGGATCACCATAATACACCACAAATGTTCTGGGCAAGTATTAACTAATTACTACACCCAGGTCAATCCACCACAAGGCACTGACAAGGATAATCCCATGCAAACTGCCAATGCCTTTAATTCCCTTTTTACTGAAACCATCCAAACTCTTGCTAGTCAGTTATCAACACAGAACTTAACTTTATCCAAGTCTAACACTATCCCACCCCTTCCATTTCTCTTCCAACCAGTCCCAACTACATATATTCTTACCCTTCTTCTAAAACTAAAACCATGCTCTCCTTCAGTGGACCAACTACCCACTGAATATCTACAAATAGCACCCAAATCCATTGCTTATCCCATTTTCATTCTCATTAATAGAACCATCACTGAAGGAAACATCCCTAAAATCTGGAAGGTCTCCCATATTATTCCCCTTCACAAGGGTGGAAATTGTACTGAATTCTCCGATTATCGTTCCATAGCCCTACTTTCTCGCTTAGCTAAGCTCATGGAAAAATGTATCCACAAGCAATTGCTAGACCACCTAAACCAAAATAATTTACTTTCCAACTGCCAGCATGGTTTCAGACCTTCCCACAGCACTACTACTGCCCTCCTTTCCTGTACTGACTGCATTAACAAAAACCGTAACCTCACTTTGCTTTTCTCTGCACTGTTTATAGATCTGTCTAAAGCTTTCAATATGGTTAACCACCAGATACTTATAAATATCCTCAAATCCCTGTCACTAGTGCCACTGGCTATAAAATGGTTCCAGTCCTATTTAGATAACAGACAACAGGCATTACTCTGGCACAACACTTTATCAACCAACCTCCCCATTAACCTTGGTGTCCCGCAGGGGTCCATACTAGGACCTCTCCTGTTTTCTATATTTATCAGTGACCTTCACCTAGAAATCCCTCAAGCAACATGCATACAATATACAGATGATTCCACACTGATATGCTCAGCCACATCTATATCAGAACTTAACTCCCTTACCCAAAAGGTGTTTAACACAGTTGAACTTTGGTTTACACAATGCTGTCTCCTTCTGAACCCCCAAAAAACTAAGCTTCTCCTTTTTACCCCAACTCATAAATCACCCCGATAGATTTCACAGTCACATCCAATAATGGTACTCTCATATCCTCAGATGCTACTACCACACTACTAGGTATCACCATAGATAACAACCTTAACTTCGACACCCATATTAACAACACTATAAAAACTGTTAATAGAAAACTAGGCTCTCTCTACAGGATCAAACAGTTCCTCTCTCCTGCAGCTAGAATAAATATTGCTCATACACACCTAATCTCTACTCTCCTCTGACTCACCTATTTATACAAACAAACAACACCAGGAATTAAGTCCAATAATAAAACAAATAAAGCACCAGGAGTACTTTTTAAGTAAGGTGGCCATACAAATCTGTCCAAAAACAACCTTAAGAAAATGGAAACCTCCTACAATAACCTAGCCAGATTTGCTACAGGCAACCCCTTTAGAACCCACCACTGTTATAATCTAAAACAGCTAGGATGGCTGGAATTACAAAATCAGATTAAATTCCACCAACTGACCATTGTCCATAAAACTCTTCACCATTCAACAAATACCCCTATTCTATCTACCCGTATCACCACCTACAACAATTTGAAGACCCTGCGTTCATCCCATAAACCTCTTGTCAATATTTGTAAGTCAAACAACAGGTAAGTCTTCTCTAATACTGTTGGAAAATCCTGGAACCTTCTCCCCAGTGAACTTTCCTCACTACCCTCTATATCACTTTTCAAAACCAAACAAACTTTTCCTCAAAAAACACTGGTTGTGCCCCTGTACTGAACCTGACTGATCAACTAGCCCTGCTAGTAGGTTCAGCCTACTACCCTTCTCTTCTCAGTAATCTACCCCCTTTTCTTAAGTACAACTAACCTTCTACTTTTAGATACTACTAACATCATCTTGTATTTTATTAATGTAAATACCGTTTGTACTTAGAAAGTGTACATAATTAGCTGCCTTCTCTTCTATATACTATGTATTAAAACTGCATTTGAATGATACTGCTTATACCTGCATTTTTTGCTTTATGTTATCAGCTTCTAACCTCGTGGATTAGTCTCACTAATGTAACAGCATTGTACCTTGTTTACATTAATTTTGTATATATGATTTTGTTATTTTGTTATTGTTCTCATCGGAGCTTATCTCCCCGGGCCTCTACTGAAAATGGACAATTATCCAGTTAGACTAGCCCGGTCAGCAAATGTAAAATAAATAAATAAATAAATTCTTAGTAGGTGGCAGCTTAGTAAGAAGTTAAGCATCCCAGAATATTCTCAAGTGCCCTCAAATTTCTCTCATTTTGTGTAAATACCATTCCAGATGTTTCCTAAAAACATGCTACATGCCTAGTGTGACTAATCTGGTAAAAGATAGATAGATATTAAATATATTACATTTTCATGAACTGTCTGGTACTCTGCATTTAGTTATTGAATACCAGTGTGACTATGCATATTATTTTGGCCTTATGTATAACTATGAATAGCTAGTTAAAAACAAAGTACAGTTAAATCTCTTTTTCTTGTGAATAATAAACAGCTAGTAAATTATCCAGTTTGCCTTAAGTCTTCTACAGGGCACATAACTCTTTTTTAAATATACATATCACAACTATCCCTGCAAGTTGCACCTCGCTAAATGTGTTGTCAAATGTTCTTAATGACTGTTGCCCAACACCAACAACATACCGTAATATTCAGAAAAATTGTGGCTGTGATTGAGGCCAACCCTTCTCTGCTTACTGTGCATGCACAAAGAACCCAATGTTCATTAATAATAAATGTGGCCATGCAAGTTTGTCTAATGAGTAGCTCATTTAATATTCTAGCTGAAGCCACCACAGCAGGGACTCTGGGAAGAGCATCTAGGAGTATGTCACAGCTGCAGTGAAGTATAAATAACAATAGAGCTCACGTGCTCAGCATGAGCGTTGAGAGTGCAGTAAAGGAAAAGAAGGTATGTGGTAGTCCTACAGGGTCATAATGTATATATGCTGATCTAAAACCCTCCCCACTTGCAGTGTGGAAAGAACTTCACGAAGCAACTGTGTGTAAGCTTCTGAACCCCCCAAGCCTTTCTGTGTTGGAGGGAAGCCTTCTAGCTTATCAGTGGGAGTGGTAAGCACTAAGTAGCCTATCTACCACAAGAGGAGTGGTTTCTGACCCAGAAATTGTAGTTTATTGGCTGTTTGGGCAGTTTTTCCATCTCTTTCAACTTTTTGGTTTAAAAGCCCACGTTTGTGCTTGTTTTCCTGCCTTTCCTCTAACTAGTCTAGTCCAGATACAGATTTGCTGTATCCAGGACTGTTTGTAAGCTTCTGAGCAGTGTCAAAGTCTGCTCTTCAATTTTTCCCTTAGATCTGCTAGTTCTCTCCTCTCCTGCACTTTTACTAGCTTATTAGTCTAGCACTTTACCAGACTTCTTGTAGCAATTATTGTAAAAGTAATGTCTTTCGGCTTTTCCCTGTTAGGGGTCGCTACAGCGGAACTCCGGTCCACTGGCAGTGGATTTTTACAGTGCCGAGTTGCCAGCCCGAAACCTAACCTTCAAGGAAGGCACACCCATTCACACACGCACCAACCTGCATGTCTTTATACATCACTCAACCATGGGGAGGACATGCAGACTCTTTTGTAGCACACACAAGAGCTACCAACACTAAACGTTCTACAAGTAAACCGCGCCAGTACTTATTATTAATGTATACCTCTCCAGGCATGTCTAGAGTCAGTTCCCTGTGCTTTCTCCTATTAACCTGGTGAACTTGGGCATCCTGAGGTAATGTAGCAACTGTCTCATGTACACTGACAACCCTCTCCTCTTACCGCCCAGTATTCAGACTTGCGAGAGATGCAATTATATATCCAAATTGGAAGCCACACACTCTCCAGCCAAGACCGGAATAGCTGGTCAAGAGGAGAAGGTCAACACTTGCATCACACCACATGGAACACATAGCCCTCCAGAACACACACCAGCACTGCTTTCACATAAAAACACAAACCACGCACCCACCTTCGCGGAGGCTCTCAATAAAAATCTACCCAAACGGCAGAGACCTCCAAGGCAGAAACACACTTGACCACCACAACACAACACTAATCACAAGACACATAACTCTCCTAAACAGTGTGCCACTCAGCCAAAGCCCCTAATGCAAAACAGCATGCCCAACACACTAGTCATAGGTGACTCGATAGTGAGGTACACTGATCTCCCACTCACTAGGTTGAATAAGGAGAAAGTAACAGTTAGCTGCCTGTAAGGTGCCAGGATTCACCACATAACACACGCTCTCAGGTCCCTCAACAACAAGTACAAATATGACTCTTTCATTGTACATGTGGGTCTGAATGACCTGAGACCTACCTCCCTGGACTACATGAAAAGAGACATGGAGGAACTCTCGGATTATGTAGCCCAGACGGGTATGACCCTAACCCTGAGCAGCATCCTACCATCATCCAGAATGATACCACAGTACAATCAGAAAATGATTGATTTTAACAACTGGCTAAGTCATTGTAAGGGGATCTAGTATCTGTCTGCCTGGGAAGACATGATTGACAGACCTCAATACTTTGCCAGAGATAGCCTGCATCTGTCACCCCTGGGCTTCCAGATACTGGCAAAGGCTCTTGCCACCCCTATAGTGCCTTTTTCAGGCAGTGTTCCAAAGACCAAATTACCAACATAACAGCTACAAACAAATGCAATCTGAGGGTCATGCTGCTCAACGCTAGAAGTCTAAATCTCAAAATGCACTCACTCAAAACACTCATTGAGAATGAAGAACATCGACATTTGTGCCGGAACAGAGACTTGGTTTAAGGCAGCAGAAAGCACCACTGTGCTACCAAGTTATAACTCATTCCACACCTTTCGGCCCCAGAACTTGGACCGAAGCTCCAAAGGCGCTGATGTTTCCATATTCATAAAGGATGCGCACACCTCCAGACTGGTAGACCAACATAACGCATCTGAGATACTTCAGGTGCAGCTAACATTGGGTAAGACAGCGATTCAGGTTGTAGCCCGCTGTAGGTCCCCAACCATGTCCCAAGACTCACACTCCACGTTCCTAAGCACCCTGAAGAATATTAGGGTCCAACCTAATACTCATACTGGGTGACTTCAACTACCCCTCCATTAACTGGGAAACTACTCATGTACCAATACACTTGCCCAACATTTCCTGGAATTCATTAATTCCAATGCCCTGGACCAGCTCATTCTTACGCCCACTAGAGGTAGCGGCATCCTTGACCTGGTCATTACTAACATGAACGACCATTGCTCTACACCAGTAGTCAACTCCTCCCTGGTTAGATCTGACCACAAACTAATCACCTTGGAAATCCACATCCCTCCCACCCACCCCCCACCCTTGCAAAGGTAACCACCATTAAAAACGTCTCCAAAGCTAACTTCGTGCTCCTAAAACCAGAGGTGGCTAACTTCACGGCACCCATGCAAATGAAGAATAGTTGCATGACTGCCGAATCATACACCAATGCACTGTACGAACGCGTACACAAATGCATGGATCTCGCCATACCAAATAGAACCAAGACACTCTCATTCAAAAAAAAGAAGCCAATCTGGTGTCCCTTGCCATAAACAAACACTACAACAGAAGGAGGAAACTGATGCGGAATAAGGTGACGTCCTAAGACTGTCAAAACTCCCTTATCAGCCTCAACAAAAAGTTGAAATCCCTCATCAAATCCTCTAAAGCTAGCTGTGAAAACAGAATTGCAGCAGATAGTAAAGACAACCACAAGGCCTTCTCAAGTTATGTAAAGAATCTCCACGGCAATACCCAGACTTGCTGTGAGCTACTGCACAATGGCACCTCCAATACTGAGCCAGCAGATATTGCCAATATACTGGCTGACAGATTCAGTGCCAACTTTACCCCCCAAGGACCAGTCACAATACCCGTAGATTGCCAGGCTCCCAGTATTACTGCTGAACAGGTTAAAACAGCACTGTCCAAGGCCAAGAATACAGCTTCTATGGGACCTGAAAGTATCCCTGCCTGTGTTCTACATGAACTACAGAGTGAACTGGCACCTCACCTGTGTGCGCTGTTCAATCACAGCTTCACCTCAGGCCTTGTCCCTATCAAATGGCACACTGCTACAGTCACCCCTCTCCACAAAGGAGGAGTGACTACAGACCCTGGGAACTATCGCCCCATTAGCCTGACGAGTCTGATATGCAAAGCTATGGAACGCATCATCATGGATCTAATAAACACAGATATAGGGAATCTCCAAACTCTGGATCCCACACAGTTTGGTTTTGTGAAGGGTAGATCATGCCTGCTCAACTTGGTCGACTTCTTTAAGTCAGTCACCAGAGCTGTGGATAAAGGCAAGGTGGTTCATACAGCCTAGCATGATCTGGCCAAGGCCTTTGATACCATTCCCCACTCAGGAATCATAGAAAAACGCACTAAGCTAGGCATCAACCCCCTATATCACTAGGTGGGTTGTAAACTGGCTCGCAGGTAGAACCTACAGTGTGAAAGTAGCTCACTCAAGTCAGACTGCCGACCATTCACTAGAGGAGTCCCACAGGGTTCAGTCCTGAGTCCGTTTGGTATCTACTACTTCTCTGAAGTCCAGGCCAACACGAAGGGGCTCTGGCTGACAAAGTTCACAGACGATTACAAGTTGGGAGCTATTATTAACTCCCCAAATGATGCTGCCATCCTACAGAAAGGCCTCACTGAGACCAATGACTGGTGTCAGAACCATGGTCTTAAGCTCAATTCCAAAAATGGTGTCATCGTCCCGTTTAGGGAAAAACCCAGTTCCCATGAATTACCACATTGATGGTAGTCCACTGAACACAGAAGGCGTTATAAGAGATCTGGGAACACAGGTTGACAGCAACCTCTCTTTTGACCACCACATTGCCACTGTGGTCAGAAAGTCCTTCTATGTGGCATATCTCATTAGTAAGGGTTTTGCATCCAGGAAGAACGAGATCATTGTCTCCCTCTGCTCTTCCCTCATTTGGCATGTAACTCACTAAACACCTGCAACAACTGGAGAGGCCACAAAAGTACCTCACAAAGAGGATCCTAGGCCTCAAACATTTATCCTATATGAACAGACTCAAAATACTCCAAATATTCTCTGTCTCATATCTCCTACTTAGAGGCGATCTCTGCTTGACTTACAAAGCCATGTCTGACCCAGCTCTGTTAGAAATGCTTCATGTAAAGAAATCCCAATCCCTCCGCACCACATGCTCCAGAGACCTCAACCTTATTACCACAATCAACAGAACATGCTGGAGGGACAGGTTCATAGCCCAGAGACTGCCCATGTTATGGAATAGACTTCCCATACTTGTCAAGCAGAGCACCTCACTGGCTGTCTTCAAGAAAAATCTTGATGAGTGGATGGGAAATAGAAATTTCACCCCGGGGATCACTCCAGTGGCTTTACTCGACAGAGGCACTGGGAACTAAGGTTGGGTGGCACGATGCCAGGGTAATCCTATGGGCTAGGCTTGTATGAAATCAGACAGGGGAATGAAAAAAATGCACTATATAGGCATATTAAAAAAAATGATCACATCATACTTTTAAATTTGTGGTCTTGGAACAAGTTAAATATGATAACTGGGGGGGGGACCTTGGAATGTATATTTAGAGACCAGGGAGACTTGGTGGCAAATTTTTGCCAATGCAAGTTGCCCCCCTGGATTACATGAACTAGTTTCTATCACAAGTGCACTTAAATTAAGAGTTTATGACAGGAAAAGATGAAATATCAATTTGTGTATGTGTGTGTGTGTGTGTGTGTGTGTGTGTGTGTGTATATATATATATATATATATATATATATATATATATATTATAAAATTGTAATGTTCATGGATTTATTTGTCTGAAAAAGTCTGGTGATGGTCACCAGATGAAAACGCTTTCTTCAATAAATCTTTTGTGTGCCTGTCACAGCCGGTGCTTTGTCTTATCATTTTTAATTGGCCTTTGGCCAGAGTGAAAAGAAGGAAGAATCGGTGTTTTAGCCAGAAGGGAATCACCACCACAATTTTGGAGAGTCATTCTTATCCTTACAGAAACCCTGGTAATCAATGGAAAGGGTGGGAAAGCATAAAGAAACATTCACATTCATGGCGATGAGACAGTATCTGTCTTCTTGGCATGACTGCAAAGAATCCTGGAGCAGAATTTCTTTAGTTGACTGTTCTAAAAGAAGACAAGCAGATCTACTCGTGGTGTTTACCACAGTCGGATCAATTCATGGAAGACCCCAGATGAAGCTTCCACGAAGGGGGTTTATCCTGGTTCTACTAAGCTTGTCTGCATTAAGGTTTAGCTTTGATAGAAAGTATGAAGCCTGAAGAGTCAAACTCAGCTGAATTGCTACCTTCAAGGCTATCATAATCAGTCTGCAAAGACAGTAGAATCTGGTACCCTCCATTTATGTACCAAATCCCTCTGATATTGACAATGTACACCTGCATAGTACCTGGGAACCACAGATGTTTCAAAATCTTCAGAGCGTTGATAACAGCCTTCATTTCTCTGACATTTATGTGCTTCTGTCTGTCCTGACGTTTCCAACTGTGTTTGCACTTTTATCCCTTTTGAAACCACTCCCCATACCAGATCTGAAGCATCTATGGTGACTGACTGGACTGGGGTAAAAAAGGAGAAAGGAAGACAGACTGCAAACTATCTAGTCTGCCCACTATCCAGTATCTCTCTTTACAAATTCCAGAATTGGAATCTGCAAAGTCAAAAGGTGTAGATGATGAATTAAAAGTGATCTGAGGTACCACTGTATTTTCCTCATGTGTAGTCTGGCAAACGGCATCATGATTATTATTGGTGCCATGTAGTCTAGTATCCTGAGAAACTCCCATGCAGATGCTAGGCGTAGACTGAAGAAACTTTAAAAAAAAAATATTGAAACATATCCACTTTGTTTGGAGGAAGAAGGGCTCTTCCCAATGCGCAGTCTAAGAAAATCTCAGGAAAATTATTTTGTAAGACAGAATGAGACAGGACTTAAGGAAGGAAGGATGTAATAGATTTTGAAGTGCAGAGTTTTTCTCATGCTAGCCCACAAATTTTTGTACCAGCCAAAGTTGGTTGTAGAGTAGAAGCTGAGAAAGTTCCAACCAGTTGAGTTGTTTTAGGGCAGTACATTGATGTGACCTAAGGCAAACCTGTCTGTTTTGTTTTAGCAGGAGTCTAGTTTAGCTAAATCAGTCTTTCTAAGGTTAGTAACATTAGGGGAAGCATAGAGAAGTGTAGAGATGAGTGTGTGCAATAGTGGACTTTGTGTGTTTTGTTAAGAAACTGCTTAATGTTAAGTTGTCTATCTCGCCTTCATTCTTGCTGGTTGGGTTCGGAGCCAATCCTCAGCTCCGATTCGGCCATCTTCAAAGCTCAAGAGCTGCTTACTGGCTTGAGGCCACCCCCTATCTATTGATGCATAGCACTAGATACCCAGATCTCGTTTGCTGCTTCTGCTGCGAGGTTGTTCTGCTGGCTCAGGTCGTATAATTCTTAATATTTAGTCTTTTTCAGTCAAAAATTGTTATTTTTCAGAGTAGTTTTCTCCTTTAGATAGACTTTATTTCTAGTGTATTTCTATCTAAATCCTTTACTCCTCCTTTTGAAACTCGTTTTAATTAGAGAGTCCCCCCCCCATTTTCTTCCCCTTCCTTTCTGAAAAGGTTTCCGTTTAAGTTAGAGGGTAACCTTTTTTTCTATCTCTACCTCTTCTTCCAAAAAAAAAAAAAGAAATCTTTTTCTATTTTTAGTAACTTTCAGTTAGCTGTAGTTATTATTGTTGTGGTTTATGTTTATATATATATATATATATATATATATATATATATATATATATATATATATATATATATATATATATATAGCTTGGTTGTGGTAATTGTAGTGTGTAATTGTTTTTTTGTGGTTATGTTAACTTTCTTGTGGGTGTGTTTTTCCTTGGTTTCCTTTTTAGGATGTCCAAGGATCCAAAACAGTCCGGATTCAAGAAGTGTGACTCATGCTGTCAGAAGATGTCTCTGACAGATGGGCACACTTCTTGTGTTTATTGTCTGGGCGCTGTGCACCTGCAGGACTCTTGCTCTATCTGCCATGCATTAAGTCCGAGATTCCTGCAGGATCGCAAAAATAAGTTGATCCTGAGGGGGTCTACTTAAACCACAAGACTCACCGGCTAAGGCTCAGCCAGTGAAATCTTCTAGACCACCTAAACCTTCGGCTCCCAGCTCAGAGCCTTCGATGGGTGAAGCTGCTCCACCTGTCTTGGCTCCGGCTGGAACTGATGTTCCTCCCTCCCAGTCGGCTCCGACACGTTCCTTGGAGCCGTCTGGGAGTAGGAAGAGATCTAAGTTTCCCTCTCTGGAGTCTATATGCTCGGCTCCGGGGTCACCTCTGCTCCAGTTGGAGTGCAGCCACCACTCATCCCACTCTTCTCGGTCCTCAAGACTTTCAGACCAGGGCGTGGAAAGAGTGGTCAGTAGACTGTTGAAATTGCAGGCCCTAGCAAAAATGTTGTCCAGCCCCCCCCTCAACAGGTGGCGGCTCCACTCACGTCTACAGGTATTCCTCCTCCGACTCCTCTTTTGAGCTCTGAGCCGGAGTTCGTTGGGGTCCGAGTCGTGGAACCGTCGGTTCCGATACCTTCTCCTTCGGTTCCTTTGTCGGCTCCAATCCCTTCCATGGTACCGTCCCTGGAGGGATCTGGGCACCTGGACTCCCTGGTCGGCTCCGAGGGGGCGAGTGGCATCGGACCCTTGTCCGACCCCACTCTCCCTCTCAAGGCTTTGGCTTAGGTGAGCTCTGCTCCCACATTGGCCACGGAGCCGTCCCCCTTGGTGCAGAGAGGGATTACGATCTCTTCGGAGCCAGAGCCCACTCTGCGTCCGGGCAGAGACGCCTTCGAGGTGACGAGGAGTGTGTTGGTCTGAGTCAGCTTCACGCTTGACCCCATCGGCTCCTCCCGTATGGTGCCTGCGTCAGTCTCTGTACCTCTTTCAGACCCCAAGCGTGGGGATCCAGCACTCCAGGGCACCCCTTTGGGTGTATCCTCCTCTTCCGAGGCCTCCTATGATCATTCGGAGGAGCGACCTCGCAAGAGGAAATGTAAGAGGAAGTGTATTGACACCCATGAGTCTGTCACTTCGGATACTAACTTGGAGGATTCAGAAGGGTCCCCTAGATCCCCCTCTGAAGATGTCTCCTTTTCAGACATCCTTGAGATGCTTAGGCATAGGGGAAACTGGAAAACCCTAGCCCCTTCTGAGGACGAGTCCGTATTCCTGGATGCGTTTGGCTCCCGCCCTTCCACCTCCTGGGTGTCTTCGCCCTTCGACCCACTTATATCTGTCGTGGCTCGAAGGGCGTGGTTGACTCCAGATTCAGTGGAACCAACCCCTAGGAGACTTGCAAAATTCATAACAGCACCAGACGACAAATAATTTTGACGAAGGGCGTCCTCATTGATGCCATGGTGGTCGCAGCAGCCACAAAGAAGGAGTTGGCAGAAACTTCTACATATGTTCATCCTCCTAATAAGGAGTCTAGGACGATGGACAGATATGGGAAGCGGATGTTTTCTTCAGCGACTTTTTCTATGAAGTCCCTCAATTATTTGTGCCACTTTACCCGTCTTCAGAGGGATCTCCTTAAAGAGCTCTGAGATACCCTCCAAGATCCATCAGCTGAGGGGGCCCAAGCTAAGGTAGCTTCCCAGCTGGTGACTCTAAATTCAATGGTGAACTCCTTCATGAGGCTCATATCTTATGCAGCCGATGGTGCGAGTAGAGCCGCAGGCACAGGCGTTGCCCTGAGGAGGCATGTTTGGATGCGTCTATGTAACTTTGCGGAACCCTTCAGAGTGTCTTTCACCAATACCCCCTTTGATGGATCCGCTCTTTTCGGATCACAGGTGAAGGATACCCTTACCAGGTGTGAGCAAGAAGGCAAGACTCTCTCTGCCATGGGAGTCTGTTTTTCCACTCCCTCCAGACCCTACCCCAAGGGTCAGAAGAGTGGAAAGATGTGGTTCTGGAAATCTCAGGAAGCCTTGCCGGACACACATGGTGAGTTCCCATCCAGGGGCAGAGGAGGGAACAATAATAGATGCCGGCCACGTGGCAGAGGGGGTCCGCAGAACCAGGGCAACAGAGTATCCTTCTCTGATAAGCCCTTTCAGCATCCCTGATGCGTTGCCCGACTGTCCACCTCTGGAGGCAGTTGGAGGAAGATTATCACTGTACCCGGAAGCCTGGCAAGAGATAACTCAAGACAAGTGGGTACAGTCCGTTATATCCAGAGGATACAAAATTCCCTTTCTTCGCCCCCCCCCTCACTATCAAACAAGTCCCTTCCAGATGTTCCACCCAATCTAAGGGATCAAGCAGTTCAAGAAATTGCAAAACTGCTAAGAAAAAGAGTCATCCAGGAAGTCCCAGCAGACCAACTAGGATCCAGAACTTACTCAAGGTTCTTTTTGGTACCAAAAAAGACAGGGGACTGGAGACCCATTCTGGATCTCAGCAGACTAAACAAGTCGGTACACAGAACCAAGTTTCAGTTGGTCATGCTACAGTCTATTCTACCCTTCCTGGGTCAGGACAATTAGATGTGCTCTATAGATCTTCAGGATGCGTATTACCACATCAAAATGGACAAGCGCTCCAGAAGATTCCTCCGCTTCCGGCTGGGAGCCAGTCATTACCAATTCAGAGCTCTGCCCTTTGGTCTCACCACAGCCCCCAGGGTGTTCACCAAATGTATGGCAGTAGTAACCGCTCACCTGAGACGGCTAGGATTCTAGGTGTTTCCATATCTAGATGACTGGCTCCTCACTGCTTCCACCAGGCATCACCTTCTGCTAGTCAGAGACTACACTATCGAGACTTGCTTCAGGCTAAGTATCACAATAAAATTCGAAAAATCTGCGTTGTCGCCTTGTCAGTCTATAACCTTTATAGGTGCAAATTTAAATAGGAAAGACATGTTAGCCAGTCTTCCACCAGACAGGATATTAGTGATTCGCCAACATGTGCAGGTTCTATTAGCATGCAAAAGAATTCAAGCCAGGTTTGTCCTCCAAACTCTGGGTCTCATGGCAGCAGCGATCGTACTCGTTCCTCTAGCTTGCTTTCATATGAGGATTCTCCAGTGGCTTCTTTTCACTCAGTGGTCCTTCCAACAACTTCCTATGTCTCACATGATTATGATCACAGAAGCATGCAAAAAGCACCTTGCATGGTGGATGGTCTCCTCAGCTTTGCCCCAGGGCAGACCATTTGTCCTACCACCTTCAGTTGCTACAGTAACCACTGATGCCTCCCTGATAGGGGGGGGGGGCATTATCAGGGCAAAACAGTCCAAGGCACCTGGCAACCCCACGAGTACCATCTGCACATAAACGTCTTGGAGATGAGGGACGTGCTTCTACCGTTGCAAGCTCTTCAGGACTCTCTTCCTACCGGGACCATTGCAATTCAGACGGACAATATGTCAGTAGTATGGTACATCAACAAGCAGGGCGGAACCAGATCCTACCCCCTATGTCGAGAGGCACTCAGGCTCTGGCAATGGGTGATTTCTTCCCAACAGTTTCTGATCGCAACACACATCCCTGGGAGGTCCAACTTCATAGGAGACAGGCTCAGCAGAGCAATTCTCATGCCTCACGAGTGGTCTCTGAATCAGCTAGTTGCCGACCAGATCTTCCGCAAATGGTGTCAGCCTTGCTGCGACCTTTTTGCCACTCTAATATGTACTTGTCCATACAATATTCACCAGTGATTATGTCATGAACTGGACCTCCAGAAGATATATTAGTGCATGAAGATATAAGAAATAATTATTTTTAATTTGTAATTTACTATTTTTATCAAATGAAAGTGTATTTTTTTATGCTTTTAATGTACCTAGCTAGCACAGTTATATATTGTTACTAGATACATCAGTAATGATTTTATTTGGAAAAGCTTGCTATGTGTTGAATGGTACGTTTTATATTTTTGTAATAATAGGAATATGTCTTTTTAAATTTTAATTGTTTAATTGATTAAAAAAGGCGGGTTTTAGTGGGGGTATGTGTGTATATATGTGATGCATTTTCTAATGTTCATTGTTCTGATGAAGGCAGTTATTTTCACTGCAGAAAGCGCTTAACCTGTATCTTGGATATATTAAACTTGTTTCTAGCTTCCAGCATTGCCTCCGGTTTCCTGGTGTGTTTTGCCTGTTTGGCTTTTGTGTAGTAGTTTGGTGGACACTGGGATATTCCATTTACTTTTTGCCACTCCCTTCAACAGCAAGTGTAGCAATTTCTTCTCTCTCCTTCTTCTCCCCGGACATTTCCCCAGAGATGCTCTAGTCCATGATTGGCCTCAGGGATTTCTTTATGCATTCCCTCCATTTCCCCTAATTCCAAAGCTAATTCAGAAAGCTACCGCATTGGGTTGCAAAATGATCCTCATTTCTCCTTTCTGGCCTTGACAGATATGGTTCCTGTTCCTGCATCAACATCTTCTCGAGCAGCCTTGGACTCTGGACCTAGTTCCAGACCTCCTGATCCATCAATCTGGCGGGCTGCATCAATCCGTGCAGTCTCTCCAGCTCACTGCTTGGTTGCTCCACTTCCGACTCTAGCCAGGCTTCCTGATATCTTCCCCTCTGTGCACGAAATTATCTTATTGTCACACAAATCGACGACAAGAAAAACTTACGCTAGTAAGTGGAAACATTTTTCTTCCTGGGCAGAGGCCAAGAATATAGATCCCTTTTCAGCTCCCGTTCACCGTATTCTGGAATTTTTTGCAGAACTCTTCCATGCTAGTTCCGCTTCCGCTACTATTAGAGTCCAGTTGGCTGCAATTTCAAATTTTCACATTGGCCTGTCGGAAAATAATGCCATGTCTCATAAGCTTTGTAAAGCCTTTCTCAAAGGGACCACTCTGCTCGGGCCCCCAGTCAGAGATCCTCCTCCTCCTTGGGATCTAAATTTGATTTTAGCTTCTTTAATTTTGCCCCCCTTCAAACCTGCAGCTTCCTGTTCCTTAAGGTTTTTATCTTGGAAAACCCTCTTTCTGGTAGCTATTACTTCAGCCAGAAGAGTTTCGGAACTTCAGGCCCTTTGTGTCCGTCCTCCATACCTAGTGTTCCACAATGGCAAGGTTGCTCTCAGGACTAACCCTTCCTTCCTTACTAAGGTTTCTTCAAAGCATAACTTGAATCAGTCCATAGACCTTCCTGTGTTTTTTTCCCAACCACTCCAACAGGGCGGAATATAAATTGAATCAATTAGACGTTCATAGGCAACTATGCTTTTATTTGCACAGAACTAAGGACTTCAGGAAGTCGGACCAACTTTTTCTTTCCTATGCTGAAGGTAAACAAGGCCTTCCATTCTCAAAAGTAACCTTATTTAGAAGGTTGACTACGATCATTACTTTTATCTACCAACTCAGGAATAAACAATTGCCTGTCAAGCCTAAAGGTCACTCCACCAGAGCTTTAGCCACTTCAGTAGCCTTTCAGGCTAGATTGCCCATGGAATCTATTTGTGCAGCAGCTACATGGGCCAACCCTCATACCTTCATTTCACATTATAAATTGGATGTGGTTTCCAGGAGCAGAGCTGATTTTGGTTCCACTGTTCTGAAGAGTCTGTTCCGATGAGTCACCCAGGATTTAGGTGCTAGGGACGCTGTCCTAACCAGCAAGAATGAAGGCGAGATAGACAATTTAACATAAAGAAGTTATGTACCTACCATAACGTTCCATGTTAGTTGTCTTCTTCTCGCCTTCTTTCTTGCGTCCCACCCTCCATCCCCCTATCCTAGTGGATCAAGAAGAGTTCTTCATGGTTTTTCACTGGCTGAGTCTTCTCTGGCTATTCCTCTTTTTAACTAGCAGCCTCACTGGTAGGCTTTATATAGTCTGGGGTAGGATTTTTTTTCCATTTTTATGTTGGCAGTTAGACTTAACAAATGAGATCTGGGTATCTAGCGCTATGCATCATGGGATAGGGGGGTGGCCTCGAGCCAGTAAGCAGCTCTCGAGCTTTGAAGATGGCCGAGTCGGAGCCGAGGATCGGCTCTGAACCGAACCAGCAAGAAAGAAGGCGAGAAGAAGACAACTAACATGGAACATTATGGTAGGTACATAACTTCTTTTTTCTATATAGAACCCCAAGTTTTTTTGTGCACTTTCTTTATGGTCTGAGAGATGTGTATGTCAAATCTCATATTATTGTTGATCTCTACCCCTAGAAGTATGGTGTGAGTTACAGGAGAGATAACGGTTTTATCCCTGGACAGAATATTAAATGAGGGACAAGGTGCAGTAGATCTTGTAGGTTGGAAGAGCAGAAGTTTAGTTTTGTTAGGATTAAGAATTAGTTGGAAATTGGCAAGTCATGTCTCGACAGAAAAAAAGGAGTCTTGTGTTAGTGTGTGGAGTTCTTGTAGGGATGAAGCAGCACATATTAGTGTGGAGTCATCTGCATATTGGATGACAGAAACATATAAAGTAGAAGTATGGAGTTTGCTTGTATAGAGAGAAAACAGTAGGGGACCAAAGATAGCACCTTGGGGAACTCCTAGAGTAACTTGAAGTAAAGGGGAGAGGTCCTGCTGCTATAGAACTGCCTGTTGACGTCCTGATAAGTAACTTTGGAACCAGGCAATAGAGGATTGACTGAGACCTAGATCAGAAAAACATTGATAAATTTACTATGTTTTTCTAAATTAAATGTTCCCAATACTTCTGTGGGAGGTGTTTGTATTATAGTGTCTTTGAATTATTTTTTATCATTATTTTTATTCATCTGATGTGTTTTTGACAAAGGAAGGCAGTATAAATTTTTTAGAGCTGAGCTGATCTATGGAGCTCCATACATGTTTGTTCCTGTATGGTTCACGGCAGATCGATCTCTCTATCCATCTATCTATCTAGCTAGCTGTCTATTAATGTATATTTTTGGATTTCAGTAAGTTTGTTAACATTGCTGAAATAGTAAGGCCTACATACCTTTTAACTGATCAAGAGCTTCTAAAAATTACCCACTGTCTAGCATGTATTTGAGGCATAAATTCATGGTTGTTTCTAATTCGTAGCGGCAGGTTATTTCAATTTCTTCTTCGTCACCCTCTTTTTTTCTGATGTTCATCATATGATCACTGTCTTAGCTGGATGATTCTAAAACTTCAGAGCACCTTCCATGTGCCCAAACTGTCAGCAGTTTAAGCTAAGTTAGCTATAAGACAAGCTTGGGTGCAAAGACTTTCAGAGCTTTACTGTTTAAAAGAGTACACTCCTCTGAGTCTTTTGAGGATCGATGGTTGGTTTGTGCTTTCCTTTGCTGGGCAAAATTTCCCTTTGGGGAAAAAACTTGCATTTTCTTAAATTTATTGATGTTTTATTATTTTCCTTTAAGTTATTTTTAAAGCTAGAAGTGTTGTGTTTTAATATAGTGTCTTCAGACTGTAATGTACTTTTAAATGGAACGCTCATTTTTTTCTTGTCAGTTTAAAAATAGTCTTAACTAACTGAAAACTCATTTTCTGGAGAAGTTGTGTTTGTTTTTTCCTTGGTGCGGCTGGCAAAGTGTTTAAAAGTGTTTTATTGTGTTTTTCTGTAAAAAGTAACTTTTGTGCACTGTTAGTTTTACTGGCATTTGAGAATGTCTTCTGTGGGAAAGAGGCACCATTTCTGGTTTGACCAAGGAACAGTCTACCGGTCCAACAGTTGGTCCTTCTTCCAGCCAGGAACAGAAAAAGTTAAGCAAACAGCTTTTGCCATCACAGCAGGCTAGCAATTTGCCTCAGCTGCAGGTGGATGACTCTGCTGAAGCCATTTGTTGTGCCTCAGAACACTCATCTTTTATCCTGGATCCCTCTGATGTAGCTTCTACAACCACTATGGACTGGGGATTAACCATGACCTCTGCAGCTGTTGGAGTCTCCTCAATGGGCAAGGGAGAACCACTCTTGTTGGTCCTGAGAGAGGGAACAAGGAAAGTTTCCCTGTTGTGCCAGAATGTTGTGCCCAGAATATTGTGCCCATCCCCGGGGAAACAGCTGCTGCTGCCATTGATAATACAATTGACCTCATTTTTCCTGTCAAAAAGAAATAGAAAACCAAGCATTTAACTCCTTCTCAAATTTCTTTAGACAGGAGTAGTTTACTGGGTCTGGCTCAGGGTTTAATTCAGGCTATTGATGCTTCTTGTAAAGTAGTTTCTGGTAAAGAAAGTGGAATTCCTCTTACTGAAGAGATTTAAGATTCAGATTCTGAATCTGAACAGGAATATTCAGAGATGGATTAAGAGTTTTTCCCCAGATTTCTGTATCAGACTCGGAGGAGAGCTCATTTTCTGATTTTCCCTATGGGGATTTCTTTTTCTCTGAGGCTGTTGCTAGAATGTGCCAATGTTTTCAGTGGGAGAGCACTGAGGTTTCGCAGTCCCTCGGAAAATACTATGAGTTGTTTACAGAAAGATTTTCGAGAACCTACAGCCATTCCTCCTGTTCTGTCTGCTTTAGTGGATGTGTATGTTACTGCCTGTCAGTTTTCTGATAGTCAGCCAGCTACCACTAAAAAGGCAGATAGGATGTGTGTGTGTGTGTGTGTGTGTGTATACAATACACTTAGTTAATTCCAATCCTGTTCTTCCTAAGGATAGGAAAGCTATTGATAGCTATGGGGAAATGTATACTTCTGCAACTTTTGATTTCAGAATTTTGAATTGTCAGATTCATATGTTAAAAGTTTGTTCTGACAAATTGTGGAAGTATGAGGAATAAACAAACTAAAAATGAGAGGAATTCCACCATAAACACGATAATCACAAATAAAATAACCAGAGGATGGAAAAGAGACTCCAGCAGCCCCCCCCCCCCCCCGAACCCAAAAGATTTGTTGCTAGCTCTGGAAGTAAGAATAGTCATGTAGTCCAAAACAATGGTACCCCTCAGCAAATTAATTCAAATGTTAATGAATTTGAACCTCTTCCTACATGACCCTTTAGAGTATCCCCGCGTCGCATGTCAGAGAGAATTATGAACCAGCAGGCCCCTCAGTATTTTCAGGGGCACAGTATGGCAGCGAAGCGGGGTATGGGGGGGTCGGGCGAGATATTAAACCTTGCTGAGACATTTATTGATGACCTTTTAGTTGATGACATTGTAATTGTTGGAACGAAACATAGTATGGGGAATTTTAACATTTATAATTATTCTGACCATGAACTTTCCCAGGTACATTTTAGTTTATTGTCTAAAGGTTTTAAATTTATTCCCCATATGAAAGGGGATGTGTCTTAGTATACAATGGATTTCAAGTTATTTTTACGTAAAATGAAGGTGCAGAAACGGAGATGATGTACAATCCACTATGAAACTTTATTCAACCGCCAAATCCACAAACAGTACAAAAAACGAACACTTGAGAATACATTCACTCCACCATAAATGCCTTAAACATTCCACTATGCATTTTCGTCTCATACATAGACTTCATCAGATGACCAGCTTGTTCTAGGAGGATAAAAACAAATAGTTGACCCAATATCAGGGCACTAACAGATAACAAAGTGGATGACCAGGCCACTGCACAACGTACGTTGAAAAACTTCAGTGCTTGTTCAAGCCAAAACGAACCAACAGCAGGACACAGGTTTAATCCAAAAATAGAAAGTTTTATTACAGACTTAGCGCTTTCACCTTACAAAGGCATCATCAGAGTCAAAAGACTGTTACATCAACTCACTTTTAAATAATGAAGTCTGTATGTAATAAAACAATAAATCAATTAAATGCATTAATTAATTAAACCATCATCTAATAAAAACTTTTACACAATTAAACATTTAAAGTTATAATAAGTCACTTTGAAGGGCCTTTGCAAAAAAATATAAAAATATTTTGAATTACACTTGATACAATTAATATACCAGAACAAATTTTAGTAGTTGTAATAATGATGAAGTGTTAAATAACCTACTTAATGAACTAATTTATATATTTGTATTTCTTTAAGATCTTAAAAATACTGAATAACGTTCTTATTACAAATATTGTCACTAAATAGTTCTGTAATATTATGTTTCATTTAATTGTTTTAATGGTTATAATACAAATAAATGTACATAGGTCCAGTCCTATAGGACCTGAGATCTGTGCACCAAGAGGGGTTTTATAGAAATGAAATCGTTAAGTCCAGGGTAGGACATGGCATTCAGCCGAAACTGCCACTCCATCTCTTTTAATGCAACCTTGTTCTTAATGTCACCACCACTATCTAAAAGAACCCTGTCAATCACAAAAAACATGAATCTCCTAAAGTTGTTACATTTGATGCTGTGTAAATATAACGCATTGTGGGAATCCCTGTTTTTGATGGATCTAAGATGTTCAGGGATCCTATCTTTTAGTCTACGGGTGGTCATCCCGACGTAGAATGCCTCACAGGATGAGCAATTGGCCACATAAACTAGATTCCTAGTGTTGCAGTTGCATATTCCCGGACAAGCCAAGGTGTATTTGTATCCAGAAACAACTACATAGGGGCCATCTGCTACATACCTGCAACACCTACAGCTACCACACTTACCCATTCTCGACTTATGATGTTGTTTATTTCTTTCAAGCATGTCTTTCAGATTCTTACCCCTACTATAAACTATCACCGGGTCTCTCCCCACCACTTTCTTCAAATCATTGTTCAAACAATAATCCCATGCATTTCTCAATACTGTACAAATTTCCATAGATTTTTCATTGTAGTTCAAAATAAAACATGGTCCCTTGTTGTTGTTATCCTTGTTATTGTTGTTACTATTGTTCACCTGAACCGAATCCAAAACATCTAGGGAACCCATCCCTTCTACACCTACATCACTCAAAATAGGAGCATAAATATTGCGTCTTTTTTTGTATATTTCTTTCTTAACACTCCGCAATAAATTTCAAAGATTTAATAATGTTAATGTCAGTTCTTTAGATGGGCCTTTGCATTTATGTTCTAATGACAGCATTGAATTTCCATTAAACTTCCTATATTTACCAACTCCAAGGTTGCCATTCCTCAGAGAAAAGGAAATATTCTGAGAAATGACATCTCAGACTTTGTTTCTGTAAGTCTGTTCATTCAGCCATTGAGTCCTCATATTTCAGGACTTGCTCTAACGGCTCCTGACATTCAAATGTTTACCTTAAATTTGATTAGACCTTTTATGTATTCATTTGGACTACTAGGGTTACTTATTGGTCGCCTTTGTCGGAAGCATTTTAGCACTTCATTAAGAGTCTCTCTCTCCAGTACAAAGCAATATTTGAATTGGAATCTTTTACTCACTCACCATTTGGGATCTTTTCCATAATGCAATTTCAGTTGAAAGAGCTGGTTCATGGTAGACTATTTGGTTCATGTAGATTATTGATTTTTGTAGTTTTTCCAGTAGTACTGTGTCTGAATTCCTGTGAGTTAGCTTAGGGTCCTGAAAGTGCCTACTTAATGGCCAAAACTAACGTGGCCCTGATGCAAGAACATCTATTTACTAAACTAAGAGATTTTCAATTTTTATAGTTTGTGCTTGTCTGTTGCAGTTAGCTTAGCTGTGCTATCCATTTCTGAATTGTAATCCCAGGGAAAAGGAAGAAAAATGATAAAAATGAGCTGACAGAGGTAGGAATGAAGCAGGAGGAAACAGAAAAGTGAGAAAATGGCAGAGGCAGTTATAAAAGAAAAGGTAGGAGAAGCAACAAAGGACAAACAAAATTAGACAAATGGGGGAGTACACAGTAGGGGAAATAAGAGAGGATGGAAGAGATTGAGGATAAGCAGACTGAGATATGGGCATCACAGGGTGAAACAGAGAGATGGAGGGAGGAGACATAGGAAGTAGGAGGGGAGACGTGGAACAGGTAGTAGACATGAAGAAAAAGACAGGGGTAATTTAACTGGGGAATGACTAGTACTGAGATAAGTTGGTAAGGCAGCAGTTACTTACTGCTATTTTTCTGAGGCTGAAGGAGTAGTGTAAGGCAAGCATTGTAAATCTTGGTGATCCGAGGGTTTCATCACCAAGGATGTTAGGTGTGGATTGTTTATCGATCGGGAGGCATAGATATTGTTGTCAGAAATGTACATGGACTTACTTGGAGTAGGATGGTCCAAACAGTGTCTTGTAAATCATGCATTGACAGTGAGCGGTGGCTGACAGCTGCAATAATCTGGGGTGAAAGCCTTCTCAGAAATGCTACTTGCAGGTTTAGGTAACACAGTTAGGTAGACTAGAATTAAGGAGATCATTTGTTTCCTAAATTAATAAATAAAGAGTAGGGATAGGACATAAGTGGGAGTGTGGGCTGACTGGCAAAGGATCACAATGTTTGCTATAGACAATATGCCTTAGCTACAGTGGAACAACTCTGCTGCAGTCTGCTTTGGAAGGTATAGAAGAAGGTTTTCTGCTATTGTAGAAAAGAGGAAGGGGCTGAATGAGAAGATGAGAAGCAGTTCTACAAAGAAGGCCGCCAGAAAAATAAAATAGAAAGACAAAAACGAAAAAGATGAAAATTAATGGGAGAGAAGGAAGCAAAAATGATGGCAAGAGGGGTGAAGGGTGTCAGTCTGCAAAGCAGAAGAAAGATGAAGGGAGCAAATGACAGCAATGGAAATAGAAAAGATAAATTATGTGGAAATTAGGCGTGTAAACTGGAAGAGATACTGGAATATGGTATACCATGGGGCAGCATATTCGATTATGGTAAAGTGAAAGTGTCAGGAATAGTTAATAGGGGCAGTAACTATTTATGCATCCAAAGCTAACAGTAACATCATCAAGAGCAGGAAAGGAGGTGGGGAGGCAGAAGAAAAATAGTGCTAATGGGAGCCCTAAATCTTTGAAGTGGACTGGAGGAAGGAAAGAGAAAGCAAAATATTGACCTAGCTGAGGATAAAGGAAAATAATTAATAAGGTAAAAATTAAGGAATATGGGAAGATGCTGAAAGTTTGACTGCAAATGTAAGGAAGCCCTCAAATAACTATTCTGTTCAGTTAGGTCACCAGCTATGTGGGAAATCCCAGAGGTATGAAAGAAAAAGGCATTGGTGCTACTCCTTAAAGGAAGCAACAGGATTCAAACTTCAGTGACTTGGAAAAATGATAAGCAAAGGAAGGTTTGGATAAGGTACTGATGGTACTACAGCTTCCCCATCAGTATTTATACTGACAAGCAACCAGTCAACAATAAGACTAAACTTAAGACTGATTTACTTCATAAACAAGGTTGTTACCTGAACTATTTCTCTTTTACTAGCAGACAAGAAATCAGGATTTCTACTGACAAATCCATTTTTTATCATTTCAGCTCTGATCCATTCTCAATCCTCATAGTTTTTGAAACAATGTTTTCTATGTTATTTTCAGTTTTCATTTGCTTTTCATGCTTACATTCAAGAACTTCTGTCATTGTAGACCTCTAACTTGTGAAAGCTGTCAGTCTGATGTGTGAGGTATCAGTGTTCCTGTTTATTTGGTAATTAAAGTGACGGTTAGCTCTTTAAATGTGTACTAATAAAGGAGATTCCTTGGAAGAAAGTATCTGCATATTTAATTAAAAGGGGTTGGTTAAGTAAGATACCACATTTGTTCTATGACCCTCTGCCTGAGTTGTGCTTCCAGTTTAAGGCTGCAGCAGAGACTGACAAAATATAAAACTGGTCAAACTATAAAGAGCAACTTCAATTAACATAATCTACAGCCCCAGAACTGTGAAACAGCTGGTTCAGGAGTAATGATATCATTGTAGCCTCATGGGAGTTGGCAAAAAAGAGCATAAATTATGATTGCAAAGTAAATGGATGGATCATAAAATGTAGCACCATCATTACAGCTGTGTGATGCCTGTAAGTGTTTCTGCAGTTATATCCTACTGATGCCTCTAGGTGTCAAATATTGCTTGCTAATATTTGATTAATAATTTCAAACCCATGCTATATACAAAGTATTAAAAGATTGCATCTTAACTCAATGGTAAACACAACTGTGTTGCTATTTTACCCCTGTTTAGTACAGATAGAGATATTAATTGCCGCGGTGGTGCAGCGGTTAGCGTTGTCACCTCACAGCAAGAGGTTCTCCCATTCCATTCTCAGCTGGAGCGCCTTCTGTGTGGAGTCTGCATGTCCTTCCCACTGTCGAGTGACATCTAATGACATGCAGGTAGGTGCGTGCTTGAATGGGTGTGCCTTCTTTAAAGGTTGGGTGTCGGGCTGGCAACTCGATACCTTAAAAAAATCCACTGCCAATCATTAGCGGACCGGAGTTCTACTGTGGCGACCCCTAACCGGGAAAAGCCGAAAGACATTAGTAATTGTTATTCGTATAATATTTCTTTATATTATCATAAATGCCATGCTTTTCTAAATATCTCAACAATGAAGTAGCAGGGATAGAACTGCTTAGCCTCATACGAAAGCTCTCAGCTGGATGAACAAAGTGGTGCAAAGAGTATGTGTAACTTTAGTGATTATTGAGATATTGTAAGTTGTTTACAAAATATTACAAAGTTAATAGTTAAAGTGTTTACTGTGACTTATAAAATCCAGTTTGAAACCTATAACTTAAATAATACTACCACTATAAAAATAGTTTGTACTGAAGAGTTTGCCATTTTCACTTCTTTAGTAACACGTATTTTCCAGACATACGTACATTTGTTTGAAAAATGAAGGCATCATTTGATTCTATCAAAAAGCTTAAGCTCTGCCCATTGGAAGTTACAGAGCTCCAATGAAGGGAATGAGTGGTAAAAAACAATTTAAACTTTTCATATACAAAAAGAACCGAAAATAATAAAATTAATAATATCAATTTTTATATAATATATACACACACATATAGACAAGAACTGGCACCTTAGTTTACGGCCTCCTAAGTTCAACCAGCCTCAAAGAAACAAATAGTTTATATACAACATCAAAACTGCGAACTGTCCAGTAAACAAGTTAATTGCCTCAATTAATTGAAGACATGTTTAAGACAAAGCACCAGTGCAGAAGCTGTCTTAACTCATTACATCCGAGTGATGCCTCCAGGAGCATCTGCAGTTAACTCCTATTGACACCTCTAGGTATCAAATATTGTTGTTCATATTTGCATCAATAATTCTAAATCCATGCTATGTACAAGGTTTTAAAATATTTCATCTTAAAGCTTACACAATGTCAAACAACTGCATTAATATTTGGCCTTTGTCTAGTGCAGGCATATAGATATTAACTGTTGTTTTTATGATATTAATTTATATAGATATAATTTTCACATTTTTCTAAATATCTCAACAACCAGGTATCACAGACAGAACTCCTTAGCCGTATATGAAAGCTCTGAACTAGATAAATAAAATGTGGCTGGCAGAATGTGTGTAACTTGAGTGGTTGCTGAGATATTGTAAGATGTTTGCAAAATATTGCAAAGGTAATAGTTACTCTGTTTACTGTGTCTTATAAAATTCAGTTTAAGACCTAGAACCTAAAGAATACTACCACTATAAAAATAGTTTTTGCTGAAGAGTTTACCATTAATACTTCTTTCATAACCCATGTGGTTCCATGGTTCCAGAGATATGAACATTTGTTTGAAATGTGAGGACATAATTAGATTCTGTCAAAAGGCTTAGGCTCCGCCCATTGGAAGTTACAGTGCAAACGTTCCGAGCTCCATTGGAGTGAATAAGTTAAGACAAGATGCAAGCCTTGGTACACTAGGAATATAAGAATATTTTCATAACCAAGTATGGATAGAAAATATCTAAAAGTTGTAAATTACTAGTAAATAAATCAATTAATGAAGAAATAAACAGGTCAACGCATAAATATATAATCTCTCTCTTTGTGTGTGTGTGTGTGTGTGTGTGTGTATATATATATATATATATATATATATATATATCTATTACATATGTATATATTTTTTATGGGAAGACTGAATAACATTGATGTTATTGATGGCCAACTTCTGTTTAGTCAACAAAATTATATCAGCTAAACAGATAGTCAATAGGTGTGTGAGATCATAGAATTCTTAGGTTGGGAAATATACCCTTTATCTAATATTGTGTGATCTTGGAATTAGTATATATAATTAGCAGGGGGTGTGGGGGTAAAGGGCGGGTTTGCCCCTTGCATAGAGCATGTCAGTTGTCTCTGTATTTTGAGTTTCAATCTTTTATGATCAATCTGTTGCCATTCAGTGTTTCGGCTGTTTGACATTTTAAATGTATTCCATTTGTATATGTATATCTATATTTATTTATCTATTTCTCTCTCTCTGTGTATATATATATATATATATATATATATATATATATATATATTTGCGCAAGTGCTTATGGGATACAGGAAAGTTTAGGGAAAGCAATAACTTTAGTGTTGTGCATGTGGGCCTGTGTATGTAAAGTGGGTCTGAGTGTCTTGTTTAGTGGTAGTGTTAAGGAAAGGGTTTTTCATAAGGTAACATGTAGGGCTGCAGTTAGGGGCACAGTTAGGGCTGGGGTAGCACACAGTAAGGAGAAGGGGTTGTATATTAAATGTGTTAAAAAGCTGCTTTATGTACTCCATGACTGGATGGTTTGAATCCCTCAGTCTCTATTTGGCTGCTGTTCTCAGAGCAAGTCATTTAACCAGATACTGCTCCTGAGTCCTAAACTAAGTCTGAAAAAGATCCATGTAGATCAGTATTCTTTTCTGAGTAAGAAATATGAATAAATAAGTAAATTAAAAAAAAATAAACAGATACTGCTACACAGTGAGATGAACCCCTCTTTATACCACCCTTACTAATTTATGCAAATTCTAGACCTAAGTCTAACCCCAACTTCAGCCCTTGCCATAACACAAACCATGGCACTATCCATAACCCTAATGCTAAACATCAGATACATACCTCACCCTAGTCATACTACACACCCCCAACACACACACCCCCAACACACACACACACACACACACACACACACACACACACACACACACAAGGAATTTCAAAAAATTGTATTTTTACTATTATTACTTGCAAAGTTTTGGAATCTATGTTAATCTGTTGTCAGGAGTCTTATACATGACAAACCATGCATGGACAGAGTATCTGTATACACACACAGACATGCATTTTACATGTCGATATACAAAAACATAGATAGATGAGTGTGTGTGTGTGTGTGTGTGTGTGTGTGTGTGTGTGTGTGTGTAGGTATTTTTAGCATTTGATCGAAAACTCAAAATACTGAAAATCTATTTCTATTTAATGGAGGGGCAAGCTCCCCTGCACCCACGATACCCCTTGCAACTTCTATTTACCAACTCTTGGCTTGTACAACATTGGTGCAAGGGCAAATTCCCATCTATTTACCAACTCTGGGATTGTACAACAGTGGTGAAAGGGCAAATTCCCACCTATTTACCAACTCTGGGATTGCACAGTAGTGGTGAAAAGGCAAATTCCCATCTATTTACCAACTCTGGGACTGCACAACAGTGGTGAAAACACAAATTCCCATCTATTTACTAACTCTGGGATTGCACAACATTTGTGAAAGGCAAATTCCCATCTATTTATCAACTCTGGGACTGCACAACAGTGGTGAAAGGGCAAATTCCCATTTTCAGTCATCTGCGTTTTCAATATTTTGTGGTTTCAGTATTTTGAGTTTTCAATTAAATGAATTGGATATATATATATATGGATATATATATATATATATATATATATAGTTTATATTTAGTTTATATATATATATATATATATATATATATATAGTTTATATATATATATATATATATATATATATATATATATATATATATATATATATATATATATATATATATATATATATATATATATATATATATATATATATATATATATATATATATATATATTTGGATTCACTTTATAACCTTGAAATACTGAAATATCGAATTTCAGTATCTCGAGACTATAAAACCGAATCCACAAAACACCGACACAAAAAAAAACACGAAATTCACAACACCGAAAAAACTGCATACACTATACCACAACACCCACATCACAACATAAACAAACAAAACTACGCACATGCACAACTCATACACCCCCCACACACCCCCTACTTATATATACTAACTCCGAGATTGCACAAACACAAAACAAAAGCCAACTCACACACGCACATTCTCCGACCCCTCACACACACATCAAACACATCAGCACACTCACACACACTCAAACTCCCACTCAAAACCCTTAGAAAACACTTACCTGACATAACACCTACATCCACACACAGCACCGCGCACCATCAAAACACAATCCCGGACATTATGCAGCGTAAGGTCATAACCGCAAATTCGACATATATTCGAGTTCGCAATTATGACCTTTCGCTATTTTTAACATTTGGCTTTATAGTCTCGAGATACTGAAATTCAACATTTCAGTAATTCGAGGTTATAAAGTGTTTCCATATATTCACATATAAAATGAGTGTGTTGATAGATACAGAAGTGTTTAAAGCACTATTTAAGGAGAATTTGCTGTTCTGTACTTTGATATAGATGTACATCGCTTGGCGGTGTGGCTGTTAGGGATACAGATAAGTACATTTTGAACAAAATTAAAACTGACAAATGAAAATCTGTGGGATGGTTCATTATATTTTCCATGTTGATTTGTTTCTACTTATTGTATTCTCTATTTTTAATATTTATTATATAGGTGTTTGATACTAGCATCTGGATTTTTATTAATGCTGTATTTTCTATGATTACATAACTTTTGGTGTGGCAGTAGTGACTTTTCCTGTATACTGCTAAAGCACTAGACATCTGTCATGACTGTCTTAAATATACCCTCTACAATCTTGCAAGTAAGACAACTTTATGTGTTATCATCCATGCTTCATACTATTAGAGTTATAATAATAATATCCATTGATAACCAAATAGTCACACAGACATTTTGCTCATAGTCACAGACTAGACAACTGATGGCTGGAGGAATTAAACCCTGCACCACTAAAAACTACAGTTCATACCCTCTTTAGCTGTTGTAAAGACTGATCTTGTTTATTGCTTTCCACTGCTTATAGCCTTTCCATCAGGTAATATACGGTCATGTGAAGACATTTCATCAACCATCAGTTGTGAGAGATAAAGTGTGAATGGCTCACCTAATCTACCTCAGCTCTGTTTTTAAACTCCACTGAAATTAGAAAAAAATAAATGAAGGTTTCATAGTATACATAGTACCAAAATATAACTAGATTTCATAAATATTACTAAACTAAAATATGTCTGTGTATCCAAGCACATGGCTTATGTGCCTGTGAATGTTAATCTTCTCCATTACATTTGCTGATTCAGTATTTTAAATACAAGTTTTTCCCTACATAAAAAGAAGTTGGCAGTCTGAAGGGATCACATGACTCAAAGTTCATTTAACTTTGAGTGTTAAGAATGAGGCAAGTTGGAAGTTATAATATGTCACATCTCTACTCCTGTTACAGTCTGGTGAAATGAGTCAGTGCCATCTGTTTTTTTGTCCATTTCACCTCTTAATTAACTAGTGTCTCAGAGAATGGAATTTCCAGCATGGAAAATTGCTCATGAGTTTTGAAATCTACCTCCTGTTTCACTGTGCTTTATTTTTTGAAGAAAAACAAATTATTATCAGTGTCTGGCATTTGATACGTCTAACACCACATCTGAAATGGGATACAGAATCCAGGTGCAGTATCACCTGTTAGTTAACTTCATACAAAGTAATAGCTCACTTTTAATTGGCAGCTATAAAGATTCCTCTTGGTACCGAGAACTTGTACTGACATTCAATTTCCTAATAGTTGTCTGAGGAGTGTATTTTTCGTCCTGCCATGTACTTATCAATTTATTTGTCCCTGTTGCCAAGAAGGTTTGTGGTTCAGCTTGACTAAACAGCCCAATGTGACACTGGTTCAAGGGTGCCTTGAACAATTGTACTAAAATATTGCATTATGTATTTATTGGGGAAATCCCTTATTTAAACAGAAGTAACAATGCAATTCAAACATGTATCATTCTTAAGGGCACATATTTAACACTATTCATTTTAGTGTAGAATATAATAGGCTATATAGTTCATTATCAGAGTGATTTCATTTATACTTTTTCATTATGTGTTTGTTTTGTAAATTTTCATTGTCGCTCACCACTGAATTTAAATTTAATAGTGACTGGCTATGTAGAGCCTACCTATTCCTTCTTCCTTTTTATATGTTTTGACCATGTATTCCTATTCTCAGTTTGAAGAATTGTTTGACTTTTTTCTATGTTGTTTTTAAAGAAGTGTTTATATTGTTTCTGCCTTGTGGTTTTGGCTGTGACTGAAAAGTGTCCTCAGATCAACCCACCTATTTACTAAACAAGTAAATATATTTTTATTGGCACAAGATACATTATATTTCATATTTTGTGGATAACACAAATCAAACTTAAACCACAAATGAGATTTCCAAAGCTGTTCCTGTTAGAGTGGAAGCAACTAAGGATGAAAGCTCTGTACAGGAGACATTTGAGTAAATGGTATCAGAAATCTCGAGAAAGATGCCGGCATAGAGCTCCCTGGACTGTCTTGCATATAACCCAGGAGATGATATACAAACATTGCAAAGAACATTGGAACAGAATAGCAGTGTCCACAGACAGGTGGAGGAAAGCTACACAGGTAATACTCACCACCTGACATTAATGTAGGGTGACCTGCCAAGACTTTTCAGGCTCACTGTCGTCCTCTTGCAGTGATATGGGACATGTGCATTATATATGAAGGGATGGAGTAACATGATACATGGCCAAAGTGAAAGCATTATTTTTGTCTCTGCAAAAGGGACTTTACAGACACCATCTGCATATGGACACTATTGAATATTTCATATTATGCCGTGTCTCCCTCAGTACAGATGTTACATCAATTGCTGTGGTATGTGGGAAGACAGAGAAGTCTCACTGTATGAGAGATCATATGGTAGGAGACATTCTGCACTTGGTTTAAAAAAAATGAAGACAGTAAAATAGCCAGCATCAATACCCATCCAAATCCATTTCATGTAGAGTTAAAACAGCATTATTTAATTTGTTTTACTGTCACATTTCCTAAGGAAGTTAAAAAAATAATACTAAGGGCTTAATTTTATTCATATCTGTGGGATTTTGAAGTTAGTGTATTTATTTATGTATTTCTCTTTGTTTACTGGGAAATTCCGACTGGGGTTTCTCCCATTTTTTGCAGAGCCCAGGGGAGAAAAGCTGCACAGATAAGAACAAACATTGCATAACAGAAAACAATATAACATAATATAGATAATACAGTGAATTATATGAGATTACATTACTTAGAATAATGCAGAGTACCTTCCATACACATTTCAGTTATAGGAACATGAGGTAGCTGATTAGAGAGAGATTTGACATTTAAGAGTAGCTAGTTATCTACTGAGATTTTAAATTAGAATATGTTAAGATGGATAACACAGGAACTGAAAGGATTATACTTGAAGATGTATTTAAAGGAGTACAAATTCTAGTAGGATGTTATATGTAGAGGGTGGGATAGATAAAAGGTAAAATCATGCATGAAAGAAACATATTTATCAGTGGTTACCTGGCAGGAAAATTTTTATATGGGAGAAGAAATGGATTGTAGGCTGGAGTGGAAAGGATGTAAAAGCACGGCAGAATGTAATAGAGGCCCATTTTGGGTGTTAGGATAGTGTAAACATAGTAGTGTAAAAGAAAGAACTTTCCTAGTAGGAATGTCTTAAAGTATGACTCAGAGGATATGTAAGTAACAAGATATGAGGGAAGGTCCCCAGCAAAAATGCTTATTTTTGTGCTCCTGGTCAGGATTGTTTCAGGCATTTTGTTTGTTCTCTCAATCAGCAGTTTCCTATCTGTATAGTCATTCCTTGTAAGGAGATCATGGGGGTTTTTAATATGTGTGGATCTTTCATTAGTTTCATTCTTGAATAGTTGCCCTGTTATTACCTGCCCTAGATTCCTTTTTATATTATATATATATATATATATATATATATATATATATATATATATGTTTTCTGCTGTATAACACGTACACAAGTACCTGTGCAGATTGACCAATACCACCCAGATCAATCTGCATTTGTTACAGTTGGAGTGGTTTAATTGCAGTTAACAATGCAGCACCAGATAATTATGCAGATGTGCACATAAATTGGAAGTTTTTTCACTTTTAAATGTAGAGGTGTCATGGGACAGTGTCACATTCTGGGCATCACGCAGTGGAGGTGTAGACGTACGGGAGTCACAGTGCTGCTGTAGAAGAAGTACAACTTGCCATCAGAAAAAAGGGATCACAATGTATATGAGATGGCTTTCCAGATTTTTGCAGTATGATGCGCAGCAGACTACTTGCATTTGGCCATAATATACAGTTGCCATTAAGTACAAGGGGCCACTGAC